>NW_027076156.1:0-347366 GCF_963932015.1 Anas acuta | reverse complement strand
ATTAGGCTTTTAATGCATTTTCTCGGGCCCGAGTTTTCAGTCGACTGCCAGGCGGGCCAGGGCTATATTTAGGGTTGCTGTAAAAGAGTGAACCCTGAGGGTCCAGTTGCATGTGGGGCTGCGTAAAGGCTCCCCTGGGGAGTTCAGATGTACCCAGCGCCTTCCTTTGGGGGCACTTTTGGATGGGCGAATGGGGCTCGTAACACATTTCCTGTGGACCGAGCTTTCAGTCGACTGCCAGGCGTGCTAGGGCTATATTTAGGCTTGCGGTGAAAGAGTGAACCCGGAGGGTCCAGTTGCATGTGGGGCTGCATAAAGGCTCCCCTGGGGAGTTCACTTGTACCCAAAGCCTTCCTTTGGGGGCACTTCTGGATGGGTGAATGGGGCTTGAAACGCATTTTCTGGAGCCCAAGTTTTCAGTCTTCTGCCAGGCGGGCCAGGGCTATATTTAGGGTTGCTGTGAAAGAGTGAACCCGGAGGGTCCAGTTGCATGTGGGGCTGAATAAAGGCTCCCCTGGGGAGTTCAGTTGTACCCAAAGCCTTCCTTTGGGGGCACTTCTGGATGGGTGAATGGGGCCTGAAACGCTTTTTCTGTTGCCTGAGTTTTCAGTCTTCTGCCATGCGGGCCAGGGTTATATTTAGGGTTGCTGTAAAGAGCGAACACGGAGGGTCCAGTTGCATGTGGGGCTGCATAAAGGCTCCCCTGGGGAGTTCACTTGTACCCAAAGCCTTCCTCTGGGGGCACTTTTGGATGGTCGAATGGGGCTTGTAGCACGTTTTCTAGGGCCCGATTTTTCAGTCGTCTGCCATGCGGGCCAGGGTTATATTTAGGGTTGCTGTGAAAGAGCGAATACGGAGGGTCCAGTTGCATTTGGGGCTGCATAACGGCTCCCCTGGGGAGTTCACTTGTACCCAAAGCCTTCCTTTGGGGGCACTTTTGGATGGGCGAATGGGGCTCGTAACACATTTTCTGTGGCCCGAGCTTTCAGTCGACTGCCAGGCGTGCCAGGGCTATATTTAGGGTTGCGGTGAAAGAGTGAACCCGGAGGGTCCAGTTGCATGTGGGGCTGCATAAAGGCTCCCCTGGGGAGTGCAGATGTACCCAAAGCCTTCCTTTGGGGGCACTTTTGGATGGGCGACTGGGGCTCGTAACACATTTTCTGTGGCTCGAACTTTCAGTCGACTGCCAGGCGTGCTAGGGCTATATTTAGGCTTGCTGTGAAAGAGTGAACCCGGAGGGTCCAGTTGCATGTGGGGCTGCATAAAGGCTCCCCTGGGGAGTTCAGTTGTACCCAAAGCCTTCCTTTGGGGGCACTTCTGGATGGGTGAATGGGGCTTGAAACGCATTTTCTGGAGCCCGAGTTTTCAGTCTTCTGCCATGGTGGCTAGGGGTATATTTAGGGTTGCTCGTAAACAGTGAACAAGGAGGGTCCAGTTGCATGTGGGGCTGCGTAAAGGCTCCCCTGGGGAGTTCAGTTGTACCCAAAGCCTTCCTCTGGGGGAACTTCTGGATGGGCGAATTAGGCTTTTAACAGTTTTTCTGGGGCCCGAGTTTTCAGTCGACTGCCAGGCGGGCCAGGGCTATATTTAGGGTTGCTGTGAAAGAGCGAATATGGAGGGTCCAGTTGCATGTGGGGCTGCGTTAAGGCTCCCCTGCGGAGTCCAGTTGTACCCAAAGCCTTCCTTTGGGTGCACTTTGGGATGGTCCAAGGGGAATCGCAATGCGTTTTCTGAGGCCCGCTTTTTCAGTCTTCTCCCATTGTGCCGACGGCTATATTTAGTCTTGCGGTGAAAGAGTGAACCCGGAGGGTCCAGTTGCATGTGGGGCTGCATAAAGGCTCCCCTGGGGAGTTCACTTGTACCCAAAGCCTTCCTCTGAGGGCACTTTTGGATGGGCGAATGGGGCTTGTAGCACGTTTTTTGGGGCCCGATTTTTCAGTCGTCTGCCATGTGGGCCAGGGTTATATTTAGGGTTGCTGTGAAAGAGCGAATACGGAGGGTCCAGTTGCATGTGGGGCTGCATAAAGGCTCCCCTGGGGAGTTCACTTGTACCCAAAGCCTTCCTTTGGGGGCACTTTTGGATGGGCGAATGGGGCTCGTAACACATTTTCTGTGGCCCGAGCTTTCAGTCGACTGCCAGGCGTGCTAGGGCTATATTTAGGCTTGCGGTGAAAGAGTGAACCCGGAGGGTCCAGTTGCATGTGGGGCTGCATAAAGGCTCCCCTGGGGAGTGCAGATGTACCCAAAGCCTTCCTTTGGGGGCACTTTTGGATGGGCGACTGGGGCTCGTAACACATTTTCTGTGGCTCGAACTTTCAGTCGACTGCCAGGCGTGCTAGGGATATATTTAGGCTTGCTGTGAAAGAGTGAACCCGGAGGGTCCAGTTGCATGTGGGGCTGCATAAAGGCTCCCCTGGGGAGTTCACTTGTACCCAAAGCCTTCCTTTGGGGGCACTTCTGGATGGGTGAATGGGGCTTGAAACGCATTTTCTGGAGCCCGAGTTTTCAGTCTTCTGCCATGGTGGCTAGGGGTATATTTAGGGTTGCTCGTAAACAGTGAACAAGGAGGGTCCAGTTGCATGTGGGGCTGCGTAAAGGCTCCCCTGGGGAGTTCAGTTGTACCCAAAGCCTTCCTCTGGGGGAACTTCTGGATGGGCGAATTAGGCTTTTAACAGTTTTTCTGGGGCCCGAGTTTTCAGTCGACTGCCAGGCGGGCCAGGGCTATATTTAGGGTTGCTGTGAAAGAGCGAATATGGAGGGTCCAGTTGCATGTGGGGCTGCGTTAAGGCTCCCCTGCGGAGTCCAGTTGTACCCAAAGCCTTCCTTTGGGTGCACTTTGGGATGGTCCAAGGGGAATCGCAATGCGTTTTCTGAGGCCCGCTTTTTCAGTCTTCTCCCATTGTGCCGACGGCTATATTTAGTCTTGCGGTGAAAGAGTGAACCCGGAGGGTCCAGTTGCATGTGGGGCTGCATAAAGGCTCCCCTGGGGAGTTCACTTGTACCCAAAGCCTTCCTCTGGGGGCACTTTTGGATGGGCGAATGGGGCTTGTAGCACGTTTTTTGGGGCCCGATTTTTCAGTCGTCTGCCATGCGGGCCAGGGTTATATTTAGGGTTGCTGTGAAAGAGCGAATACGGAGGGTCCAGTTGCATGTGGGGCTGCATAAAGGCTCCCCTGGGGAGTTCACTTGTACCCAAAGCCTTCCTTTGGGGGCACTTTTGGATGGGCGAATGGGGCTCGTAACACATTTTCTGTGGCCCGAGCTTTCAGTCGACTGCCAGGCGTGCTAGGGCTATATTTAGGCTTGCGGTGAAAGAGTGAACCCGGAGGGTCCAGTTGCATGTGGGGCTGCATAAAGGCTCCCCTGGGGAGTGCAGATGTACCCAAAGCCTTCCTCTGGGGGCACTTTTGGATGGGCGAATTAGGCTTTTAATGCATTTTCTGGGGCCTGAGTTTTCAGTCGACTGCCAGGCGGGCCAGGGCTATATTTAGGGTTGCTGTGAAAGAGCGAATACGGAGGGTCCAGTTGCATGTGGGGCTGCGTTAAGGCTCCCCTGGGGAGTCCAGTTGTACCCAAAGCCTTCCTTTGGGGGCACTTTGGGATGGTCCAAGGGGAATCGCAATGCATTTTCTGAGGCCCGCTTTTTCAGTCTTCTCCCATTGTGCCGAAGGTTATATTTAGGCTTGCATTGAAAGAGTGAACCCGGAGGGTCCAGTTGCATGTGGGGCTGCATAAAGGCTCCCCTGGGGAGTTCAGATGTTCCCAAAGCCTTTTTTTGGGGGCATTTTTGGATGGGCAAATGGGGCTCGTAACACATTTTCTGTGGCTCGAACTTTCAGTCGACTGCCAGGCGTGCTAGGGCTATATTTAGGCTTGCGGTGAAAGAGTGAACCCGGAGGGTCCAGTTGCATGTGGGGCTGCATAAAGGCTCCCCTGGGGAGTTCACTTGTACCCAAAGCCTTCCTTTGGGGGCTCTTCTGGATGGGTGAATGGGGCTTGGAACGCATTTTCTGGAGCCCGAGTTTTCAGTCTTCTGCCATGGTGCCTAGGGGTATATTTAGGGTTGCTCATAAACCGTGAACAAGGAGGGTCCAGTTGCATGTGGGGCTGCATAAAGGGTCCCCTTGGGAATTCCCTTGTACCCAAAGCCTTCCTTTGGGGGCACTTCTGGATGGGCGAAAGGGGCTTGAAACGCTTTTGCTGTGGCCCGAGTTTTCAGTCGACTGCCAGGCGGGCCAGGGCTATATTTAGGGTTGCTGTGAAAGAGTGAACCCGGAGGGTCCAGTTGCATGTGGGGCTGCATAAAGGCTCCCCTGGGGAGTGCAGATGTACCCAAAGCCTTCCTTTGGGGGCACTTTTGGATGGGCGACTGGGGCTCGTAACACATTTTCTGTGGCTCGAACTTTCAGTCGACTGCCAGGCGTGCTAGGGCTATATTTAGGCTTGCTGTGAAAGAGTGAACCCGGAGGGTCCAGTTGCATGTGGGGCTGCATAAAGGCTCCCCTGGGGAGTTCACTTGTACCCAAAGCCTTCCTTTGGGGGCACTTCTGGATGGGTGAATGGGGCTTGAAACGCTTTTTCTGTGGCCCGAGTTTTCAGTCTTCTGCCATGGTGGCTAGGGATATATTTAGGGTTGCTGTGAAAGAGCGAATACGGAGTGTCCAGTTGCATGTGGGGCTGCATAAAGGCTCCCCTGGGGAGTTCAGTTGTACCCAAAGCCTTCCTTTGGGGGCACTTTTGGATGGGCGAACTAGGCTTTTAACGCTTTTTCTCTGGCCCGAGTTTTCAGTCGACTGCCATGCGGGCCAGGGTTATATTTAGGTTTGCTGTGAAAGAGCGAATACGGAAAGTCCAGTTGCATGTGGGGCTGCATAAAGGCTCCCCTGGGGAGTTCACTTGTACCCAAAGCCTTCTTTTGGGGGCACTTCTGGATGGGCGAAAGGGGCTTGATACTCTTTTTCTGTGGCCCAAGTTTTCAGTCTTCTGCCATGCTGGCTAGGGTTATATTTAGGGTTGCTGTAAAGAGCGAACACGGAGGGTCCAGTTGCATGTGGGGCTGCGTAAAGGCTCCCCTTGGGATTTCAGATGTACCCAAAGCCTTCCTTTGGGGGCACTTTTGGATGGGCGAATGGGGCTCGTAACACATTTTCTGTGGCTCGAACTTTCAGTCGACTGCCAGGCGTGCTAGGGCTATATTTAGGCTTGCGGTGAAAGAGTGAACCCGGAGGGTCCAGTTGCATGTGGGGCTGCATAAAGGCTCCCCTGGGGAGTTCACTTGTACCCAAAGCCTTCCTTTGGGGGCTCTTCTGGATGGGTGAATGGGGCTTGAAACGCATTTTCTGGAGCCCGAGTTTTCAGTCTTCTGCCATGGTGCCTAGGGGTATATTTAGGGTTGCTCATAAACCGTGAACAAGGAGGGTCCAGTTGCATGTGGGGCTGCATAAAGGGTCCCCTTGGGAATTCCCTTGTACCCAAAGCCTTCCTTTGGGGGCACTTCTGGATGGGCGAAAGGGGCTTGAAACGCTTTTTCTGTGGCCCGAGTTTTCAGTCGACTGCCAGGCGGGCCAGGGCTATATTTAGGGTTGCTGTGAAAGAGCGAATACGGAGGGTCCAGTTCCATGTGGGGCTGCGTAAAGGCTCCCCTGGGGAGTCCAGTTGTACCCAAAGCCTTCCTTTGGGTGCACTTTTGGATGGTCCAAGGGAATCGCAATGCGTTTTCTGAGGCCCGCTTTTTCAGTCTTCTCCCATTGCGCCGAGGGATATATTTAGGCTTGCGGTGAAAGAGTGAACCCGGAGGGTCCAGTTGCATGTGGGGCTGCGTAAAGGCTCCCCTGGGGAGTTCACTTGTACCCAAAGCCTTCCTTTGGGGGCACTTCTGGATGGGTGAATGGGGCTTGAAACGCATTTTCTGGAGCCCGAGTTTTCAGTCTTCTGCCATGGTGGCTAGGGCTATATTCAGGGTTGCTCGTAAACAGTGAACAAGGAGGGTCCAGTTGCATGTGGGGCTGCGTAAAGGCTCCCCTGGGGAGTCCAGTTGTACCCAAAGCCTTTTTCTGGGGGCACTTTTGGATGGGCGAATTAGGCTTTTAATGCATTTTATGGGGCCCGAGTTTTCAGTCGACTGCCAGGCGGGCCAGGGTTATATTTAGGGTTGCTGTGAAAGAGTGAAGCCGAAGGGTCCAGTTGCATGTGGGGCTGCATAAAGGCTCCCCTGGGGAGTTCAGTTGTACCCAAAGCCTTCCTTTGGGGGCACTTCTGGATGGGCGAAAGGGGCTTGAAACGCTTTTTCTGTGGCCCGAGTTTTCAGTCTTCTGCCATGCTGGCTAGGGTTATATTTAGGGTTGCTGTAAAGAGCGAACACGGAGGGTCCAGTTGCATGTGGGGCTGCATAAAGGCTCCCCTGGGGAGTTCACTTGTACCCAAAGCCTTCCTTTGGGGGCACTTCTGGATGGGCGAAAAGGGCTTGAAACGCTTTTTCTGGGGCCCGAGTTTTCAGTCTTCTGCCATGCTGGCTAGGGTTATATTTAGGGTTGCTGTAAAGAGCGAACACGGAGGGTACAGTTATATGTGGGGCTGCATAAAGGCTCCCCTGGGGAGTTCAGTTGTACCCAAAGCCTTCCTCTGGGGGAACTTCTGGATGGGCGAATTAGGCTTTTAACAGTTTTTCTGGGGCCCGAGTTTTCAGTCGACTGCCAGGCGGGCCAGGGCTATATTTAGGGTTGCTGTGAAAGAGCGAATATGGAGGGTCCAGTTGCATGTGGGGCTGCGTTAAGGCTCCCCTGCGGAGTCCAGTTGTACCCAAAGCCTTCCTTTGGGTGCACTTTGGGATGGTCCAAGGGGAATCGCAATGCGTTTTCTGAGGCCCGCTTTTTCAGTCTTCTCCCATTGTGCCGACGGCTATATTTAGTCTTGCGGTGAAAGAGTGAACCCGGAGGGTCCAGTTGCATGTGGGGTTGCATAAAGGCTCCCCTGGGGAGTTCACTTGTACCCAAAGCCTTCCTCTGGGGGCACTTTTGGATGGGCGAATGGGGCTTGTAGCACGTTTTTTGGGGCCCGATTTTTCAGTCGTCTGCCATGCGGGCCAGGGTTATATTTAGGGTTGCTGTGAAAGAGCGAATACGGAGGGTCCAGTTGCATGTGGGGCTGCATAAAGGCTCCCCTGGGGAGTTCACTTGTACCCAAAGCCTTCCTTTGGGGGCACTTTTGGATGGGCGAATGGGGCTCGTAACACATTTTCTGTGGCCCGAGCTTTCAGTCGACTGCCAGGCGTGCTAGGGCTATATTTAGGCTTGCGGTGAAAGAGTGAACCCGGAGGGTCCAGTTGCATGTGGGGCTGCATAAAGGCTCCCCTGGGGAGTGCAGATGTACCCAAAGCCTTCCTTTGGGGGCACTTTTGGATGGGCGACTGGGGCTCGTAACACATTTTCTGTGGCTCGAACTTTCAGTCGACTGCCAGGCGTGCTAGGGATATATTTAGGCTTGCTGTGAAAGAGTGAACCCGGAGGGTCCATTTGCATGTGGGGCTGCATAAAGGCTCCCCTGGGGAGTTCAGTTGTACCCAAAGCCTTCCTTTGGGGGCACTTCTGGATGGGTGAATGGGGCTTGAAACGCATCTTCTGGAGCCCGAGTTTTCAGTCTTCTGCCATGGTGGCTAGGGGTATATTTAGGGTTGCTCGTAAACAGTGAACAAGGAGGGTCCAGTTGCATGTGGGGCTGCGTAAAGGCTCCCCTGGGGAGTTCAGTTGTACCCAAAGCCTTCCTCTGGGGGAACTTCTGGATGGGCGAATTAGGCTTTTAACAGTTTTTCTGGGGCCCGAGTTTTCAGTCGACTGCCAGGCGGGCCAGGGCTATATTTAGGGTTGCTGTGAAAGAGCGAATATGGAGGGTCCAGTTGCATGTGGGGCTGCGTTAAGGCTCCCCTGCGGAGTCCAGTTGTACCCAAAGCCTTCCTTTGGGTGCACTTTGGGATGGTCCAAGGGGAATCGCAATGCGTTTTCTGAGGCCCGCTTTTTCAGTCTTCTCCCATTGTGCCGACGGCTATATTTAGTCTTGCGGTGAAAGAGTGAACCCGGAGGGTCCAGTTGCATGTGGGGCTGCATAAAGGCTCCCCTGGGGAGTTCACTTGTACCCAAAGCCTTCCTCTGGGGGCACTTTTGGATGGGCGAATGGGGCTTGTAGCACGTTTTTTGGGGCCCGATTTTTCAGTCGTCTGCCATGCGGGCCAGGGTTATATTTAGGGTTGCTGTGAAAGAGCGAATACGGAGGGTCCAGTTGCATGTGGGGCTGCATAAAGGCTCCCCTGGGGAGTTCACTTGTACCCAAAGCCTTCCTTTGGGGGCACTTTTGGATGGGCGAATGGGGCTCGTAACACATTTTCTGTGGCCCGAGCTTTCAGTCGACTGCCAGGCGTGCTAGGGCTATATTTAGGCTTGCGGTGAAAGAGTGAACCCGGAGGGTCCAGTTGCATGTGGGGCTGCATAAAGGCTCCCCTGGGGAGTGCAGATGTACCCAAAGCCTTCCTTTGGGGGCACTTTTGGATGGGCGACTGGGGCTCGTAACACATTTTCTGTGGCTCGAACTTTCAGTCGACTGCCAGGCGTGCTAGGGATATATTTAGGCTTGCTGTGAAAGAGTGAACCCGGAGGGTCCAGTTGCATGTGGGGCTGCATAAAGGCTCCCCTGGGGAGTTCACTTGTACCCAAAGCCTTCCTTTGGGGGCACTTCTGGATGGGTGAATGGGGCTTGAAACGCATTTTCTGGAGCCCGAGTTTTCAGGCTTCTGCCATTCTGGCTAGGGGTATATTTAGGGTTTCTCGTAAACAGTGAACAAGGAGGGTCCAGTTGCATGTGGGGCTGTGTAAAGGCTCCCCTGGGGAGTTCAGTTGTACCCAAAGCCTTCCTCTGGGGGCACTTTTGGATGGGCGAATTAGGCTTTTAATGCATTTTCTGGGGCCTGAGTTTTCAGTCGACTGCCAGGCGGGCCAGGGCTATATTTAGGGTTGCTGTGAAAGAGCGAATACGGAGGGTCCAGTTGCATGTGGGGCTGCGTTAAGGCTCCCCTGGGGAGTCCAGTTGTACCCAAAGCCTTCCTTTGGGGGCACTTTGGGATGGTCCAAGGGGAATCGCAATGCATTTTCTGAGGCCCGCTTTTTCAGTCTTCTCCCATTGTGCCGAAGGTTATATTTAGGCTTGCATTGAAAGAGTGAACCCGGAGGGTCCAGTTGCATGTGGGGCTGCATAAAGGCTCCCCTGGGGAGTTCAGATGTTCCCAAAGCCTTTTTTTGGGGGCATTTTTGAATGGGCAAATGGGGCTCGTAACACATTTTCTGTGGCTCGAACTTTCAGTCGACTGCCAGGCGTGCTAGGGCTATATTTAGGCTTGCGGTGAAAGAGTGAACCCGGAGGGTCCAGTTGCATGTGGGGCTGCATAAAGGCTCCCCTGGGGAGTTCACTTGTACCCAAAGCCTTCCTTTGGGGGCTCTTCTGGATGGGTGAATGGGGCTTGGAACGCATTTTCTGGAGCCCGAGTTTTCAGTCTTCTGCCATGGTGCCTAGGGGTATATTTAGGGTTGCTCATAAACCGTGAACAAGGAGGGTCCAGTTGCATGTGGGGCTGCATAAAGGGTCCCCTTGGGAATTCCCTTGTACCCAAAGCCTTCCTTTGGGGGCACTTCTGGATGGGCGAAAGGGGCTTGAAACGCTTTTGCTGTGGCCCGAGTTTTCAGTCGACTGCCAGGCGGGCCAGGGCTATATTTAGGGTTGCTGTGAAAGAGTGAACCCGGAGGGTCCAGTTGCATGTGGGGCTGCATAAAGGCTCCCCTGGGGAGTGCAGATGTACCCAAAGCCTTCCTTTGGGGACACTTTTGGATGGGCGACTGGGGCTCGTAACACATTTTCTGTGGCTCGAACTTTCAGCCGACTGCCAGGCGTGCTAGGGCTATATTTAGGCTTGCTGTGAAAGAGTGAACCCGGAGGGTCCAGTTGCATGTGGGGCTGCATAAAGGCTCCCCTGGGGAGTTCACTTGTACCCAAAGCCTTCCTTTGGGGGCACTTCTGGATGGGTGAATGGGGCTTGAAACGCTTTTTCTGTGGCCCGAGTTTTCAGTCTTCTGCCATGGTGGCTAGGGATATATTTAGGGTTGCTGTGAAAGAGCGAATACGGAGTGTCCAGTTGCATGTGGGGCTGCATAAAGGCTCCCCTGGGGAGTTCAGTTGTACCCAAAGCCTTCCTTTGGGGGCACTTTTGGATGGGCGAACTAGGCTTTTAACGCTTTTTCTCTGGCCCGAGTTTTCAGTCGACTGCCATGCGGGCCAGGGTTATATTTAGGGTTGCTGTGAAAGAGCGAATACGGAAAGTCCAGTTGCATGTGGGGCTGCATAAAGGCTCCCCTGGGGAGTTCACTTGTACCCAAAGCCTTCTTTTGGGGGCACTTCTGGATGGGCGAAAGGGGCTTGATACTCTTTTTCTGTGGCCCAAGTTTTCAGTCTTCTGCCATGCTGGCTAGGGTTATATTTAGGGTTGCTGTAAAGAGCGAACACGGAGGGTCCAGTTGCATGTGGGGCTGCGTAAAGGCTCCCCTTGGGATTTCAGATGTACCCAAAGCCTTCCTTTGGGGGCACTTTTGGATGGGCGAATGGGGCTCGTAACACATTTTCTGTGGCTCGAACTTTCAGTCGACTGCCAGGCGTGCTAGGGCTATATTTAGGCTTGCGGTGAAAGAGTGAACCCGGAGGGTCCAGTTGCATGTGGGGCTGCATAAAGGCTCCCCTGGGGAGTTCACTTGTACCCAAAGCCTTCCTTTGGGGGCTCTTCTGGATGGGTGAATGGGGCTTGAAACGCATTTTCTGGAGCCCGAGTTTTCAGTCTTCTGCCATGGTGCCTAGGGGTATATTTAGGGTTGCTCATAAACCGTGAACAAGGAGGGTCCAGTTGCATGTGGGGCTGCATAAAGGGTCCCCTTGGGAATTCCCTTGTACCCAAAGCCTTCCTTTGGGGGCACTTCTGGATGGGCGAAAGGGGCTTGAAACGCTTTTTCTGTGGCCCGAGTTTTCAGTCGACTGCCAGGCGGGCCAGGGCTATATTTAGGGTTGCTGTGAAAGAGCGAATACGGAGGGTCCAGTTCCATGTGGGGCTGCGTTAAGGCTCCCCTGGGGAGTCCAGTTGTACCCAAAGCCTTCCTTTGGGTGCACTTTTGGATGGTCCAAGGGAATCGCAATGCGTTTTCTGAGGCCCGCTTTTTCAGTCTTCTCCCATTGCGCCGAGGGATATATTTAGGCTTCCGGTGAAAGAGTGAACCCGGAGGGTCCAGTTGCATGTGGGGCTGCGTAAAGGCTCCCCTGGGGAGTTCACTTGTACCCAAAGCCTTCCTTTGGGGGCACTTCTGGATGGGTGAATGGGGCTTGAAGCGCATTTTCTGGAGCCCGAGTTTTCAGTCTTCTGCCATGGTGGCTAGGGCTATATTCAGGGTTGCTCGTAAACAGTGAACAAGGAGGGTCCAGTTGCATGTGGGGCTGCGTAAAGGCTCCCCTGGGGAGTCCAGTTGTACCCAAAGCCTTCCTCTGGGGGCACTTTGGGATGGGCGAATTAGGCTTTTAATGCATTTTCTCGGACCCGAGTTTTCAGTCGACTGCCAGGCGGGCCAGGGCTACATTTAGGGTTGCTGTGAAAGAGCGAATACGGAGGGTCCAGTTGCATGTGGGGCTGCGTAAAGGCTCCCCTGGGGAGTTCAGATGTACCCAAAGCCTTCCTTTGGGGGCACTTTTGCATGGGCGAACTAGGCTTTTATCGCATTTTCTCGGGCCCGAGTTTTCAGTCGACTGCCAGGCGGGCCAGGGCTATATTTAGTGTTGCTGTGAAAGAGTGAACCCTGAGGGTCCAGTTGCATGTGGGGCTGCGTAAAGGCTCCCCTGGGGAGTTCAGATGTACCCAGCGCCTTCCTTTGGGGGCACTTTTGGATGGGCGAATGGGGCTCGTAACACATTTCCTGTGGCCCGAGCTTTCAGTCGACTGCCAGGCGTGCTAGGGCTATATTTAGGCTTGCGGTGAAAGAGTGAACCCGGAGGGTCCAGTTGCATGTGGGGCTGCATAAAGGCTCCCCTGGGGAGTTCAGTTGTACCCAAAGCCTTCCTTTGGGGGCACTTCTGGATGGGTGAATGGGGCTTGAAACGCATTTTCTGGAGCCCAAGTTTTCAGTCGACTGCCAGGCGGGCCAGGGCTATATTTAGGGTTGCTGTGAAAGAGTGAACCCGGAGGGTCCAGTTGCATGTGGGGCTGAATAAAGGCTCCCCTGGGGAGTTCAGTTGTACCCAAAGCCTTCCTTTGGGGGCACTTCTGGATGGGTGAATGGGGCTTGAAACGCTTTTTCTGTTGCCTGAGTTTTCAGTCTTCTGCCATGCTGGCTAGGGTTATATTTAGGGTTGCTGTAAAGAGCGAACACGGAGGGTCCAGTTGCATGTGGGGCTGCATAAAGGCTCCCCTGGGGAGTTCACTTGTACCCAAAGCCTTCCTCTGGGGGCACTTTTGGATGGTCGAATGGGGCTTGTAGCACGTTTTCTAGGGCCCGATTTTTCAGTCGTCTGCCATGCGGGCCAGGGTTATATTTAGGGTTGCTGTGAAAGAGCGAATACGGAGGGTCCAGTTGCATTTGGGGCTGCATAACGGCTCCCCTGGGGAGTTCAGTTGTACCCAAAGCCTTCCTTTGGGGGCACTTCTGGATGGGTGAAAGGGGCTTGAAACACATTTTCTGTGGCCCGAGTTTTCAGTCTTCTGCCATGCTGGCTAGGGTTATATTTAGGGTTGCTGTAAAGAGCGAACACGGAGGGTCCAGTTGCATGTGGGGCTGCGTAAAGGCTCCCCTTGGGATTTCAGATGTACCCAAAGCCTTCCTTTGGGGGCACTTTTGGATGGGCGAATGGGGCTCGTAACACATTTTCTGTGGCTCGAACTTTCAGTCGACTGCCAGGCGTGCTAGGGCTATATTTAGGCTTGCGGTGAAAGAGTGAACCCGGAGGGTCCAGTTGCATGTGGGGCTGCATAAAGGCTCCCCTGGGGAGTTCACTTGTACCCAAAGCCTTCCTTTGGGGGCTCTTCTGGATGGGTGAATGGGGCTTGAAACGCATTTTCTGGAGCCCGAGTTTTCAGTCTTCTGCCATGGTGCCTAGGGGTATATTTAGGGTTGCTCATAAACCGTGAACAAGGAGGGTCCAGTTGCATGTGGGGCTGCATAAAGGGTCCCCTTGGGAATTCCCTTGTACCCAAAGCCTTCCTTTGGGGGCACTTCTGGATGGGCGAAAGGGGCTTGAAACGCTTTTTCTGTGGCCCGAGTTTTCAGTCGACTGCCAGGCGGGCCAGGGCTATATTTAGGGTTGCTGTGAAAGAGCGAATACGGAGGGTCCAGTTCCATGTGGGGCTGCGTTAAGGCTCCCCTGGGGAGTCCAGTTGTACCCAAAGCCTTCCTTTGGGTGCACTTTTGGATGGTCCAAGGGAATCGCAATGCGTTTTCTGAGGCCCGCTTTTTCAGTCTTCTCCCATTGCGCCGAGGGATATATTTAGGCTTCCGGTGAAAGAGTGAACCCGGAGGGTCCAGTTGCATGTGGGGCTGCGTAAAGGCTCCCCTGGGGAGTTCACTTGTACCCAAAGCCTTCCTTTGGGGGCACTTCTGGATGGGTGAATGGGGCTTGAAGCGCATTTTCTGGAGCCCGAGTTTTCAGTCTTCTGCCATGGTGGCTAGGGCTATATTCAGGGTTGCTCGTAAACAGTGAACAAGGAGGGTCCAGTTGCATGTGGGGCTGCGTAAAGGCTCCCCTGGGGAGTCCAGTTGTACCCAAAGCCTTCCTCTGGGGGCACTTTGGGATGGGCGAATTAGGCTTTTAATGCATTTTCTCGGACCCGAGTTTTCAGTCGACTGCCAGGCGGGCCAGGGCTACATTTAGGGTTGCTGTGAAAGAGCGAATACGGAGGGTCCAGTTGCATGTGGGGCTGCGTAAAGGCTCCCCTGGGGAGTTCAGATGTACCCAAAGCCTTCCTTTGGGGGCACTTTTGCATGGGCGAACTAGGCTTTTATCGCATTTTCTCGGGCCCGAGTTTTCAGTCGACTGCCAGGCGGGCCAGGGCTATATTTAGTGTTGCTGTGAAAGAGTGAACCCTGAGGGTCCAGTTGCATGTGGGGCTGCGTAAAGGCTCCCCTGGGGAGTTCAGATGTACCCAGCGCCTTCCTTTGGGGGCACTTTTGGATGGGCGAATGGGGCTCGTAACACATTTCCTGTGGCCCGAGCTTTCAGTCGACTGCCAGGCGTGCTAGGGCTATATTTAGGCTTGCGGTGAAAGAGTGAACCCGGAGGGTCCAGTTGCATGTGGGGCTGCATAAAGGCTCCCCTGGGGAGTTCAGTTGTACCCAAAGCCTTCCTTTGGGGGCACTTCTGGATGGGTGAATGGGGCTTGAAACGCATTTTCTGGAGCCCAAGTTTTCAGTCGACTGCCAGGCGGGCCAGGGCTATATTTAGGGTTGCTGTGAAAGAGTGAACCCGGAGGGTCCAGTTGCATGTGGGGCTGAATAAAGGCTCCCCTGGGGAGTTCAGTTGTACCCAAAGCCTTCCTTTGGGGGCACTTCTGGATGGGTGAATGGGGCTTGAAACGCTTTTTCTGTTGCCTGAGTTTTCAGTCTTCTGCCATGCTGGCTAGGGTTATATTTAGGGTTGCTGTAAAGAGCGAACACGGAGGGTCCAGTTGCATGTGGGGCTGCATAAAGGCTCCCCTGGGGAGTTCACTTGTACCCAAAGCCTTCCTCTGGGGGCACTTTTGGATGGTCGAATGGGGCTTGTAGCACGTTTTCTAGGGCCCGATTTTTCAGTCGTCTGCCATGCGGGCCAGGGTTATATTTAGGGTTGCTGTGAAAGAGCGAATACGGAGGGTCCAGTTGCATTTGGGGCTGCATAACGGCTCCCCTGGGGAGTTCAGTTGTACCCAAAGCCTTCCTTTGGGGGCACTTCTGGATGGGTGAAAGGGGCTTGAAACACATTTTCTGTGGCCCGAGTTTTCAGTCTTCTGCCATGCTGGCTAGGGTTATATTTAGGGTTGCTGTAAAGAGCGAATACGGAGGGTCCAGTTGCATGTGGGGCTGCATAAAGACTCCCCTGGGGAGTTCAGATGTACCCAAAGCCTTCCTTTGGGGGCACTTCTGGATGGGCGAATGGGGCTCGTAACACATTTTCTGTGGCTCGAACTTTCAGTCGACTGCCAGGCGTGCTAGGGCTATATTTAGGCTTGCGGTGAAAGAGTGAACTCGGAGGGTTCAGTTGCATGTGGGGCTGCATAAAGGCTCCCCTGGGGAGTTCACTTGTACCCAAAGCCTTCCTTTGGGGGCACTTCTGGATGGGCGAAAAGGGCTTGAAACGCTTTTTCTGGGGCCCGAGTTTTCAGTCTTCTGCCATGCTGGCTAGGGTTATATTTAGGGTTGCTGTAAAGAGCGAACACGGAGGGTCCAGTTGCATGTGGGGCTGCGTAAAGGCTCCCCTGGGGAGTTCAGATGTACCCAAAGCCTTCCTTTGGGGGCACTTTTGGATGGGCGAATGGGGCTCTTAACACATTTTCTGTGGCCCGAGCTTTCAGTCGACTGCCAGGCGTGCCAGGGCTATATTTAGGCTTGCGGTGAAAGAGTGAACCCTGAGGGTCCAGTTGCATGTGGGGCTGCATAAAGGCTCCCCTGGGGAGTGCAGATGTACCCAAAGCCTTCCTTTGGGGGCACTTTTGGATGGGCGACTGGGGCTCGTAACACATTTTCTGTGGCTCGAACTTTCAGTCGACTGCCAGGCGTGCTAGGGCTATATTTAGGCTTGCTGTGAAAGAGTGAACCCGGAGGGTCCAGTTGCATGTGGGGCTGCATAAAGGCTCCCCTGGGGAGTTCAGTTGTACCCAAACCCTTCCTTTGGGGGCACTTCTGGATGGGTGAATGGGGCTTGAAACGCATTTTCTGGAGCCCGAGTTTTCAGTCTTCTGCCATGGTGGCTAGGGGTATATTTAGGGTTGCTCGTAAACAGTGAACAAGGAGGGTCCAGTTGCATGTGGGGCTGCGTAAAGGCTCCCCTGGGGAGTTCAGTTGTACCCAAAGCCTTCCTCTGGGGGAACTTCTGGATGGGCGAATTAGGCTTTTAACAGTTTTTCTGGGGCCCGAGTTTTCAGTCGACTGCCAGGCGGGCCAGGGCTATATTTAGGGTTGCTGTGAAAGAGCGAATATGGAGGGTCCAGTTGCATGTGGGGCTGCGTTAAGGCTCCCCTGCGGAGTCCAGTTGTACCCAAAGCCTTCCTTTGGGTGCACTTTGGGATGGTCCAAGGGGAATCGCAATGCGTTTTCTGAGGCCCGCTTTTTCAGTCTTCTCCCATTGTGCCGACGGCTATATTTAGGCTTGCGGTGAAAGAGTGAACCCGGAGGGTCCAGTTGCATGTGGGGCTGCATAAAGGCTCCCCTGGGGAGTTCACTTGTACCCAAAGCCTTCCTCTGGGGGCACTTTTGGATGGGCGAATGGGGCTTGTAGCACGTTTTTTGGGGCCCGATTTTTCAGTCGTCTGCCATGCGGCCCAGGGTTATATTTAGGGTTGCTTTGAAAGAGCGAATACGGAGGGTCCAGTTGCATGTGGGGCTGCATAAAGGCTCCCCTGGGGAGTTCACTTGTACCCAAAGCCTTCCTTTGGGGGCACTTTTGGATGGGCGAATGGGGCTCGTAACACATTTTCTGTGGCCCGAGCTTTCAGTCGACTGCCAGGCGTGCCAGGGCTATATTTAGGCTTGCGGTGAAAGAGTGAACCCGGAGGGTCCAGTTGCATGTGGGGCTGCATAAAGGCTCCCCTGGGGAGTGCAGATGTACCCAAAGCCTTCCTTTGGGGGCACTTTTGAATGGGAGACTGGGGCTCGTAACACATTTTCTGTGGCTCGAACTTTCAGTCGACTGCCAGGCGTGCTAGGGATATATTTAGGCTTGCTGTGAAAGAGTGAACCCGGAGGGTCCAGTTGCATGTGGGGCTGCATAAAGGCTCCCCTGGGGAGTTCACTTGTACCCAAAGCCTTCCTTTGGGGGCACTTCTGGATGGGTGAATGGGGCTTGAAACGTATTTTCTGGAGCCCGAGTTTTCAGCCTTCTGCCATTCTGGCTAGGGGTATATTTAGGGTTTCTCGTAAACAGTGAACAAGGAGGGTCCAGTTGCATGTGGGGCTGTGTAAAGGCTCCCCTGGGGAGTTCAGTTGTACCCAAAGCCTTCCTCTGGGGGCACTTTTGGATGGGCGAATTAGGCTTTTAATGCATTTTCTGGGGCCTGAGTTTTCAGTCGACTGCCAGTCGGGCCAGGGCTATATTTAGGGTTGCTGTGAAAGAGCGAATACGGAGGGTCCAGTTCCATGTGGGGCTGCGTTAAGGCTCCCCTGGGGAGTCCAGTTGTACCCAAAGCCTTCCTTTGGGGGCACTTTGGGATGGTCCAAGGGGAATCGCAATGCATTTTCTGAGGCCCGCTTTTTCAGTCTTCTCCCATTGTGCCGAAGGTTATATTTAGGCTTGCATTGAAAGAGTGAACCCGGAGGGTCCAGTTGCATGTGGGGCTGCATAAAGGCTCCCCTGGGGCTTTCAGATGTTCCCAAAGCCTTTTTTTGGGGGCATTTTTGGATGGGCAAATGGGGCTCGTAACACATTTTCTGTGGCTCGAACTTTCAGTCGACTGCCAGGCGTGCTAGGGCTATATTTAGGCTTGCGGTGAAAGAGTGAACCCGGAGGGTCCAGTTGCATGTGGGGCTGCATAAAGGCTCCCCTGGGGAGTTCACTTGTACCCAAAGCCTTCCTTTGGGGGCTCTTCTGGATGGGTGAATGGGGCTTGGAACGCATTTTCTGGAGCCCGAGTTTTCAGTCTTCTGCCATGGTGCCTAGGGGTATATTTAGGGTTGCTCATAAACCGTGAACAAGGAGGGTCCAGTTGCATGTGGGGCTGCATAAAGGGTCCCCTTGGGAATTCCCTTGTACCCAAAGCCTTCCTTTGGGGGCACTTCTGGATGGGCGAAAGGGGCTTGAAACGCTTTTTCTGTGGCCCGAGTTTTCAGTCGACTGCCAGGCGGGCCAGGGCTATATTTAGGGTTGCTGTGAAAGAGTGAACCCGGAGGGTCCAGTTGCATGTGGGGCTGCATAAAGGCTCCCCTGGGGAGTGCAGATGTACCCAAAGCCTTCCTTTGGGGGCACTTTTGAATGGGAGACTGGGGCTCGTAACACATTTTCTGTGGCTCGAACTTTCAGTCGACTGCCAGGCGTGCTAGGGCTATATTTAGGCTTGCTGTGAAAGAGTGAACCCGGAGGGTCCAGTTGCATGTGGGGCTGCATAAAGGCTCCCCTGGGGAGTTCACTTGTACCCAAAGCCTTCCTTTGGGGGCACTTCTGGATGGGTGAATGGGGCTTGAAACGCATTTTCTGGAGCCCGAGTTTTCAGCCTTCTGCCATTCTGGCTAGGGGTATATTTAGGGTTTCTCGTAAACAGTGAACAAGGAGGGTCCAGTTGCATGTGGGGCTGCGTAAAGGCTCCCCTGGGGAGTTCAGTTGTACCCAAAGCCTTCCTCTGGGGGCACTTTTGGATGGGCGAATTAGGCTTTTAATGCATTTTCTGGGGCCTGAGTTTTCAGTCGACTGCCAGTCGGGCCAGGGCTATATTTAGGGTTGCTGTGAAAGAGCGAATACGGAGGGTCCAGTTCCATGTGGGGCTGCGTTAAGGCTCCCCTGGGGAGTCCAGTTGTACCCAAAGCCTTTCTTTGGGGGCACTTTGGGATGGTCCAAGGGGAATCGCAATGCATTTTCTGAGGCCCGCTTTTTCAGTCTTCTCCCATTGTGCCGAAGGCTATATTTAGGCTTGCATTGAAAGAGTGAACCCTGAGGGTCCAGTTGCATGTGGGGCTGCATAAAGGCTCCCCTGGGGAGTTCAGATGTTCCCAAAGCCTTTTTTTGGGGGCATTTTTGGATGGGCAAATGGGGCTCGTAACACATTTTCTGTGGCTCGAACTTTCAGTCGACTGCCAGGCGTGCTAGGGCTATATTTAGGGTTGCTGTGAAAGAGCGAATACGGAGGGTCCAGTTCCATGTGGGGCTGCGTTAAGGCTCCCCTGGGGAGTCCAGTTGTACCCAAAGCCTTCCTTTGGGTGCACTTTTGGATGGTCGAAGGGAATCGCAATGCGTTTTCTGAGGCCCGCTTTTTCAGTCTTCTCCCATTGCGCCGAGGGATATATTTAGGCTTGCGGTGAAAGAGTGAACCCGGAGGGTCCAGTTGCATGTGGGGCTGCGTAAAGGCTCCCCTGGGGAGTTCACTTGTACCCAAAGCCTTCCTTTGGGGGCACTTCTGGATGGGTGAATGGGGCTTGAAACGCATTTTCTGGAGCCCGAGTTTTCAGTCTTCTGCCATGGTGGCTAGGGCTATATTCAGGGTTGCTCGTAAACAGTGAACAAGGAGGGTCCAGTTGCATGTGGGGCTGCGTAAAGGCTCCCCTGGGGAGTCCAGTTGTACCCAAAGCCTTTTTCTGGGGGCACTTTTGGATGGGCGAATTAGGCTTTTAATGCATTTTATGGGGCCCGAGTTTTCAGTCGACTGCCAGGCGGGCCAGGGTTATATTTAGGGTTGCTGTGAAAGAGTGAAGCCGAAGGGTCCAGTTGCATGTGGGGCTGCATAAAGGCTCCCCTGGGGAGTTCAGTTGTACCCAAAGCCTTCCTTTGGGGGCACTTCTGGATGGGCGAAAGGGGCTTGAAACGCTTTTTCTGTGGCCCGAGTTTTCAGTCTTCTGCCATGCTGGCTAGGGTTATATTTAGGGTTGCTGTAAAGAGCGAACACGGAGGGTCCAGTTGCATGTGGGGCTGCATAAAGGCTCCCCTGGGGAGTTCACTTGTACCCAAAGCCTTCCTTTGGGGGCACTTCTGGATGGGCGAAAAGGGCTTGAAACGCTTTTTCTGGGGCCCGAGTTTTCAGTCTTCTGCCATGCTGGCTAGGGTTATATTTAGGGTTGCTGTAAAGAGCGAACACGGAGGGTACAGTTATATGTGGGGCTGCATAAAGGCTCCCCTGGGAAGTTCAGTTGTACCCAAAGCCTTCCTTTGGGGGCACTTTTGGATGGTCGAATGGGACTTGTAGCACGTTTTCTGGGGCCCGATTTTTCAGTCGTCTGCCATGCGGCCCAGGGTTATATTTAGGGTTGCTGTGAAAGAGCGAATACGGAGGGTCCAGTTGCATGTGGGGCTGCGTTAAGGCTCCCCTGGGGAGTTCAGTTGTACCCAAAGCCTTTCTCTGGGGGTACTTTTGGATGGGCGAATGGGGCTCGTAACACATTTTCTGTGGCCCGAGCTTTCAGTCGACTGCCAGGCGTGCTAGGGCTATATTTAGGCTTGCGGTGAAAGAGTGAACCCGGAGGGTCCAGTTGCATGTGGGTCTGTGTAAAGGCTCCCCTGGGGAGTTCACTTGTACCCAAAGCCTTCCTTTGGGGGCACTTCTGGATGGGTGAATGGGGCTTGAAACGCATTTTCTGGAGCCCGAGTTTTCAGCCTTCTGCCATTCTGGCTAGGGGTATATTTAGGGTTGCTCGTAAACAGTGAACAAGGAGGGTCCAGTTGCATGTGGGGCTGCGTAAAGGCTCCCCTGGGGAGTTCAGTTGTACCCAAAGCCTTCCTCTGGGGGAACTTCTGGATGGGCGAATTAGGCTTTTAACTGTTTTTCTGGGGCCCGAGTTTTCAGTCGACTGCCAGGCGGGCCAGGGCTATATTTAGGGTTGCTGTGAAAGAGCGAATACGGAGGGTCCAGTTGCATGTGGGGCTGCGTTAAGGCTCCCCTGGGGAGTTCAGATGTACCCAAAGCCTTCCTTTGGGGGCACTTTTGGATGGGCGAACTAGGCTTTTATCGCATTTTCTCGGGCCCGAGTTTTCAGTCGACTGCCAGGCGGGCCAGGGCTATATTTAGGGTTGCTGTGAAAGAGTGAACCCTGAGGGTCCAGTTGCATGTGGGGCTGCGTAAAGGCTCCCCTTGGGAGTTCAGTTGTACCCAAAGCCTTCCTTTGGGGGCACTTCTGGATGGGCGAATTAGGCTTTTAACGCATTTTCTGGGGCCCGAGTTTTCAGTCGACTGCCAGGCGGGCCAGGGCTATATTTAGGGTTGCTGTGAAAGAGTGAACCCTGAGGGTCCAGTTGCATGTGGGGCTGCGTAAAGGCTCCCCTGGGGAGTTCAGTTGTACCCAAAGCCTTCCTTTGGGGGCACTTTTGGATGGGCGAATGGGGCTCGTAACACATTTTCTGTGGCTCGAACTTTCAGTCGACTGCCAGGCGTGCTATGGCTATATTTAGGCTTGCGGTGAAACAGTGAACCCGGAGGGTCCAGTTGCATGTGGGGCTGCATAAAGGCTCCCCTGGGGAGTTCAGTTGTACCCAAAGCCTTCCTTTGGGGGCACTTCTGGATGGGTGAATGGGGCTTGAAACGCATTTTCTGGAGCCCAAGTTTTCAGTCGACTGCCAGGCGGGCCAGGGCTATATTTAGGGTTGCTGTGAAAGAGCGAATACGGAGGGTCCAGTTGCATTTGGGGCTGCATAACGGCTCCCCTGGGGAGTTCAGTTGTACCCAAAGCCTTCCTTTGGGGGCACTTCTGGATGGGTGAAAGGGGCTTGAAACACATTTTCTGTGGCCCGAGTTTTCAGTCTTCTGCCATGCTGGCTAGGGTTATATTTAGGGTTGCTGTAAAGAGCGAATACGGAGGGTCCAGTTGCATGTGGGGCTGCGTAAAGGCTCCCCTGGGGAGTTCAGATGTACCCAAAGCCTTCCTTTGGGGGCACTTTTGGATGGGCGAATGGGGCTTGTAACACATTTCCTGTGGCCCGAGCTTTCAGTCGACTGCCAGGCGTGCTAGGGCTATATTTAGGCTTGCGGTGAAAGAGTGAACCCGGAGGGTCCAGTTGCATGTGGGGCTGCATAAAGGCTCCCCTGGGGAGTTCAGTTGTACCCAAAGCCTTCCTTTGGGGGCACTTCTGGATGGGTGAATGGGGCTTGAAACGCATTTTCTGGAGCCCGAGTTTTCAGTCTTCTGCCATGGTGGCTAGGGGTATATTTAGGGTTGCTCGTAAACAGTGAACAAGGAGGGTCCAGTTGCATGTGGGGCTGCGTAAAGGCTCCCCTGGGGAGTTCAGTTGTACCCAAAGCCTTCCTCTGGGGGCACTTCTGGATGGGCGAATTAGGCTTTTAACAGTTTTTCTGGGGCCCGAGTTTTCAGTCGACTGCCAGGCGGGCCAGGGTTATATTTAGGGTTGCTGTGAAAGAGCGAATATGGAGGGTCCAGTTGCATGTGGGGCTGCGTTAAGGCTCCCCTGAAGAGTCCAGTTGTACCCAAAGCCTTCCTTTGGGTGCACTTTGGGATGGTCCAAGGGGAATCGCAATGCGTTTTCTGAGGCCTGCTTTTTCAGTCTTCTCCCATTGTGCCGACGGCTATATTTAGGGTTGCTGTGAAAGAGTGAACCCGGAGGGTCCAGTTGCATGTGGGGCTGCATAAAGGCTCCCCTGGGGAGTTCACTTGTACCCAATGCCTTCCTTTGGGGGCACTTCTGGATGAGCGAATTAGGCTTTTAACGCATTTTCTGTGGCCCGAGTTTTCAGTCGACTGCCATGCGGGCCAGGGTTATATTTAGTGTTGCTGTGAAAGAGCGAATACGGAAAGTCCAGTTGCATGTGGGGCTGCATAAAGGCTCCCCTGGGGAGTTCACTTGTACCCAAAGCCTTCCTTTGGGGGCACTTCTGGATGGGCGAAAGGGGCTTGAAACGCTTTTTCTGTGGCCCGAGTTTTCAGTTTTCTGTCATGCTGGCTAGTGTTATATTTAGGGTTGCTTGTAAACAGCAAACACGGGGTGTCCAGTTGCATATGGGCCTGCATAAAGGCTCCCCTGGGGAGTTCACTTGTACCCAAAGCCTTCCTCTGGGGGCACTTCTGGATGGGCGAATTAGGCTTTTAACAGTTTTTCTGGGGCCCGAGTTTTCAGTCGACTGCCAGGCGGGCCAGGGTTATATTTAGGGTTGCTGTGAAAGAGCGAATATGGAGGGTCCAGTTGCATGTGGGGCTGCGTTAAGGCTCCCCTGAAGAGTCCAGTTGTACCCAAAGCCTTCCTTTGGGTGCACTTTGGGATGGTCCAAGGGGAATCGCAATGCGTTTTCTGAGGCCTGCTTTTTCAGTCTTCTCCCATTGTGCCGACGGCTATATTTAGGGTTGCTGTGAAAGAGTGAACCCGGAGGGTCCAGTTGCATGTGGGGCTGCATAAAGGCTCCCCTGGGGAGTTCACTTGTACCCAATGCCTTCCTTTGGGGGCACTTCTGGATGAGCGAATTAGGCTTTTAACGCATTTTCTGTGGCCCGAGTTTTCAGTCGACTGCCATGCGGGCCAGGGTTATATTTAGTGTTGCTGTGAAAGAGCGAATACGGAAAGTCCAGTTGCATGTGGGGCTGCATAAAGGCTCCCCTGGGGAGTTCACTTGTACCCAAAGCCTTCCTTTGGGGGCACTTCTGGATGGGCGAAAGGGGCTTGAAACGCTTTTTCTGTGGCCCGAGTTTTCAGTTTTCTGTCATGCTGGCTAGTGTTATATTTAGGGTTGCTTGTAAACAGCAAACACGGGGTGTCCAGTTGCGTATGGGCCTGCATAAAGGCTCCCCTGGGGAGTTCACTTGTACCCAAAGCCTTCCTCTGGGGGCACTTTTGGATGGGCAAATGGGGCTTGTAGCACGTTTTCTGGGGCCCGATTTTTCAGTCGTCTGCCATGCGGGCCAGGGTTATATTTAGGGTTGCTGTGAAAGAGCGAATACGGAGGGTCCAGTTGCATGTGGGGCTGCGTAAAGGCTCCCCTGGGGAGTTCAGATGTACCCAAAACCTTCCTTTGGGGGCACTTTTGGATGGGCGAACTAGGCTTTTATCGCATTTTCTCGGGCCCGAGTTTTCAGTCGACTGCCAGGCGGGCCAGGGCTATATTTAGGGTTGCTGTGAAAGAGTGAACCCTGAGGGTCCAGTTGCATGTGGGGCTGCATAAAGGCTCCCCTGGGGAGTTCAGTTGTACCCAAAGCCTTCCTTTGGGGGCACTTCTGGATGGGCGAATTAGGCTTTTAACGCATTTTCTGGGGCCCGAGTTTTCAGTCGACTGCCAGGCGGGCCAGGGCTATATTTAGGGTTGCTGTGAAAGAGTGAACCCTGAGGGTCCAGTTGCATGTGGGGCTGCGTAAAGGCTCCCCTGGGGAGTTCAGATGTACCCAGCGCCTTCCTTTGGGGGCACTTTTGGATGGGCGAATGGGGCTCGTAACACATTTTCTGTGGCTCGAACTTTCAGTCGACTGCCAGGCGTGCTAGGGCTATATTTAGGCTTGCGGTGAAACAGTGAACCCGGAGGGTCCATTTGCATGTGGGGCTGCATAAAGGCTCCCCTGGGGAGTTCAGTTGTACCCAAAGCCTTCCTTTGGGGGCACTTCTGGATGGGTGAATGGGGCTTGAAACGCATTTTCTGGAGCCAAAGTTTTCTGTCGACTGCCAGGCGGGCCAGGGCTATATTTAGGGTTGCTGTGAAAGAGCGAATACGGAGGGTCCAGTTGCATTTGGGGCTGCATAACGGCTCCCCTGGGGAGTTCACTTGTACCCAAAGCCTTCCTTTGGGGGCACTTCTGGATGGGTGAAAGGGGCCTGAAACGCTTTTTCTGTGGCCCGAGTTTTCAGTCTTCTGCCATGCTGGCTAGGGTTATATTTAGGGTTGCTGTAAAGAGCGAACACGGAGGGTCCAGTTGCATGTGGGGCTGCGTAAAGGCTCCCCTGGGGAGTTCAGTTGTACCCAAAGCCTTCCTTTGGGGGCACTTCTGGATGGGTGAATGGGGCTTGAAACGCATTTTCTGGAGCCCGAGTTTTCAGTCTTCTGCCATGGTGGCTAGGGGTATATTTAGGGTTGCTCGTAAACAGTGAACAAGGAGGGTCCAGTTGCATGTGGGGCTGCGTAAAGGCTCCCCTGGGGAGTTCAGTTGTACCCAAAGCCTTCCTCTGGGGGAACTTCTGGATGGGCGAATTAGGCTTTTAACTGTTTTTCTGGGGCCCGAGTTTTCAGTCGACTGCCAGGCGGGCCAGGGCTATATTTAGGGTTGCTGTGAAAGAGCGAATATGGAGGGTCCAGTTGCATGTGGGGCTGCGTTAAGGCTCCCCTGCGGAGTCCAGTTGTACCCAAAGCCTTCCTTTGGGTGCACTTTGGGATGGTCCAAGGGGAATCGCAATGCTTTTTCTGAGGCCCGCTTTTTCAGTCTTCTCCCATTGTGCCGACGGCTATATTTAGGGTTGCTGTGAAAGAGTGAACCCGGAGGGTCCAGTTGCATGTGGGGCTGCATAAAGGCTCCCCTGGGGAGTTCAGTTGTACCCAAAGCCTTCCTTTGGGGGCACTTCTTGATGAGCGAATTAGGCTTTTAACGCATTTTCTGGGGCCCGAGTTTTCAGTCGTCTGCCATGCGGGCCAGGGTTATATTTAGGGTTGCTGTGAAAGAGCGAATACGGAGGGTCCAGTTGCATGTGGGGCTGCATAAAGGCTCCCCTGGGGAGTTCACTTGTACCCAAAGCCTTCCTTTGGGGGCACTTCTGGATGGGCGAAAGGGGCTTGAAACGCTTTTCCTGTGGCCCGAGTTTTCAGTTTTCTGCCATGCTGGCTAGTGTTATATTTAGGGTTGCTTGTATACAGCAAACACGGGGTGTCCAGTTGCGTATGGGCCTGCATAAAGGCTCCCCTGGGGAGTTCACTTGTACCCAAAGCCTTCCTTTGGGGGCTCTTCTGGATGGGTGAATGGGGCTTGTAGCACGTTTTTTGGGGCCCGAGTTTTCAGTCGTCTGCCATGCCGGCCAGGGTTATATTTAGGGTTGCTGTTAAAGAGCGAATACGGAGGGTCCAGTTGCATGTGGGGCTGCATAAAGGCTCCCCTGGGGAGTTCACTTGTACCCAAAGCCTTCCTTTGGGGGCACTTCTGGATGGGCGAAAGGGGCTTGAAACGTTTTTCTGTGGCCCGAGTTTTCAGTCTTCTGCCATGCTGGCTAGGGTTATATTTAGGGTTGCTGTAAAGAGCGAACACGGAGGGTCCAGTTGCATGTGGGGCTGTGTAAAGGCTCCCCTGGGGAGTTCAGTTGTACCCAAAACCTTCCTTTGGGGGCACTTTTGGATGGGCGAACTAGGCTTTTAACGCATTTTCTCGAGCCCGAGTTTTCAGTCGACTGCCAGGTGGGCCAGGGCTATATTTAGGGTTGCTGTGAAAGAGTGAACCCGGAGGGTCCAGTTGCATGTGGGGCTGCATAAAGGCTCCCCTGGGGAGTTCACTTGTACCCAAAGCCTTCCTTTGGGGGCACTTCTGGATGGGTGAATGGGGCTTGAAACGCTTTTTCTGTGGCCCGAGATTTCAGTCTTCTGCCATGGTGGCTAGGGATATATTTAGGGTTGCTGTGAAAGAGCGAATACAGAGTGTCCAGTTGCATGTGGGGCTGCATAAAGGCTCCCCTGGGGAGTTCAGTTGTACCCAAAGCCTTCCTTTGGGGGCACTTCTGGATGGGCGAACTAGGCTTTTAACGCTTTTTCTCGGGCCCGAGTTTTCAGTCGACTGCCATGCGGGCCAGGGTTATATTTAGGGTTGCTGTGAAAGAGCGAATACGGAAAGTCCAGTTGCATGTGGGGCTGCATAAAGGCTCCCCTGGGGAGTTCACTTGTACCCAAAGCCTTCTTTTGGGGGCACTTCTGGATGGGCGAAAGGGGCTTGAAACTCTTTTTCTGTGGCCCAAGTTTTCAGTCTTCTGCCATGCTGGCTACGGTTACATTTATGGTTGCTGTGAAAGAGCGAACACGGAGGGACCAGTTGCATGTGGGGCTGCATAAAGACTCCCCTGGGGAGTTCAGTTGTACCCAAAGCCTTCCTTTGGGGGCACTTCTGGATGGGCGAAAAGGGCTTGAAACGCTTTTTCTGTGGCCCGAGTTTTCAGTCTTCTGCCATGCTGGCTAGGGTTATATTTAGGGTTGCTGTAAAGAGCGAACACGGAGGGTCCAGTTGCATGTGGGGCTGCGTAAAGGCTCCCCTTGGGAGTTCAGATGTACCCAAAGCCTTCCTTTGGGGGCACTTTTGGATGGGCGAATGGGGCTCGTAACACATTTTCTGTGGCCCGAGCTTTCAGTCGACTGCCAGGCGTGCCAGGGATATATTTAGGCTTGCGGTGAAAGAGTGAACCCGGATGGTCCAGTTGCATGTGGGGCTGCATAAAGGCTCCCCTGGGGAGTGCAGATGTACCCAAAGCCTTCCTTTGGGGGCACTTTTGGATGGGCGACTGGGGCTCGTAACACATTTTCTGTGGCTCGAACTTTCAGTCGACTGCCAGGCGTGCTAGGGCTATATTTAGGCTTGCTGTGAAAGAGTGAACCCGGAGGGTCCAGTTGCATGTGGGGCTGCATAAAGGCTCCCCTGGGGAGTTCACTTGTACTCAAAGCCTTCCTTTGGGGGCACTTCTGGATGGGTGAATGGGGCTTGAAACGCATTTTCTGGAGCCCAAATTTTAAGCCTTCTGCCATTCTGGCTAGGGGTATATTTAGGGTTGCTCGTAAACAGTGAACAAGGAGGGTCCAGTTGCATGTGGGGCTGTGTAAAGGCTCCCCTGGGGAGTTCAGTTGTACCCAAAGCCTTCCTCTGGGGGCACTTTTGGATGGGCGAATTAGGCTTTTAATGCATTTTCTGGGGCCTGAGTTTTCAGTCGACTGCCAGGCGGGCCAGGGTTATATTTAGGGTTGCTGTGAAAGAGCGAATATGGAGGGTCCAGTTGCATGTGGGGCTGCGTTAAGGCTCCCCTGAAGAGTCCAGTTGTACCCAAAGCCTTCCTTTGGGTGCACTTTGGGATGGTCCAAGGGGAATCGCAATGCGTTTTCTGAGGCCTGCTTTTTCAGTCTTCTCCCATTGTGCCGACGGCTATATTTAGGGTTGCTGTGAAAGAGTGAACCCGGAGGGTCCAGTTGCATGTGGGGCTGCATAAAGGCTCCCCTGGGGAGTTCACTTGTACCCAATGCCTTCCTTTGGGGGCACTTCTGGATGAGCGAATTAGGCTTTTAACGCATTTTCTGTGGCCCGAGTTTTCAGTCGACTGCCATGCGGGCCAGGGTTATATTTAGTGTTGCTGTGAAAGAGCGAATACGGAAAGTCCAGTTGCATGTGGGGCTGCATAAAGGCTCCCCTGGGGAGTTCACTTGTACCCAAAGCCTTCCTTTGGGGGCACTTCTGGATGGGCGAAAGGGGCTTGAAACGCTTTTTCTGTGGCCCGAGTTTTCAGTTTTCTGTCATGCTGGCTAGTGTTATATTTAGGGTTGCTTGTAAACAGCAAACACGGGGTGTCCAGTTGCATATGGGCCTGCATAAAGGCTCCCCTGGGGAGTTCACTTGTACCCAAAGCCTTCCTCTGGGGGCACTTCTGGATGGGCGAATTAGGCTTTTAACAGTTTTTCTGGGGCCCGAGTTTTCAGTCGACTGCCAGGCGGGCCAGGGTTATATTTAGGGTTGCTGTGAAAGAGCGAATATGGAGGGTCCAGTTGCATGTGGGGCTGCGTTAAGGCTCCCCTGAAGAGTCCAGTTGTACCCAAAGCCTTCCTTTGGGTGCACTTTGGGATGGTCCAAGGGGAATCGCAATGCGTTTTCTGAGGCCTGCTTTTTCAGTCTTCTCCCATTGTGCCGACGGCTATATTTAGGGTTGCTGTGAAAGAGTGAACCCGGAGGGTCCAGTTGCATGTGGGGCTGCATAAAGGCTCCCCTGGGGAGTTCACTTGTACCCAATGCCTTCCTTTGGGGGCACTTCTGGATGAGCGAATTAGGCTTTTAACGCATTTTCTGTGGCCCGAGTTTTCAGTCGACTGCCATGCGGGCCAGGGTTATATTTAGTGTTGCTGTGAAAGAGCGAATACGGAAAGTCCAGTTGCATGTGGGGCTGCATAAAGGCTCCCCTGGGGAGTTCACTTGTACCCAAAGCCTTCCTTTGGGGGCACTTCTGGATGGGCGAAAGGGGCTTGAAACGCTTTTTCTGTGGCCCGAGTTTTCAGTTTTCTGTCATGCTGGCTAGTGTTATATTTAGGGTTGCTTGTAAACAGCAAACACGGGGTGTCCAGTTGCGTATGGGCCTGCATAAAGGCTCCCCTGGGGAGTTCACTTGTACCCAAAGCCTTCCTCTGGGGGCACTTTTGGATGGGCAAATGGGGCTTGTAGCACGTTTTCTGGGGCCCGATTTTTCAGTCGTCTGCCATGCGGGCCAGGGTTATATTTAGGGTTGCTGTGAAAGAGCGAATACGGAGGGTCCAGTTGCATGTGGGGCTGCGTAAAGGCTCCCCTGGGGAGTTCAGATGTACCCAAAACCTTCCTTTGGGGGCACTTTTGGATGGGCGAACTAGGCTTTTATCGCATTTTCTCGGGCCCGAGTTTTCAGTCGACTGCCAGGCGGGCCAGGGCTATATTTAGGGTTGCTGTGAAAGAGTGAACCCTGAGGGTCCAGTTGCATGTGGGGCTGCATAAAGGCTCCCCTGGGGAGTTCAGTTGTACCCAAAGCCTTCCTTTGGGGGCACTTCTGGATGGGCGAATTAGGCTTTTAACGCATTTTCTGGGGCCCGAGTTTTCAGTCGACTGCCAGGCGGGCCAGGGCTATATTTAGGGTTGCTGTGAAAGAGTGAACCCTGAGGGTCCAGTTGCATGTGGGGCTGCGTAAAGGCTCCCCTGGGGAGTTCAGATGTACCCAGCGCCTTCCTTTGGGGGCACTTTTGGATGGGCGAATGGGGCTCGTAACACATTTTCTGTGGCTCGAACTTTCAGTCGACTGCCAGGCGTGCTAGGGCTATATTTAGGCTTGCGGTGAAACAGTGAACCCGGAGGGTCCATTTGCATGTGGGGCTGCATAAAGGCTCCCCTGGGGAGTTCAGTTGTACCCAAAGCCTTCCTTTGGGGGCACTTCTGGATGGGTGAATGGGGCTTGAAACGCATTTTCTGGAGCCAAAGTTTTCTGTCGACTGCCAGGCGGGCCAGGGCTATATTTAGGGTTGCTGTGAAAGAGCGAATACGGAGGGTCCAGTTGCATTTGGGGCTGCATAACGGCTCCCCTGGGGAGTTCACTTGTACCCAAAGCCTTCCTTTGGGGGCACTTCTGGATGGGTGAAAGGGGCCTGAAACGCTTTTTCTGTGGCCCGAGTTTTCAGTCTTCTGCCATGCTGGCTAGGGTTATATTTAGGGTTGCTGTAAAGAGCGAACACGGAGGGTCCAGTTGCATGTGGGGCTGCGTAAAGGCTCCCCTGGGGAGTTCAGTTGTACCCAAAGCCTTCCTTTGGGGGCACTTCTGGATGGGTGAATGGGGCTTGAAACGCATTTTCTGGAGCCCGAGTTTTCAGTCTTCTGCCATGGTGGCTAGGGGTATATTTAGGGTTGCTCGTAAACAGTGAACAAGGAGGGTCCAGTTGCATGTGGGGCTGCGTAAAGGCTCCCCTGGGGAGTTCAGTTGTACCCAAAGCCTTCCTCTGGGGGAACTTCTGGATGGGCGAATTAGGCTTTTAACTGTTTTTCTGGGGCCCGAGTTTTCAGTCGACTGCCAGGCGGGCCAGGGCTATATTTAGGGTTGCTGTGAAAGAGCGAATATGGAGGGTCCAGTTGCATGTGGGGCTGCGTTAAGGCTCCCCTGCGGAGTCCAGTTGTACCCAAAGCCTTCCTTTGGGTGCACTTTGGGATGGTCCAAGGGGAATCGCAATGCTTTTTCTGAGGCCCGCTTTTTCAGTCTTCTCCCATTGTGCCGACGGCTATATTTAGGGTTGCTGTGAAAGAGTGAACCCGGAGGGTCCAGTTGCATGTGGGGCTGCATAAAGGCTCCCCTGGGGAGTTCAGTTGTACCCAAAGCCTTCCTTTGGGGGCACTTCTTGATGAGCGAATTAGGCTTTTAACGCATTTTCTGGGGCCCGAGTTTTCAGTCGTCTGCCATGCGGGCCAGGGTTATATTTAGGGTTGCTGTGAAAGAGCGAATACGGAGGGTCCAGTTGCATGTGGGGCTGCATAAAGGCTCCCCTGGGGAGTTCACTTGTACCCAAAGCCTTCCTTTGGGGGCACTTCTGGATGGGCGAAAGGGGCTTGAAACGCTTTTCCTGTGGCCCGAGTTTTCAGTTTTCTGCCATGCTGGCTAGTGTTATATTTAGGGTTGCTTGTATACAGCAAACACGGGGTGTCCAGTTGCGTATGGGCCTGCATAAAGGCTCCCCTGGGGAGTTCACTTGTACCCAAAGCCTTCCTTTGGGGGCTCTTCTGGATGGGTGAATGGGGCTTGTAGCACGTTTTTTGGGGCCCGAGTTTTCAGTCGTCTGCCATGCCGGCCAGGGTTATATTTAGGGTTGCTGTTAAAGAGCGAATACGGAGGGTCCAGTTGCATGTGGGGCTGCATAAAGGCTCCCCTGGGGAGTTCACTTGTACCCAAAGCCTTCCTTTGGGGGCACTTCTGGATGGGCGAAAGGGGCTTGAAACGTTTTTCTGTGGCCCGAGTTTTCAGTCTTCTGCCATGCTGGCTAGGGTTATATTTAGGGTTGCTGTAAAGAGCGAACACGGAGGGTCCAGTTGCATGTGGGGCTGTGTAAAGGCTCCCCTGGGGAGTTCAGTTGTACCCAAAACCTTCCTTTGGGGGCACTTTTGGATGGGCGAACTAGGCTTTTAACGCATTTTCTCGAGCCCGAGTTTTCAGTCGACTGCCAGGTGGGCCAGGGCTATATTTAGGGTTGCTGTGAAAGAGTGAACCCGGAGGGTCCAGTTGCATGTGGGGCTGCATAAAGGCTCCCCTGGGGAGTTCACTTGTACCCAAAGCCTTCCTTTGGGGGCACTTCTGGATGGGTGAATGGGGCTTGAAACGCTTTTTCTGTGGCCCGAGATTTCAGTCTTCTGCCATGGTGGCTAGGGATATATTTAGGGTTGCTGTGAAAGAGCGAATACAGAGTGTCCAGTTGCATGTGGGGCTGCATAAAGGCTCCCCTGGGGAGTTCAGTTGTACCCAAAGCCTTCCTTTGGGGGCACTTCTGGATGGGCGAACTAGGCTTTTAACGCATTTTCTCGGGCCCGAGTTTTCAGTCGACTGCCATGCGGGCCAGGGTTATATTTAGGGTTGCTGTGAAAGAGCGAATACGGAAAGTCCAGTTGCATGTGGGGCTGCATAAAGGCTCCCCTGGGGAGTTCACTTGTACCCAAAGCCTTCTTTTGGGGGCACTTCTGGATGGGCGAAAGGGGCTTGAAACTCTTTTTCTGTGGCCCAAGTTTTCAGTCTTCTGCCATGCTGGCTACGGTTACATTTATGGTTGCTGTGAAAGAGCGAACACGGAGGGACCAGTTGCATGTGGGGCTGCATAAAGACTCCCCTGGGGAGTTCAGTTGTACCCAAAGCCTTCCTTTGGGGGCACTTCTGGATGGGCGAAAAGGGCTTGAAACGCTTTTTCTGTGGCCCGAGTTTTCAGTCTTCTGCCATGCTGGCTAGGGTTATATTTAGGGTTGCTGTAAAGAGCGAACACGGAGGGTCCAGTTGCATGTGGGGCTGCGTAAAGGCTCCCCTTGGGAGTTCAGATGTACCCAAAGCCTTCCTTTGGGGGCACTTTTGGATGGGCGAATGGGGCTCGTAACACATTTTCTGTGGCCCGAGCTTTCAGTCGACTGCCAGGCGTGCCAGGGATATATTTAGGCTTGCGGTGAAAGAGTGAACCCGGATGGTCCAGTTGCATGTGGGGCTGCATAAAGGCTCCCCTGGGGAGTGCAGATGTACCCAAAGCCTTCCTTTGGGGGCACTTTTGGATGGGCGACTGGGGCTCGTAACACATTTTCTGTGGCTCGAACTTTCAGTCGACTGCCAGGCGTGCTAGGGCTATATTTAGGCTTGCTGTGAAAGAGTGAACCCGGAGGGTCCAGTTGCATGTGGGGCTGCATAAAGGCTCCCCTGGGGAGTTCACTTGTACTCAAAGCCTTCCTTTGGGGGCACTTCTGGATGGGTGAATGGGGCTTGAAACGCATTTTCTGGAGCCCAAATTTTAAGCCTTCTGCCATTCTGGCTAGGGGTATATTTAGGGTTGCTCGTAAACAGTGAACAAGGAGGGTCCAGTTGCATGTGGGGCTGTGTAAAGGCTCCCCTGGGGAGTTCAGTTGTACCCAAAGCCTTCCTCTGGGGGCACTTTTGGATGGGCGAATTAGGCTTTTAATGCATTTTCTGGGGCCTGAGTTTTCAGTCGACTGCCAGGCGGGCCAGGGCTATATTTAGGGTTGCTGTGAAAGAGCGAATACGGAGGGTCCAGTTCCATGTGGGGCTGCGTTAAGGCTCCCCTGGGGAGTCCAGTTGTACCCAAAGCCTTCTTTTGGGGGCACTTTGGGATGGTCCAAGTGGAATCGCAATGCATTTTCTGAGGCCCGCTTTTTCAGTCTTCTCCCATTGTGCCGAAGGCTATATTTAGGCTTGCATTGAAAGAGTGAACCCGGAGGGTCCAGTTGCATGTGGGGCTGCATAAAGGCTCCCCTGGGGAGTTCAGATGTTCCCAAAGCCTTTTTTTGGGGGCATTTTTGGATGGGCAAATGGGGCTCGTAACACATTTTCTGTGGCTCGAACTTTCAGTCGACTGCCAGGCGTACTAGGGCTATATTTAGGCTTGCTGTGAAAGAGTGAACCCGGAGGGTCCAGTTGCATGTGGGGCTGCATAAAGGCTCCCCTGGGGAGTTCACTTGTACCCAAAGCCTTCCTTTGGGGGCACTTCTGGATGGGTGAATGGGGCTTGAAACGCATTTTCTGGAGCCCGAGTTTTCAGTCTTCTGCCATGGTGCCTAGGGGTATATTTAGGGTTGCTCATAAACCGTGAACAAGGAGGGTCCAGTTGCATGTGGGGCTGCGTAAAGGCTCCCCTTGGGAATTCCCTTGTACCCAAAGCCTTCCTTTGGGGGCACTTCTGGATGGGCGAAAGGGCTTGAAACGCTTTTTCTGTGGCCCGAGTTTTCAGTCGACTGCCAGGCGGGCCAGGGCTATATTTAGGGTTGCTGTGAAAGAGCGAATACGGAGGGTCCAGTTCCATGTGGGGCTGCGTTAAGGCTCCCCTGGGAGTCCAGTTGTACCCAAAGCCTTCCTTTGGGTGCACTTTTGGATGGTCCAAGGGGAATCGCAATGCGTTTTCTGAGGCCCGCTTTTTCAGTCTTCTCCCATTGCGCCGAGGGCTATATTTAGGCTTGCGGTGAAAGAGTGAACCCGGAGGGTCAAGTTGCATGTGGGGCTGCATAAAGGCTCCCCTGGGGAGTTCAGTTGTACCCAAAGCCTTCCTTTGGGGGCACTTCTTGATGAGCGAATTAGGCTTTTAACGCATTTTCTGGGGCCCGAGTTTTCAGTCGTCTGCCATGCGGGCCAGGGTTATATTTAGGGTTGCTGTGAAAGAGCGAATACGGAGGGTCCAGTTGCATGTGGGGCTGCATAAAGGCTCCCCTGGGGAGTTCACTTGTACCCAAAGCCTTCCTTTGGGGGCACTTCTGGATGGGCGAAAGGGGCTTGAAACGCTTTTCCTGTGGCCCGAGTTTTCAGTTTTCTGCCATGCTGGCTAGTGTTATATTTAGGGTTGCTTGTATACAGCAAACACGGGGTGTCCAGTTGCGTATGGGCCTGCATAAAGGCTCCCCTGGGGAGTTCACTTGTACCCAATGCCTTCCTCTGGGGGCACTTTTGGATGGGCGAATGGGGCTTGTAGCACGTTTTTTGGGGCCCGATTTTTCAGTCGTCTGCCATGCCGGCCAGGGTTATATTTAGGGTTGCTGTTAAAGAGCGAATACGGAGGGTCCAGTTGCATGTGGGGCTGCATAAAGGCTCCCCTGGGGAGTTCACTTGTACCCAAAGCCTTCCTTTGGGGGCACTTCTGTATGGGCGAAAGGGGCTTGAAACGTTTTTCTGTGGCCCGAGTTTTCAGTCTTCTGCCATGCTGGCTAGGGTTATATTTAGGGTTGCTGTAAAGAGCGAACACGGAGGGTCCAGTTGCATGTGGGGCTGTGTAAAGGCTCCCCTGGGGAGTTCAGTTGTACCCAAAACCTTCCTTTGGGGGCACTTTTGGATGGGCGAACTAGGCTTTTAACGCATTTTCTCGAGCCCGAGTTTTCAGTCGACTGCCAGGTGGGCCAGGGCTATATTTAGGGTTGCTGTGAAAGAGTGAACCCGGAGGGTCCAGTTGCATGTGGGGCTGCATAAAGGCTCCCCTGGGGAGTTCACTTGTACCCAAAGCCTTCCTTTGGGGGCACTTCTGGATGGGTGAATGCGGCTTGAAACGCTTTTTCTGTGGCCCGAGATTTCAGTCTTCTGCCATGGTGGCTAGGGATATATTTAGGGTTGCTGTGAAAGAGCGAATACAGAGTGTCCAGTTGCATGTGGGGCTGCATAAAGGCTCCCCTGGGGAGTTCAGTTGTACCCAAAGCCTTCCTTTGGGGGCACTTCTGGATGGGCGAACTAGGCTTTTAACGCATTTTCTCGGGCCCGAGTTTTCAGTCGACTGCCATGCGGGCCAGGGTTATATTTAGGGTTGCTGTGAAAGAGCGAATACGGAAAGTCCAGTTGCATGTGGGGCTGCATAAAGGCTCCCCTGGGGAGTTCACTTGTACCCAAAGCCTTCTTTTGGGGGCACTTCTGGATGGGCGAAAGGGGCTTGAAACTCTTTTTCTGTGGCCCAAGTTTTCAGTCTTCTGCCATGCTGGCTACGGTTACATTTATGGTTGCTGTGAAAGAGCGAACACGGAGGGACCAGTTGCATGTGGGGCTGCATAAAGACTCCCCTGGGGAGTTCAGTTGTACCCAAAGCCTTCCTTTGGGGGCACTTCTGGATGGGCGAAAAGGGCTTGAAACGCTTTTTCTGTGGCCCGAGTTTTCAGTCTTCTGCCATGCTGGCTAGGGTTATATTTAGGGTTGCTGTAAAGAGCGAACACGGAGGGTCCAGTTGCATGTGGGGCTGCATAAAGGCTCCCCTGGGGAGTTCAGATGTACCCAAAGCCTTCCTTTGGGGGCACTTTTGGATGGGCGAATGGGGCTCGTAACACATTTTCTGTGGCCCGAGCTTTCAGTCGACTGCCAGGCGTGCCAGGGATATATTTAGGCTTGCGGTGAAAGAGTGAACCCGGATGGTCCAGTTGCATGTGGGGCTGCATAAAGGCTCCCCTGGGGAGTGCAGATGTACCCAAAGCCTTCCTTTGGGGGCACTTTTGGATGGGCGACTGGGGCTCGTAACACATTTTCTGTGGCTCGAACTTTCAGTCGACTGCCAGGCGTGCTAGGGCTATATTTAGGCTTGCGGTGAAAGAGTGAACCCGGAGGGTCCAGTTGCATGTGGGGCTGCATAAAGGCTCCCCTGGGGAGTTCACTTGTACTCAAAGCCTTCCTTTGGGGGCACTTCTGGATGGGTGAATGGGGCTTGAAACGCATTTTCTGGAGCCCAAATTTTCAGCCTTCTGCCATTCTGGCTAGGGGTATATTTAGGGTTGCTCGTAAACAGTGAACAAGGAGGGTCCAGTTGCATGTGGGGCTGTGTAAAGGCTCCCCTGGGGAGTTCAGTTGTACCCAAAGCCTTCCTCTGGGGGCACTTTTGGATGGGCGAATTAGGCTTTTAATGCATTTTCTGGGGCCTGAGTTTTCAGTCGACTGCCAGGCGGGCCAGGGCTATATTTAGGGTTGCTGTGAAAGAGCGAATACGGAGGGTCCAGTTCCATGTGGGGCTGCGTTAAGGCTCCCCTGGGGAGTCCAGTTGTACCCAAAGCCTTCTTTTGGGGGCACTTTGGGATGGTCCAAGTGGAATCGCAATGCATTTTCTGAGGCCCGCTTTTTCAGTCTTCTCCCATTGTGCCGAAGGCTATATTTAGGCTTGCATTGAAAGAGTGAACCCGGAGGGTCCAGTTGCATGTGGGGCTGCATAAAGGCTCCCCTGGGGAGTTCAGATGTTCCCAAAGCCTTTTTTTGGGGGCATTTTTGGATGGGCAAATGGGGCTCGTAACACATTTTCTGTGGCTCGAACTTTCAGTCGACTGCCAGGCGTACTAGGGCTATATTTAGGCTTGCTGTGAAAGAGTGAACCCGGAGGGTCCAGTTGCATGTGGGGCTGCATAAAGGCTCCCCTGGGGAGTTCACTTGTACCCAAAGCCTTCCTTTGGGGGCACTTCTGGATGGGTGAATGGGGCTTGAAACGCATTTTCTGGAGCCCGAGTTTTCAGTCTTCTGCCATGGTGCCTAGGGGTATATTTAGGGTTGCTCATAAACCGTGAACAAGGAGGGTCCAGTTGCATGTGGGGCTGCGTAAAGGCTCCCCTTGGGAATTCCCTTGTACCCAAAGCCTTCCTTTGGGGGCACTTCTGGATGGGCGAAAGGGGCTTGAAACGCTTTTTCTGTGGCCCGAGTTTTCAGTCGACTGCCAGGCGGGCCAGGGCTATATTTAGGGTTGCTGTGAAAGAGCGAATACGGAGGGTCCAGTTCCATGTGGGGCTGCGTTAAGGCTCCCCTGGGGAGTCCAGTTGTACCCAAAGCCTTCCTTTGGGTGCACTTTTGGATGGTCCAAGGGGAATCGCAATGCGTTTTCTGAGGCCCGCTTTTTCAGTCTTCTCCCATTGCGCCGAGGGCTATATTTAGGCTTGCGGTGAAAGAGTGAACCCGGAGGGTCAAGTTGCATGTGGGGCTGCATAAAGGCTCCCCTGGGGAGTTCAGTTGTACCCAAAGCCTTCCTTTGGGGGCACTTCTTGATGAGCGAATTAGGCTTTTAACGCATTTTCTGGGGCCCGAGTTTTCAGTCGTCTGCCATGCGGGCCAGGGTTATATTTAGGGTTGCTGTGAAAGAGCGAATACGGAGGGTCCAGTTGCATGTGGGGCTGCATAAAGGCTCCCCTGGGGAGTTCACTTGTACCCAAAGCCTTCCTTTGGGGGCACTTCTGGATGGGCGAAAGGGGCTTGAAACGCTTTTCCTGTGGCCCGAGTTTTCAGTTTTCTGCCATGCTGGCTAGTGTTATATTTAGGGTTGCTTGTATACAGCAAACACGGGGTGTCCAGTTGCGTATGGGCCTGCATAAAGGCTCCCCTGGGGAGTTCACTTGTACCCAATGCCTTCCTCTGGGGGCACTTTTGGATGGGCGAATGGGGCTTGTAGCACGTTTTTTGGGGCCCGATTTTTCAGTCGTCTGCCATGCCGGCCAGGGTTATATTTAGGGTTGCTGTTAAAGAGCGAATACGGAGGGTCCAGTTGCATGTGGGGCTGCATAAAGGCTCCCCTGGGGAGTTCACTTGTACCCAAAGCCTTCCTTTGGGGGCACTTCTGTATGGGCGAAAGGGGCTTGAAACGTTTTTCTGTGGCCCGAGTTTTCAGTCTTCTGCCATGCTGGCTAGGGTTATATTTAGGGTTGCTGTAAAGAGCGAACACGGAGGGTCCAGTTGCATGTGGGGCTGTGTAAAGGCTCCCCTGGGGAGTTCAGTTGTACCCAAAACCTTCCTTTGGGGGCACTTTTGGATGGGCGAACTAGGCTTTTAACGCATTTTCTCGAGCCCGAGTTTTCAGTCGACTGCCAGGTGGGCCAGGGCTATATTTAGGGTTGCTGTGAAAGAGTGAACCCGGAGGGTCCAGTTGCATGTGGGGCTGCATAAAGGCTCCCCTGGGGAGTTCACTTGTACCCAAAGCCTTCCTTTGGGGGCACTTCTGGATGGGTGAATGCGGCTTGAAACGCTTTTTCTGTGGCCCGAGATTTCAGTCTTCTGCCATGGTGGCTAGGGATATATTTAGGGTTGCTGTGAAAGAGCGAATACAGAGTGTCCAGTTGCATGTGGGGCTGCATAAAGGCTCCCCTGGGGAGTTCAGTTGTACCCAAAGCCTTCCTTTGGGGGCACTTCTGGATGGGCGAACTAGGCTTTTAACGCATTTTCTCGGGCCCGAGTTTTCAGTCGACTGCCATGCGGGCCAGGGTTATATTTAGGGTTGCTGTGAAAGAGCGAATACGGAAAGTCCAGTTGCATGTGGGGCTGCATAAAGGCTCCCCTGGGGAGTTCACTTGTACCCAAAGCCTTCTTTTGGGGGCACTTCTGGATGGGCGAAAGGGGCTTGAAACTCTTTTTCTGTGGCCCAAGTTTTCAGTCTTCTGCCATGCTGGCTACGGTTACATTTATGGTTGCTGTGAAAGAGCGAACACGGAGGGACCAGTTGCATGTGGGGCTGCATAAAGACTCCCCTGGGGAGTTCAGTTGTACCCAAAGCCTTCCTTTGGGGGCACTTCTGGATGGGCGAAAAGGGCTTGAAACGCTTTTTCTGTGGCCCGAGTTTTCAGTCTTCTGCCATGCTGGCTAGGGTTATATTTAGGGTTGCTGTAAAGAGCGAACACGGAGGGTCCAGTTGCATGTGGGGCTGCATAAAGGCTCCCCTGGGGAGTTCAGATGTACCCAAAGCCTTCCTTTGGGGGCACTTTTGGATGGGTGAATGGGGCTCGTAACACATTTTCTGTGGCCCGAGCTTTCAGTCGACTGCCAGGCGTGCCAGGGATATATTTAGGCTTGCGGTGAAAGAGTGAACCCGGATGGTCCAGTTGCATGTGGGGCTGCATAAAGGCTCCCCTGGGGAGTGCAGATGTACCCAAAGCCTTCCTTTGGGGGCACTTTTGGATGGGCGACTGGGGCTCGTAACACATTTTCTGTGGCTCGAACTTTCAGTCGACTGCCAGGCGTGCTAGGGCTATATTTAGGCTTGCGGTGAAAGAGTGAACCCGGAGGGTCCAGTTGCATGTGGGGCTGCATAAAGGCTCCCCTGGGGAGTTCACTTGTACTCAAAGCCTTCCTTTGGGGGCACTTCTGGATGGGTGAATGGGGCTTGAAACGCATTTTCTGGAGCCCAAATTTTCAGCCTTCTGCCATTCTGGCTAGGGGTATATTTAGGGTTGCTCGTAAACAGTGAACAAGGAGGGTCCAGTTGCATGTGGGGCTGTGTAAAGGCTCCCCTGGGGAGTTCAGTTGTACCCAAAGCCTTCCTCTGGGGGCACTTTTGGATGGGCGAATTAGGCTTTTAATGCATTTTCTGGGGCCTGAGTTTTCAGTCGACTGCCAGGCGGGCCAGGGCTATATTTAGGGTTGCTGTGAAAGAGCGAATACGGAGGGTCCAGTTCCATGTGGGGCTGCGTTAAGGCTCCCCTGGGGAGTCCAGTTGTACCCAAAGCCTTCTTTTGGGGGCACTTTGGGATGGTCCAAGTGGAATCGCAATGCATTTTCTGAGGCCCGCTTTTTCAGTCTTCTCCCATTGTGCCGAAGGCTATATTTAGGCTTGCATTGAAAGAGTGAACCCGGAGGGTCCAGTTGCATGTGGGGCTGCATAAAGGCTCCCCTGGGGAGTTCAGATGTTCCCAAAGCCTTTTTTTGGGGGCATTTTTGGATGGGCAAATGGGGCTCGTAACACATTTTCTGTGGCTCGAACTTTCAGTCGACTGCCAGGCGTACTAGGGCTATATTTAGGCTTGCTGTGAAAGAGTGAACCCGGAGGGTCCAGTTGCATGTGGGGCTGCATAAAGGCTCCCCTGGGGAGTTCAGTTGTACCCAAAGCCTTCCTTTGGGGGCACTTTTGGATGGGCGAATTAGGCTTTTAATGCATTTTCTGGGGCCTGAGTTTTCAGTCGACTGCCAGGCGGGCCAGGGCTATATTTAGGGTTGCTGTGAAAGAGCGAATACGGAGGGTCCAGTTCCATGTGGGGCTGCGTTAAGGCTCCCCTGGGGAGTCCAGTTGTACCCAAAGCCTTCTTTTGGGGGCACTTTGGGATGGTCCAAGTGGAATCGCAATGCATTTTCTGAGGCCCGCTTTTTCAGTCTTCTCCCATTGTGCCGAAGGCTATATTTAGGCTTGCATTGAAAGAGTGAACCCGGAGGGTCCAGTTGCATGTGGGGCTGCATAAAGGCTCCCCTGGGGAGTTCAGATGTTCCCAAAGCCTTTTTTTGGGGGCATTTTTGGATGGGCAAATGGGGCTCGTAACACATTTTCTGTGGCTCGAACTTTCAGTCGACTGCCAGGCGTACTAGGGCTATATTTAGGCTTGCTGTGAAAGAGTGAACCCGGAGGGTCCAGTTGCATGTGGGGCTGCATAAAGGCTCCCCTGGGGAGTTCACTTGTACCCAAAGCCTTCCTTTGGGGGCACTTCTGGATGGGTGAATGGGGCTTGGAACGCATTTTCTGGAGCCCGAGTTTTCAGTCTTCTGCCATGGTGCCTAGGGGTATATTTAGGGTTGCTCATAAACCGTGAACAAGGAGGGTCCAGTTGCATGTGGGGCTGCGTAAAGGCTCCCCTTGGGAATTCCCTTGTACCCAAAGCCTTCCTTTGGGGGCACTTCTGGATGGGCGAAAGGGGCTTGAAACGCTTTTTCTGTGGCCCGAGTTTTCAGTCGACTGCCAGGCGGGCCAGGGCTATATTTAGGGTTGCTGTGAAAGAGCGAATACGGAGGGTCCAGTTCCATGTGGGGCTGCGTTAAGGCTCCCCTGGGGAGTCCAGTTGTACCCAAAGCCTTCCTTTGGGTGCACTTTTGGATGGTCCAAGGGGAATCGCAATGCGTTTTCTGAGGCCCGCTTTTTCAGTCCTCTCCCATTGCGCCGAGGGCTATATTTAGGCTTGCGGTGAAAGAGTGAACCCGGAGGGTCCAGTTGCATGTGGGGCTGCATAAAGGCTCCCCTGGGGAGTTCACTTGTACCCAAAGCCTTCCTTTGGGGGCACTTCTGGATGGGTGAATGGGGCTTGAAACGCATTTTATGGAGCCCGAGTTTTCAGTCTTCTGCCATGGTGGCTAGGGTTATATTCAGGGTTGCTCGTAAACAGTGAACAAGGAGGGTCCAGTTGCATGTGGGGCTGCGTAAAGGCTCCCCTGGGGAGTTCAGATGTACCCAAAGCCTTCCTCTGGGGGCACTTTTGGATGGGCGAATTAGGCTTTTAATGCATTTTCTGGAGCCCGAGTTTTCAGTCGACTGCCAGGCGTGCCAGGGTTATATTTAGGGTTGCTGTGAAAGAGTGAAGCCGGAGGGTCCAGTTGCATGTGGGGCTGCATAAAGGCTCCCCTGGGGAGTTCACTTGTACCCAAAGCCTTCCTTTGGGGGCACTTCTGGATGGGCGAAAGGGGCTTGAAATGCTTTTTCTGTGGCCCGAGTTTTCAGTCTTCTGCCATGCTGGCTAGGGTTATATTTAGGGTTGCTGTAAAGAGCGAACACGGAGGGTCCAGTTTCATGTGGGGCTGCATAAAGGCTCCCCTGGGGAGTTCACTTGTACCCAAAGCCTTCCTTTGGGGGCACTTCTGGATGGGCGAAAAGGGCTTGAAACGCTTTTTCTGGGGCCCGAGTTTTCAGTCTTCTGCCATGCTGGCTAGGATTATATTTAGGGTTGCTGTAAAGAGCGAACACGGAGGGTCCAGTTGCATGTGGGGCTGCATAAAGGCTCCCCTGGGAAGTTCAGTTGTACCCAAAGCCTTCATCTGGGGGCACTTTTGGATGGTCGAATGGGACTTGTAGCACGTTTTCTGGGGCCCGATTTTTCAGTCGTCTGCCATGCGGCCCAGGGTTATATTTAGGGTTGCTGTGAAAGAGCGAATACGGAGGGTCCAGTTGCATGTGGGGCTGCATAAAGGCTCCCCTGGGGAGTTCACTTGTACCCAAAGCCTTCCTTTGGGGGCACTTCTGGACGGGCGAATGGGGCTCGTAACGCATTTTCTGTGGCCCAAGCTTTCAGTCGACTGCCAGGCGTGCTAGGGCTATATTTAGGCTTGCGGTGAAAGAGTGAACCCGGAGGGTCCAGTTGCATGTGGGTCTGTGTAAAGGCTCCCCTGGGGAGTTCACTTGTACCCAAAGCTTTCCTCTGGGGGCACTTCAGGATGGGTGAATGGGGCTTGAAACGCATTTTCTGGAGCCCGAGTTTTCAGTCTTCTGCCATGGTGGCTAGGGGTATATTTAGGGTTGCTCGTAAACAGTGAACAAGGAGGGTCCAGTTGCATGTGGGGCTGCGTAAAGGCTCCCCTGGGGAGTCCAGTTGTACCCAAAGCCTTTTTCTGGGGGCACTTTTGGATGGGGGAATCAGGCTTTTAATGCATTTTCTGGGGCCAGAGTTTTCAGTCGACTGCCAGGGGGGCCAGGGCTATATTTAGGGTTGCTGTGAAAGAGCGAATACGGAGGGTCCAGTTGCATGTGGGGCTGCGTTAAGGCTCCCCTGGGGAGTCCAGTTGTACCCAAAGCCTTCCTCTGGGGGCACTTTGCGATGGGCGAATTAGGCTTTTAATGCATTTTCTGGGGCCAGAGTTTTCAGTCGACTGCCAGGCGGGCCAGGGGTATATTTAGGGTTGCTGTGAAAGTGCGAATACGGAGGGTCCAGTTGCATGTGGGGCTGCGTTAAGGCTCCCCTGGGGAGTCCAGTTGTACCCAAAGCCTTCCTTTGGGAGCACTTTTGGATGGTCCAAGGGGAATCGCAATGCGTTTTCTGAGGCCCGCTTTTTCAGTCTTCTCCCATTGCGCCGAGGGCTATATTTAGGCTTGCGGTGAAAGAGTGAACCCGGAGGGTCCAGTTGCATGTGGGGCTGCATAAAGGCTCCCCTGGGGAGTTCACTTGTACCCAAAGCCTTCCTTTGGGGGCAGTTTTGGATGGGCGAATGGGGCTCGTAACACATTTTCTGTGGCCCGAGCTTTCAGTCGACTGCCAGGCGTGCTAGGGATATATTTAGGCTTGCGGTGAAAGAGTGAACCCGGAGGGTCCAGTTGCATGTGGGGCTGCATAAAGGCTCCCCTGGGGAGTTCAGTTGTACCCAAAGACTTCCTCTGGGGGCACTTCTGGATGGGTGAATGGGGCTTGAAACGCATTTTCTGGAGCCCGAGTTTTCAGTCTTCTGCCATGGTGGCTAGGGGTATATTTAGGGTTGCTCGTAAACAGTGAACAAGGAGGGTCCAGTTGCATGTGGGGCTGCGTAAAGGCTCCCCTGGGGAGTTCAGTTGTACCCAAAGCCTTCCTTTGGGGATACTTCTGGATGGGTGAATGGGGCTTGAAACGCATTTTCTGGAGCCCAAGTTTTCAGTCGACTGCCAGGCGGGCCAGGGCTATATTTAGGGTTGCTGTGAAAGAGTGAACCTGGAGGGTCCAGTTGCATGTGGGGCTGCGTAAAGGCTCCCCTGGGGAGTTCACTTGTACCCAAAGCCTTCCTTTGGGGGCACTTCTGGATGGGTGAATGGGGCTTGAAACGCTTTTTCTGTGGCCCGAGTTTTCAGTTTTCTGCCATGCTGGCTAGGGTTATATTTAGGGTTGCTTGTAAACAGTGAACAAGGAGGGTCCAGTTGCATGTGGGCCTGCATAAAGGCTCCCCTGGGGAGTTCAGTTGTATCCAAAGCCTTCCTTTGGGGGCGCTTTTGGATGGTCGAATGGAGCTTGTAGCACGTTTTCTGGGGCCCGATTTTTCAGTCGTCTGCATTGCGGGCCAGGGATATATTTAGGGTTGCTGTGAAAGAGCGAATACGGAGGGTCCAGTTGCATTTGGGGCTGCATAAAGGCTCCCCTGGGGAGTTCAGTTGTACCCAAAGCCTTCCTCTGGGGGCACTTTTGGATGGGCGAATTAGGCTTTTAATGCATTTTCTGTGGCCCGAGTTTTCAGTCGACTGCCAGGCGGGCCAGGGCTATATTTAGGGTTGCTGTGAAAGAGCGAATACGGAGGGTCCAGTTGCATGTGGGGCTGCATAAAGGCTCCCCTGGGGAGTTCAGTTGTACCCAAAGCCTTCCTCTGGGGGCACTTTTGGATGGGCGAATGGGGCTTGTAGCACGTTTTCTGTGGCCCGATTTTTCAGTCGTCTACCATGCGGGCCAGGGTTATACTTCGGGTTGCTGTGAAAGAGCGAATACGGAGGGTCCAGTTGCATGTGGGGCTGCGTTAAGGCTCCCCTGGGGAGTTCAGTTGTACCCAAAGCCTTCCTTTGGGGGCACTTTTGGATGGTCCAAGGGGAATCGCATTGCGTTTTCTGAGGCCTGCTTTTTCAGTCTTCTCCCATTGCGCCGAGGGATATATTTAGGCTTGCGGTGAAAGAGTGAACCCGGAGGGTCCAGTTGCATGTGGGGCTGCATAAAGGCTCCCCTGGGGAGTTCAGATGTACCCAAAGCCTTCCTTTGGAGGCACTTTTGGATGGGCGAATGGGGCTCGTAACACATTTTCTGTGTCCCGAGCTTTCAGTCGACTGCCAGGCATGCTAGGGCTGTATTTAGGCTTGCGGTGAAAGAGTGAACCCGGAGGGTCCAGTTGCATGTGGGGCTGCATAAAGGCTCCCCTGGGGAGTTCACTTGTACCCAAAGCCTTCCTTTGGGTGCACTTCTGGATGGGCGAAAAGGGCTTGAAACGCATTTTCTGGAGCCCGAATTTTCAGTCTTTTGCCATGGTGGCTAGGGGTATATTTAGGGTTGCTCGTAAACAGTGAACAAGGAGGGTCCAGTTGCATGTGGGGCTGCATAAAGGCTCCCCTGGGGAGTTCACTTGTACCCAAAGCCTTCCTCTGGGGGCACTTTTGGATGGGCGAATTAGTCCTCTAACGCATTTTCTGGGGCCCGAGTTTTCAGTCGACTGCCAGGCGGGACAGGGCTATATTTAGGGTTACGGTGAAAGAGTGAACCCGGAGGGTCCAGTTGCATGTGGGGCTGCATAAAGTCTCCCCTGGGGAGTTCACTTGTACCCAAAGCCTTCCTCTGGGGGCACTTTTGGATGGGCAAATTAGGCTTTTAACGCATTTTCTGGGGCCCGAGTTTTCAGTCGACTGCCAGGCGGGACAGGGCTATATTTAGGGTTGTTGTGAAAGAGTGAACCCGGAGGGTCCAGTTGCATGTGGGCCTGCATAAAGGCTCCCCTGGGGAGTTCAGTTGTACCCAAAGCCTTCCTTTGGGGGCACTTCTGGATGGGCGAATTAGGCTTTTAACAGTTTTTATGTGGCCCGAGCTTTCAGTCTTCTGCCATGCTGGCTAGTGTTATATTTAGGGTTGCTGGGAAAGAGCGAATACGGCGGGTCCAGTTGCATGTGGGGCTGCATAAAGGCTCCCCTGGGGAGTTCACTTGTACCCAATGCCTTCCTTTGGGGGCACTTCTGGATGGGCGAAAGGGGCTTGAAACGCTTTTTCTGTGGCCTGAGTTTTCAGTCTTCTGCCATGGTGGCTAGGGTTATATTTAGGGTTGCTGTAAAGAGCGAACACGGATTGTCCAGTTGCATGTGGGGCTGCATTAAGGCTCCCCTGGGGAGTTCAGATGTACCGAAAGCCTTCCTTTGGGGACACTTTTGGATGGGCGAATGGGGCTCGTAACACATTTTCTGTGGCCCGAGCTTTCAGTCGACTGCCAGGCGTGCTAGGGCTATATTTAGGGTTGCTGTGAAAGAGCGAATACGGAGGGTCCAGTTGCATTTGGGGCTGCATAAAGGCTCCCCTGGGGAGTTCAGTTGTACCCAAAGCCTTCCTTTGTGGGCACTTCTGGATGGGTGAATGGGGCTTGAAACGCTTTTTCTGTGGCCCGAGTTTTCAGTTTTCTGCCATGGTGGCTAGTGTTATATTTCGGGTGGCTTGTAAACAGCGAACACGGGGGGTCCAGTTGCGTATGGGCCTGCATAAAGGCTCCCCTGGGGAGTTCACTTGTACCCAAAGCCTTCCTTTGGGGGCACTTTTGGATGGGCGAAATAGGCTTTTAATGCATTTTCTGGGGCCCGAGTTTTCAGTCGACGGCCAGGCGGGCCAGGGCTATATTTAGGGTTGCTCTGAAAGAGTAAACCCTGAGGGTCCAGTTGCATGTGGGGCTGCATAAAGGCTCCCCTGGGGAGTTCAGTTGTACCCAAAGCCTTCCTTTGGGGGCACTTCTGGATGGGCGAATGGGGCTTTTAGCACGTTTTCTGTGGCCCGATTTTTCAGTCTTCTGCCATGCTGGCTAGGGTTATACTTAGGGTTGCTGTAAAGAGCGAACACGGAATGTCCAGTTGCATGTGGGGCTGCGTAAAGGCTCCCCTGGGGAGTTCAGATGTACCCAAAGCCTTCCTTTGGGGGCACATTTGGATGGGCGAATGGGGCTCGTGACACATTTTCTGTGGCCCGAGCTTTCAGTCGACTGCCAGGCGTGCTAGGGCTATATTTAGGCTTGCGGTGAAAGAGTGAACCCGGAGGGTCCAGTTGCATGTGGGGCTGCATAAAGGCTCCCCTGGGGAGTTCACTTGTACCCAAAGCCTTCCTCTGGTGGCACTTTTTGATGGGCGAATTAGGCTTTTAACATTTTTTCTGGAGCCCGAGTTTTCAGTCTTCTGCCATGATGTCTAGTGTTATATTTAGGTTTGCTTGTAAACAGGGAACACGGGGGGTCCAGTTGCGTATGGGCCTGCATAAAGGCTCCCCTGGGGAGTTCACTTGTACCCAAAGCCTTCCTTTGGGGGCACTTTTGGATGATCGAATGGGGCTTGTAGCACGTTTTCTGTGGCCCGATTTTTCAGTCGTCTGCCATGCGGGCCAGGGATATATTTAGGGTTGCTGTGAAAGAGCGAATACGGAGGGTCCAGTTGCATGTGGGGCTGCATAAAGGCTCCCCTGGGGAGTTCAGTTGTACCCAAAGCCTTCCTTTGGGGGCACTTCTGGATGGGCGAATGGGGCTTGACACGCTTTTTCTGTGGCCCGAGTTTTCAGTTTTCTGCCATGCTGGCTAGTGTTATATTTAGGGTTGCTTGTAAACAGCGAACACGGGGGGTCCAGTTGCGTATGGGCCTGCATAAAGGCTCCCCTGGGGAGTTCACTTGTACCCAAAGCCTTCCTTTGGGGACACTTTTGGATGGGCGAATGGGGCTTTTAGCACGTTTTCTGTGGCCCAATTTTTCAGTCGTCTGCCATGCGGGCCAGGGTTATATTTAGGGTTGCTGTGAAAGAGCGAATACGGAGGGTCCAGTTGCATGTGGGGCTGCATAAAGGCTCCCCTGGGGAGTTCACTTGTACCCAAAGCCTTCCTTTGGGGGCACTTCTGGATGGGCGAAAGGGGCTTGAAACGCTTTTTCTGTGGCCTGAGTTTTCAGTCTTCTGCCATGCGGGCCAGGGTTATATTTAGGGTTGCTGTAAAGAGTGAACATGGAGTGTCCAGTTGCATGTGGGGCTGCGTAAAGGCTCCCCTGGGGAGTTCACTTGTACCCAAAGCCTTCCTTTGGGGGCACTTTTGGATGGTCGAATTAGGCTTTTAACGCATTTTCTGGGGCCCGATTTTTCAGTCGACTGCCAGGCGGGCCAGGGGTATATTTAGGGTTGCTGTGAAAGAGCGAATACGGAGGGTCCAGTTGCATGTGGGGCTGCATAAAGGCTCCCCTGGGGAGTTCACTTGTACCCAAAGCCTTCCTTTGGGGGCACTTCTGGATGGGTGAATGGGGCTTGAAACGCATTTTCTGGAGCCCGAGTTTTCAGTCTTCTGCCATGGTGGCTAGGGGTATATTTAGGGTTGCTCGTAATCAGTGAACAAGGAGGGTCCAGTTGCATGTGGGGCTGCATAAAGGCTCCCCTGGGGAGTTCAGTTGTACCCAAAGCCTTCCTTTGGGGGCACTTTTGGATGGGCGAATTAGGCTTTTAATGCATTTTCTGGGGCCCGAGTTTTCAGTCGACGGCCAGGCGGGCCAGGGCTATATTTAGGGTTGCTCTGAAAGAGTGAACCCTGAGGGTCCAGTTGCATGTGGGGCTGCATAAAGGCTCCCCTGGGGAGTTCACTTGTACCCAAAGCCTTCCTTTGGGGGCACTTCTGGATGGGCGAAAGGGGCTTGAAACGCATTTTCTGGAGCACGAATTTTCAGTCTTTTGCCATGGTGGCTAGGGGTATATTTAGGGTTGCTCGTAAACAGTAAACAAGGAGGGTCCAGTTGCATGTGGGGCTGCATAAAGGCTCCCCTGGGGAGTTCACTTGTACCCAAAGCCTTCCTCTGGGGGCACTTTTGGATGGGCAAATTAGGCTTTTAATGCATTTTCTGGGGCCCGAGTTTTCAGTCGACTGCCAGGCAGGCCAGGGCTATATTTAGGGTTGCTGTGAAAGAGTGAACCCGGAGGGTCCAGTTGCATGTGGGCCTGCATAAAGGCTCCCCTGGGGAGTTCAGTTGTACCCAAAGCCTTCCTTTGGGGGCACTTCTGGATGGGCGAATTAGGCTTTTAACAGTTTTTCTGTGGCCCGAGCTTTCAGTTTTCTGCCATGCTGGCTAGTGTTATATTTAGTGTTGCTGGGAAAGAGCGAATACGGCGGGTCCAGTTGCATGTGGGGCTGCATAAAGGCTCCCCTGGGGAGTTCACTTGTACCCAATGCCTTCCTTTGGGGGCACTTCTGGATGGGCGAAAGGGGCTTGAAACGCTTTTTCTGTGGCCTGAGTTTTCAGTCTTCTGCCATGCTGGCTAGGGTTATATTTAGGGTTGCTGTAAAGAGCGAACACGGAGGGTCCAGTTGCATGTGGGGCTGCGTAAAGGCTCCCATGGGGAGTTCAGATGTACCCAAAGCCTTCCTTTGGGGGCACTTTTGGATGGGCGAATGGGGCTCGTAACACATTTTCTGTGGCCCGAGCTTTCAGTCGACTGCCAGGAGTGCTAGGGCTATATTTAGGGTTGCGGTGAAAGAGTGAACCCGGAGGGTCCAGTTGCATGTGGGGCTGCATAAAGGCTCCCCTGGGGAGTTCACTTGTACCCAAAGCCTTCCTTTGGGGGCACTTTTGGATGGTCGAATGGGGCTTGTAGCACGTTTTCTGTGGCCCGATTTTTCAGTCGTCTGCCATGCGGGCCAGGGTTATATTTAGGGTTGCTGTGAAAGAGCGAATACGGAGGGTCCAGTTGCATGTGGGGCTGCATAAAGGCTCCCCTGGGGAGTTCACTTGTACCCAAAGCCTTCCTTTGGGGGCACTTTTGGATGGGCGAAAGGGGCTTGAAACGCTTTTTCTGTGGCCTGAGTTTTCAGTCTTCTGCCATGGTGGCTAGGGGTATATTTAGGGTTGCTCGTAAACAGTGAACAAGGAGGGTCCAGTTGCATGTGGGGCTGCGTAAAGGCTCCCCTGGGGAGTTCAGATGTACCGAAAGCCTTCCTTTGGGGACACTTTTGGATGGGCGAATGGGGCTTGTAGAACGTTTTCTGGGGCCCGATTTTTCAGTCGTCTGCCATGCGGGCCAGGGTTATATTTAGGGTTGCTGTGAAAGAGCTAATACGGAGGGTCCAGTTGCATTTGGGGCTGCATAAAGGCTCCCCTGGGGAGTTCAGATGTACCCAAAGCCTTCCTTTGTGGGCACTTCTGGATGGGCGAATTAGGCTTTTAATGCATTTCCTGGGGCCCGAGTTTTCAGTCGACTGCCAGGGGGGCCAGGGCTATATTTAGGGTTGCTGTGAAAGAGAGAACACGGAGGGTCCAGTTGCATGTGGGGCTGCGTTAAGGCTCCCCTGGGGAGTCCAGTTGTACCCAAAGCCTTCCTCTGGGGGCACTTTGCGATGGGCGAATTAGGCTTTTAATGCATTTTCTGGGGCCAGAGTTTTCAGTCGACTGCCAGGCGGGCCAGGGGTATATTTAGGGTTGCTGTGAAAGTGCGAATACGGAGGGTCCAGTTGCATGTGGGGCTGCGTTAAGGCTCCCCTGGGGAGTCCAGTTGTACCCAAAGCCTTCCTTTGGGAGCACTTTTGGATGGTCCAAGGGGAATCGCAATGCGTTTTCTGAGGCCCGCTTTTTCAGTCTTCTCCCATTGCGCCGAGGGCTATATTTAGGCTTGCGGTGAAAGAGTGAACCCGGAGGGTCCAGTTGCATGTGGGGCTGCATAAAGGCTCCCCTGGGGAGTTCACTTGTACCCAAAGCCTTCCTTTGGGGGCACTTTTGGATGGGCGAATGGGGCTCGTAACACATTTTCTGTGGCCCGAGCTTTCAGTCGACTGCCAGGCGTGCTAGGGATATATTTAGGCTTGCGGTGAAAGAGTGAACCCGGAGGGTCCAGTTGCATGTGGGGCTGCATAAAGGCTCCCCTGGGGAGTTCAGTTGTACCCAAAGACTTCCTCTGGGGGCACTTCTGGATGGGTGAATGGGGCTTGAAACGCATTTTCTGGAGCCCGAATTTTCAGTCTTCTGCCATGGTGGCTAGGGGTATATTTAGGGTTGCTCGTAAACAGTGAACAAGGAGGGTCCAGTTGCATGTGGGGCTGCGTAAAGGCTCCCCTGGGGAGTTCACTTGTACCCAAAGCCTTCCTTTGTGGGCACTTTTGGATGGGCGAATGGGGCTCGTAACACATTTTCTGTGGCCCGAGCTTTCAGTCGACTGCCAGGCGTGCTAGGGCTATATTTATGCTTGCGGTGAAAGAGTGAACCCGGAGGGTCCAGTTGCACGTGGGGCTGCATAAAGGCTCCCCTGGGGAGTTCACTTGTACCCAAAGCCTTCCTTTGGGGGCTCTTCTGGATGGGTGAATGGGGCTTGAAACGCATTTTCTGGAGCCCGAGTTTTCAGTCTTCTTCCATGGTGGCTAGGGGTATATTTAGGGTTGCTCGTAAACAGTGAACAAGGAGGGTCCAGTTGCATGTGGGGCTGCGTAAAGGCTCCCCTGGGGAGTTCAGTTGTACCCAAAGCCTTCCTTTGGGGGCACTTCTGGATGGGTGAATGGGGCTTGAAACACATTTTCTGGAGCCCAAGTTTTCAGTCGACTGCCAGGCGGGCCAGGGCTATATTTAGGGTTGCTGTGAAAGAGTGAACCTGGAGGGTCCAGTTGCATGTGGGGCTGCGTAAAGGCTCCCCTGGGGAGTTCACTTGTACCCAAAGCCTTCCTTTGGGGGCACTTCTGGATGGGTGAATGGGGCTTGAAACGCTTTTTCTGTGGCCCGAGTTTTCAGTTTTCTGCCATGCTGGCTAGGGTTATATTTAGGGTTGCTTGTAAACAGCGAACACGGGGGGTCCAGTTGCGTATGGGCCTGCATAAAGGCTCCCCTGGGGAGTTCAGTTGTACCCAAAGCCTTCCTTTGGGGGCGCTTTTGGATGGTCGAATGGGGCTTGTAGCACGTTTTCTGGGGCCCGATTTTTCAGTCGTCTGCATTGCGGGCCAGGGATATATTTAGGGTTGCTGTGAAAGAGCGAATACGGAGGGTCCAGTTGCATTTGGGGCTGCATAAAGGCTCCCCTGGGGAGTTCACTTGTACCCAAAGCCTTCCTCTGGGGGCACTTTTGGATGGGTGAAAGGGGCTTGAAACTCTTTTTCTGTTGCCCGAGTTTTCAGTCTTCTGCCATGCTGGCTAGGGGTATATTTAGGGTTGCTGTAAAGAGCGAACACCTAGGGTCCAGTTGCATGTGGGGCTGCGTAAAGGCTCCCCTGGGGAGTTCAGTTGTACCCAAAGCCTTCCTCTGGGGGCACTTTTGGATGGGCGAATTAGGCTTTTAATGCATTTTCTGTGGCCCGAGTTTTCAGTCGACTGCCAGGCGGTCCAGGGCTATATTTAGGGTTGCTGTGAAAGAGCGAATACGGAGGGTCCAGTTGCATGTGGGGCTGCATAAAGGCTCCCCTGGGGAGTTCACTTGTACCCAAAGCCTTCCTTTGGGGGCACTTCTGGATGGGTGAAGGGGGCTTGAAACGCTTTTTCTGTGGCCCGAGTTTTCAGTCGACTGCCATGCTGGCTAGTGTTATATTTAGGGTTGCTTGTAAACAGCGAACACTGGGGGTCCAGTTGCGTATGGGCCTGCATAAAGGCTCCCCTGGGGAGTTCAGTTGTACCCAAAGCCTTCCTCTGGGGGCACTTCTGGATGGGCGAATGGGGCTTGTAGCACGTTTTCTGTGGCCCGATTTTTCAGTCGTCTACCATGCGGGCCAGGGTTATACATAGGGTTGCTGTGAAAGAGCGAATACGGAGAATCCAGTTGCATGTGGGGCTGCGTTAAGGCTCCCCTGGGGAGTTCAGTTGTACCCAAAGCCTTCCTTTGGGGGCACTTTTGGATGGTCCAAGGGGAATCGCATTGCGTTTTCTGAGGCCTGCTTTTTCAGTCTTCTCCCATTGCGCCGAGGGATATATTTAGGCTTGCGGTGAAAGAGTGAACCCGGAGGGTCCAGTTGCATGTGGGGCTGCATAAAGGCTCCCCTGGGGAGTTCAGATGTACCCAAAGCCTTCCTTTGGAGGCACTTTTGGATGGGCGAATGGGGCTCGTAACACATTTTCTGTGTCCCGAGCTTTCAGTCGACTGCCAGGCATGCTAGGGCTATATTTAGGCTTGCGGTGAAAGAGTGAACCCGGAGGGTCCAGTTGCATGTTGGGCTGCATAAAGGCTCCCCTGGGGAGTTCAGTTGTACCCAAAGCCTTCCTCTGGGGGCACTTTTGGATGGGCGAATTAGTCTTCTAACGCATTTTCTGTGGCCCGAGTTTTCAGTCGACTGCCAGGCGGGCCAGGGCTATATTTAGGGTTGCTGTGAAAGAGTGAACCCGGAGGGTCCAGTTGCATGTGGGCCTGCATAAAGGCTCCCCTGGGGAGTTCACTTGTACCCAAAGCCTTCCTTTGGGGGCACTTCTGGATGGGCGAATTAGGCTTTTAACAGTTTTTCTGGGGCCCGAGCTTTCAGTTTTCTGCCATGCTGGCTAGTGTTATATTTAGGGTTGCTGGGAAAGAGCGAATACGGCGGGTCCAGTTGCATGTGGGGCTGCATAAAGGCTCCCCTGGGGAGTTCACTTGTACCCAATGCCTTCCTTTGGGGGCACTTCTGGATGGGCGAAAGGGGCTTGAAACGCTTTTTCTGTGGCCTGAGTTTTCAGTCTTCTGCCATGGTGGCTAGGGTTATATTTAGGGTTGCTGTAAAGAGCGAACACGGAGTGTCCAGTTGCATGTGGGGCTGCGTAAAGGCTCCCCTGGGGAGTTCAGATGTACCCAAAGCCTTCCTTTGGGGGCACTTTTGGATGGGCAAATGGGGCTCGTAACACATTTTCTGTGGCCCGAGCTTTCAGTCGACTGCCAGGCGTGCTAGGGCTATATTAAGGCTTGCGGTTAAAGAGTGAACCCGGAGGGTCCAGTTGCATGTGGGGCTGCATAAAGGCTCCCCTGGGGAGTTCAGTTGTACCCAAAGCCTTCCTTTGGGGACACTTTTGGATGGGCGAATGGGGCTCGTAACACATTTTCTGTGGCCCGAGCTTTCAGTCAACTGCCAGGCGTGCTAGGGCTATATTTAGGGTTGCTGTGAAAGAGCGAATACGGAGGGTCCAGTTGCATGTGGGGCTGCATAAAGGCTCCCCTGGGGAGTTCAGTTGTACCCAAAGCCTTCCTTTGGGGGCACTTCTGGATGGGTGAATGGGGCTTGAAACGCTTTTTCTGTGGCCCGAGTTTTCAGTTTTCTGCCATGGTGGCTAGTGTTATATTTAGGGTGGCTTGTAAACAGCGAACACGGGGGGTCCAGTTGCGTATGGGCCTGCATAAAGGCTCCCCTGGGGAGTTCACTTGTACCCAAAGCCTTCCTTTGGGGGCACTTCTGGATGGGCGAAAGGGGCTTGAAACGCTTTTTCTGTGGCCTGAGTTTTCAGTCTTCTGCCATGCTGGCTAGGGTTATATTTAGGGTTGCTGTAAAGAGCGAACACAGAATGTCCAGTTGCATGTGGGGCTGCGTAAAGGCTCCCATGGGGAGTTCAGATGTACCCAAAGCCTTCCTTTGGGGGCACTTTTGGATGGGCGAATGGGGCTCGTAACACATTTTCTGTGGCCCGAGCTTTCAGTCGACTGCCAGGCGTGCTAGGGCTATATTTAGGCTTGCGGTGAAAGAGTGAACCCGGAGGGTCCAGTTGCATGTGGGGCTGCATAAAGGCTCCCCTGGGGAGTTCACTTGTACCCAAAGCCTTCCTTTGGGGGCACTTCTGGATGGGTGAATGGGGCTTGAAACGCATTTTCTGGAGCCCGAGTTTTCAGTCTTCTGCCATGGTGGCTAGGGGTATATTTAGGGTTGCTCGTAAACAGTGAACAAGGAGGGTCCAGTTGCATGTGGGGCTGCGTAAAGGCTCCCCTGGGGAGTCCAGTTGTACCCAAAGCCTTCCTTTGGGGGCACTTTTGGATGGGCGAATTACGCTTTTAACATTTTTTCTGTGGCCCGAATTTTCAGTCTTCTGCCATGATGTCTAGTGTTATATTTAGTCTTGCTTGTAAACAGCGAACACGGGGGGTCCAGTTGCGTATGGGCCAGCATAAAGGCTCCCCTGGGGAGTTCAGTTGTACCCAAAGCCTTCCTCTGGTGGCACTTTTTGATGGGCGAATTAGGCTTTTAACATTTTTTCTGGAGCCCGAGTTTTCAGTCTTCTGCCATGATGTCTAGTGTTATATTTAGGGTTGCTTGTAAACAGCGAACACGGGGGGTCCAGTTGCGTATGGGCCTGCATAAAGGCTCCCCTGGGGAGTTCAGTTGTACCCAAAGCCTTCCTTTGGGGGCACTTTTGGATGATCGAATGGGGCTTGTAGCACGTTTTCTGTGGCCCGATTTTTCAGTCGTCTGCCATGCGGGCCAGGGTTATATTTAGGGTTGCTGTGAAAGAGCGAATACGGAGGGTCCAGTTGCATGTGGGGCTGCATAAAGGCTCCCCTGGGGAGTTCACTTGTACCCAAAGCCTTCCTTTGGGGGCACTTCTGGATGGGTGAAGGGGGCTTGAAACGCTTTTTCTGTGGCCCGAGTTTTCAGTCGACTGCCATGCTGGCTAGTGTTATATTTAGGGTTGCTTGTAAACAGCGAACACTGGGGGTCCAGTTGCGTATGGGCCTGCATAAAGGCTCCCCTGGGGAGTTCAGTTGTACCCAAAGCCTTCCTCTGGGGGCACTTCTGGATGGGCGAATGGGGCTTGTAGCACGTTTTCTGTGGCCCGATTTTTCAGTCGTCTACCATGCGGGCCAGGGTTATACTTAGGGTTGCTGTGAAAGAGCGAATACGGAGAATCCAGTTGCATGTGGGGCTGCGTTAAGGCTCCCCTGGGGAGTTCAGTTGTACCCAAAGCCTTCCTTTGGGGGCACTTTTGGATGGTCCAAGGGGAATCGCATAGCGTTTTCTGAGGCCTGCTTTTTCAGTCTTCTCCCATTGCGCCGAGGGATATATTTAGGCTTGCGGTGAAAGAGTGAACCCGGAGGGTCCAGTTGCATGTGGGGCTGCATAAAGGCTCCCCTGGGGAGTTCAGATGTACCCAAAGCCTTCCTTTGGAGGCACTTTTGGATGGGCGAATGGGGCTCGTAACACATTTTCTGTGTCCCGAGCTTTCAGTCGACTGCCAGGCATGCTAGGGCTATATTTAGGCTTGCGGTGAAAGAGTGAACCCGGAGGGTCCAGTTGCATGTTGGGCTGCATAAAGGCTCCCCTGGGGAGTTCAGTTGTACCCAAAGCCTTCCTCTGGGGGCACTTTTGGATGGGCGAATTAGTCTTCTAACGCATTTTCTGTGGCCCGAGTTTTCAGTCTTCTGCCAGGCGGGCCAGGGCTATATTTAGGGTTGCTGTGAAAGAGTGAACCCGGAGGGTCCAGTTGCATGTGGGCCTGCATAAAGGCTCCCCTGGGGAGTTCACTTGTACCCAAAGCCTTCCTTTGGGGGCACTTCTGGATGGGCGAATTAGGCTTTTAACAGTTTTTCTGGGGCCCGAGCTTTCAGTTTTCTGCCATGCTGGCTAGTGTTATATTTAGGGTTGCTGGGAAAGAGCGAATACGGCGGGTCCAGTTGCATGTGGGGCTGCATAAAGGCTCCCCTGGGGAGTTCACTTGTACCCAATGCCTTCCTTTGGGGGCACTTCTGGATGGGCGAAAGGGGCTTGAAACGCTTTTTCTGTGGCCTGAGTTTTCAGTCTTCTGCCATGGTGGCTAGGGTTATATTTAGGGTTGCTGTAAAGAGCGAACACGGAGTGTCCAGTTGCATGTGGGGCTGCGTAAAGGCTCCCCTGGGGAGTTCAGATGTACCCAAAGCCTTCCTTTGGGGGCACTCTTGGATGGGTAAATGGGGCTCGTAACACATTTTCTGTGGCCCGAGCTTTCAGTCGACTGCCAGGCGTGCTAGGGCTATATTAAGGCTTGCGGTTAAAGAGTGAACCCGGAGGGTCCAGTTGCATGTGGGGCTGCATAAAGGCTCCCCTGGGGAGTTCAGTTGTACCCAAAGCCTTCCTTTGGGGACACTTTTGGATGGGCGAATGGGGCTCGTAACACATTTTCTGTGGCCCGAGCTTTCAGTCAACTGCCAGGCGTGCTAGGGCTATATTTAGGGTTGCTGTGAAAGAGCGAATACGGAGGGTCCAGTTGCATGTGGGGCTGCATAAAGGCTCCCCTGGGGAGTTCAGTTGTACCCAAAGCCTTCCTTTGGGGGCACTTCTGGATGGGTGAATGGGGCTTGAAACGCTTTTTCTGTGGCCCGAGTTTTCAGTTTTCTGCCATGGTGGCTAGTGTTATATTTAGGGTGGCTTGTAAACAGCGAACACGGGGGGTCCAGTTGCGTATGGGCCTGCATAAAGGCTCCCCTGGGGAGTTCACTTGTACCCAAAGCCTTCCTTTGGGGGCACTTTTGGATGGGCGAAAGGGGCTTTTAGCACGTTTTCTGTGGCCCGATTTTTCAGTCGTCTGCCATGCGGGCCAGGGTTATATTTAGGGTTGCTGTGAAAGAGCGAATACGGAGGGTCCAGTTGCATGTGGGGCTGCATAAAGGCTCCCCTGGGGAGTTCACTTGTACCCAAATCCTTCCTTTGGGGGCACTTCTGGATGGGCGAAAGGGGCTTGAAACGCTTTTTCTGTGGCCTGAGTTTTCAGTCTTCTGCCATGCTGGCTAGGGTTATATTTAGGGTTGCTGTAAAGAGCGAACACAGAATGTCCAGTTGCATGTGGGGCTGCGTAAAGGCTCCCATAGGGAGTTCAGATGTACCCAAAGCCTTCCTTTGGGGGCACTTTTGGATGGGCGAATGGGGCTCGTAACACATTTTCTGTGGCCCGAGCTTTCAGTCGACTGCCAGGCGTGCTAGGGCTATATTTAGGCTTGCGGTGAAAGAGTGAACCCGGAGGGTCCAGTTGCATGTGGGGCTGCATAAAGGCTCCCCTGGGGAGTTCACTTGTACCCAAAGCCTTCCTTTGGGGGCACTTCTGGATGGGTGAATGGGGCTTGAAACGCATTTTCTGGAGCCCGAGTTTTCAGTCTTCTGCCATGGTGGCTAGGGGTATATTTAGGGTTGCTCGTAAACAGTGAACAAGGAGGGTCCAGTTGCATGTGGGGCTGCGTAAAGGCTCCCCTGGGGAGTCCAGTTGTACCCAAAGCCTTCCTTTGGGGGCACTTTTGGATGGGCGAATTACGCTTTTAACATTTTTTCTGTGGCCCGAATTTTCAGTCTTCTGCCATGATGTCTAGTGTTATATTTAGTCTTGCTTGTAAACAGCGAACACGGGGGGTCCAGTTGCGTATGGGCCAGCAAAAAGGCTCCCCTGGGGAGTTCAGTTGTACCCAAAGCCTTCCTCTGGTGGCACTTTTTGATGGGCGAATTAGGCTTTTAACATTTTTTCTGGAGCCCGAGTTTTCAGTCTTCTGCCATGATGTCTAGTGTTATATTTAGGGTTGCTTGTAAACAGCGAACACGGGGGGTCCAGTTGCGTATGGGCCTGCATAAAGGCTCCCCTGGGGAGTTCACTTGTACCCAAAGCCTTCCTTTGGGGGCACTTTTGGATGGGCGAATGGGGCTTTTAGCACGTTTTCTGTGGCCCGATTTTTCAGTCGTCTGCCATGCCGGCCAGGGTTATATTTAGGGTTGCTGTGAAAGAGCGAATACGGAGGGTCCAGTTGCATGTGGGGCTGCATAAAGGCTCCCCTGGGGAGTTCACTTGTACCCAAAGCCTTCCTTTGGGGGCACTTCTGGATGGGCGAAAGGGGCTTGAAACGCTTTTTCTGTGGCCTGAGTTTTCAGTCTTCTGCCATGCGGGCCAGGGTTATATTTAGGGTTGCTGTAAAGAGCGAACATGGAGTGTCCAGTTGCATGTGGGGCTGCGTAAAGGCTCCCCTGGGGAGTTCACTTGTACCCAAAGCCTTCCTTTGGGGGCACTTTTGGATGGGCGAATTAGGCTTTTAACGCATTTTCTGGGGCCCGATTTTTCAGTCGACTGCCAGGCGGGCCAGGGCTATATTTAGGGTTGCTGTGAAAGAGCGAATACGGAGGGTCCAGTTGCATGTGGGGCTGCATAAAGGCTCCCCTGGGGAGTTCACTTGTACCCAAAGACTTCCTTTGGGGGCACTTCTGGATGGGTGAATGGGGCTTGAAACGCATTTTCTGGAGCCCGAGTTTTCAGTCTTCTGCCATGGTGGCGAGGGTTATATTTAGGGTTGCTCGTAAACAGTGAACAAGGAGGGTCCAGTTGCATATGGAACTGCGTAACGGCTCCCCTGGGGAGTTCAGTTGTACCCAAAGCCTTCCTCTGGGGGTACTTTTGGATGGGCGAATTAGGCTTTTAACGCATTTTCTGGGGCCCGAGCTTACAGTCGTCTGCCATGCGGGCCAGGGTTATATTTAGGGTTGCTGTGAAAGAGCGAATACGGAGGGTCCAGTTGCATGTGGGGCTGCATAAAGGCTCCCCTGGGGAGTTCAGTTGTACCCAAAGCCTTCCTTTGGGGGCACTTCTGGATGGGTGAATGGGGCTTGAAACGCTTTTTCTGTGGCCCGAGTTTTCAGTTTTCTGCCATGCTGGCTAGTGTTATATTTAGGGTTGTTGTAAAGAGCGAACACGGAGGGTCCAGTTGCATGTGGGGCTGCGTAAAGGCTCCCCTGGGGTGTTCAGATGTACCCAAAGCCTTCCTTTTGGGGCACTTTTGGATGGGCGAATGGGGCTCGTAACACATTTTCTGTGGCCCGAGCTTTCAGTCGACTGCCAGGCGTGCTAGGGCTATATTTAGGCTTGCGGTGAAAGAGTGAACCCGGAGGGTCCAGTTGCATGTGGGGCTGCATAAAGGCTCCCCTGGGGAGTTCACTTGTACCCAAAGCCTTCCTTTGGGGGCACTTCTGGATGGGCGAAAGGGGCTTGAAACGCTTTTTCTGTGGCCTGAGTTTTCAGTCTTCTGCCATGCTGGCTAGGGTTATATTTAGGGTTGCTGTAAAGAGCGAACACGGAATGTCCAGTTGCATGTAGGGCTGCGTAAAGGCTCCCATGGGGAGTTCAGATGTACCCAAAGCCTTCCTTTGGGGGCACTTCTGGATGGGCGAATGGGGCTCGTAACACATTTTCTGTGGCCCGAGCTTTCAGTCGACTGCCAGGCGTGCTAGGGCTATATTTAGGCTTGCGGTGAAAGAGTGAACCCGGAGGGTCCAGTTGCATGTGGGGCTGCATAAAGGCTCCCCTGGGGAGTTCACTTGTACCCAAAGCCTTCCTTTGGGGGCACTTCTGGATGGGTGAATGGGGCTTGAAACGCATTTTCTGGAGCCCGAGTTTTCAGTCTTCTGCCATGGTGGCTAGGGGTATATTTAGGGTTGCTCGTAAACAGTGAACAAGGAGGGTCCAGTTGCATGTGGGGCTGCGTAAAGGCTCCCCTGGGGAGTCCAGTTGTACCCAAAGCCTTCCTCTGGGGGCACTTTTGGATGGGCGAATTACGCTTTTAACATTTTTTCTGTGGCCCGAATTTTCAGTCTTCTGCCATGATGTCTAGTGTTATATTTAGTCTTGCTTGTAAACAGCGAACACGGGGGGTCCAGTTGCGTATGGGCCAGCATAAAGGCTCCCCTGGGGAGTTCAGTTGTACCCAAAGCCTTCCTCTGGTGGCACTTTTTGATGGGCGAATTAGGCTTTTAACATTTTTTCTGGAGCCCGAGTTTTCAGTCTTCTGCCATGATGTCTAGTGTTATATTTAGGGTTGCTTGTAAACAGCGAACACGGGGGGTCCAGTTGCGTATGGGCCTGCATAAAGGCTCCCCTGGGGAGTTCAGTTGTACCCAAAGCCTTCCTTTGGGGGCACTTTTGGATGATCGAATGGGGCTTGTAGCACGTTTTCTGTGGCCCGATTTTTCAGTCGTCTGCCATGCGGGCCAGGGTTATATTTAGGGTTGCTGTGAAAGAGCGAATACGGAGGGTCCAGTTGCATGTTGGGCTGCATAAAGGCTCCCCTGGGGAGTTCACTTGTACCCAAAGCCTTCCTTTGGGGGCACTTCTGGATGGGCGAATGGGGCTTGAAACGCTTTTTCTGTGGCCCGAGTTTTCAGTTTTCTGCCATGGTGGCTAGTGTTATATTTAGGGTTGCTTGTAAACAGCGAACACGGGGGGTCCAGTTGCGTATGGGCCTGCATAAAGGCTCCCCTGGGGAGTTCACTTGTACCCAAAGCCTTCCTTTGGGGGCACTTCTGGATGGGCGAATGGGGCTTTTAGCACGTTTTCTGTGGCCCGATTTTTCAGTCGTCTGCCATGCCGGCCAGGGTTATATTTAGGGTTGCTGGGAAAGAGCGAATACGGAGGGTCCAGTTGCATGTGGGGCTGCATAAAGGCTCCCCTGGGGAGTTCACTTGTACCCAAAGCCTTCGTTTGGGGGCACTTCTGGATGGGCGAAAGGGGCTTGAAACGCTTTTTCTGTGGCCTGAGTTTTCAGTCTTCTGCCATGCGGGCCAGGGTTATATTTAGGGTTGCTGTAAAGAGCGAACATGGAGTGTCCAGTTGCATGTGGGACTGCGTAAAGGCTCCCCTGGGGAGTTCACTTGTACCCAAAGCCTTCCTTTGGGGGCACTTTTGGATGGGCGAATTAGGCTTTTAACGCATTTTCTGGGGCCCGATTTTTCAGTCGACTGCCAGGCGGGCCAGGGCTATATTTAGGGTTGCTGTGAAAGAGCGAATACGGAGGGTCCAGTTGCATGTGGGGCTGCATAAAGGCTCCCCTGGGGAGTTCACTTGTACCCAAAGACTTCCTTTGGGGGCACTTCTGGATGGGTGAATGGGGCTTGAAACGCATTTTCTGGAGCCCGAGTTTTCAGTCTTCTGCCATGGTGGCTAGGGTTATATTTAGGGTTGCTCGTAAACAGTGAACAAGGAGGGTCCAGTTGCATGTGGGGCTGCGTAAAGGCTCCCCTGGGGAGTTCAGTTGTACCCAAAGCCTTCCTCTGGGGGTACTTTTGGATGGGCGAATTAGGCTTTTAACGCATTTTCTGGGGCCCGAGCTTTCAGTCGTCTGCCATGCGGGCCAGGGTTATATTTAGGGTTGCTGTGAAAGAGCGAATACGGAGGGTCCAGTTGCATGTGGGGCTGCATAAAGGCTCCCCTGGGGAGTTCACTTGTACCCAAAGCCTTCCTTTGGGGGCACTTCTGGATGGGCGAAAGGGGCTTGAAACGCTTTTTCTGTGGCCTGAGTTTTCAGTCTTCTGCCATGCGGGCCAGGGTTATATTTAGGGTTGCTGTAAAGAGCGAACATGGAGTGTCCAGTTGCATGTGGGGCTGCGTAAAGGCTCCCCTGGGGAGTTCACTTGTACCCAAAGCCTTCCTTTGGGGGCACTTTTGGATGGGCGAATTAGGCTTTTAACGCATTTTCTGGGGCCCGATTTTTCAGTCGACTGCCAGGCGGGCCAGGGCTATATTTAGGGTTGCTGTGAAAGAGCGAATACGGAGGGTCCAGTTGCATGTGGGGCTGCATAAAGGCTCCCCTGGGGAGTTCACTTGTACCCAAAGACTTCCTTTGGGGGCACTTCTGGATGGGTGAATGGGGCTTGAAACGCATTTTCTGGAGCCCGAGTTTTCAGTCTTCTGCCATGGTGGCTAGGGTTATATTTAGGGTTGCTCGTAAACAGTGAACAAGGAGGGTCCAGTTGCATGTGGGGCTGCGTAAAGGCTCCCCTGGGGAGTTCAGTTGTACCCAAAGCCTTCCTCTGGGGGTACTTTTGGATGGGCGAATTAGGCTTTTAACGCATTTTCTGGGGCCCGAGCTTTCAGTCGTCTGCCATGCGGGCCAGGGTTATATTTAGGGTTGCTGTGAAAGAGCGAATACGGAGGGTCCAGTTGCATGTGGGGCTGCATAAAGGCTCCCCTGGGGAGTTCAGTTGTACCCAAAGCCTTCCTTTGGGGGCACTTCTGGATGGGTGAATGGGGCTTGAAACGCTTTTTCTGTGGCCCGAGTTTTCAGTTTTCTGCCATGCTGGCTAGTGTTATATTTAGGGTTGTTGTAAAGAGCGAACACGGAGGGTCCAGTTGCATGTGGGGCTGCGTAAAGGCTCCCCTGGGGTGTTCAGATGTACCCAAAGCCTTCCTTTGGGGGCACTTCTGGATGGGCGAAAGGGGCTTGAAACGCTTTTTCTGTGGCCCGAGTTTTCAGTTTTCTGCCATGCTGGCTAGTGTTATATTTAGGGTTGCTGTGAAAGAGTGAACCCGGAGGGTCCAGTTGCATGTGGGGCTGCATAAAGGCTCCCCTGGGGAGTTCACTTGTACCCAAAGCCTTCCTTTGGGGGCACTTCTGGATGGGTGAAAGGGGCTTGAAACGCTTTTTCTGTGGCCCGAGTTTTCAGTCTTCTGCCATGCTGGCTAGGGTTATATTTAGGGTTGTTGTAAAGAGCGAACACGGAGGGTCCAGTTGCATGTGGGGCTGCGTAAAGGCTCCCCTGGGGTGTTCAGATGTACCCAAAGCCTTCCTTTGGGGGCACTTTTGGATGGGCGAATGGGGCTCGTAACACATTTTCTGTGGCCCGAGCTTTCAGTCGACTGCCAGGCGTGCTAGGGCTATATTTAGGCTTGCGGTGAAAGAGTGAACCCGGAGGGTCCAGTTGCATGTGGGGCTGCATAAAGGCTCCCCTGGGGAGTTCACTTGTACCCAAAGCCTTCCTTTGGGGGCACTTCTGGATGGGTGAATGGGGCTTGAAACGCATTTTCTGGAGCCCGAGTTTTCAGTCTTCTGCCATGGTGGCTAGGGGTATATTTAGGGTTGCTCGTAAACAGTGAACAAGGAGGGTCCAGTTGCATGTGGGGCTGCATAAAGGCTCCCCTGGGGAGTTCAGTTGTACCCAAAGCCTTCCTCTGGGGGCACTTTTGGATGGGCGAATTAGTCTTTTAACGCATTTTCTGGGGCCCGAGTTTTCAGTCGACGGCCAGGCGGGCCAGGGCTATATTTAGGGTTGCGGTGAAAGAGTGAACCCGGAGGGTCCAGTTGCATGTGGGGCTGCATAAAGGCTCCCCTGGGGAGTTCACTTGTACCCAAAGCCTTCCTCTGGTGGCACTTTTTGATGGGCGAATTAGGCTTTTAACATTTTTTCTGGAGCCCGAGTTTTCAGTCTTCTGCCATGATGTCTAGTGTTATATTTAGGGTTGCTTGTAAACAGCGAACACGGGGGGTCCAGTTGCGTATGGGCCTGCATAAAGGCTCCCCTGGGGAGTTCACTTGTACCCAATGCCTTCCTCTGGGGGCACTTTTGGATGGTCGAAAGGGGCTTGAAACGCTTTTTCTGTGGCCCGATTTTTCAGCCGTCTGCCATGCGGGCCAGGGTTATATTTAGGGTTGCTGTGAAAGAGCGAATACGGAGGGTCCAGTTGCATGTGGGGCTGCATAAAGGCTCCCCTGGGGAGTTCACTTGTACCCAAAGCCTTCCTTTGGGGGCACTTCTGGATGGGCGAAAGGGGCTTGAAACGCTTTTTCTGTGGCCCGAGTTTTCAGTCTTCTGCCATGGTGGCTAGGGGTATATTTAGGGTTGCTGTAAAGAGCGAACACGGAGGGTCCAGTTGCATGTGGGGCTGCGTAAAGGCTCCCCTGGGGAGTTCAGATGTACCCAAAGCCTTCCTTTGGGGGCACTTTTGGATGGGCGAATGGGGCTCGTAACACATTTTCTGTGGCCCGAGTTTTCAGTCGACTGCCAGGCGGGCCAGGGCTATATTTAGGGTTGCTGTGAAAGAGCGAATACGTAGGGTCCAGTTGCATGTGGGGCTGCATAAAGGCTCCCCTGGGGAGTTCACTTGTACCCAAAGCCTTCCTTTGGGGGCACTTCTGGATGGCGAAAGGGGCTTGAAACGCTTTTTCTGTGGCCCGAGTTTTCAGTCGACTGCCATGGTGGCTAGGGTTATATTTAGGGTTGCTGTAAAGAGCGAACACGGAGTGTCCAGTTGCATGTGGGGCTGCGTAAAGGCTCCCCTGGGGAGTTCAGTTGTACCCAAAGCCTTCCTTTGGGGGCACTTTGGGATGGTCCAAGGGGAATCGCAATGCGTTTTCTGAGGCCCGATTTTTCAGTCTTCTCCCATTTTGCCGACGGTTATATTTAGGCTTGCGGTGAAAGAGTGAACCCGGAGGGTCCAGTTGCATGTGGAGCTGCATAAAGGCTCCCCTGGGGAGTTCACTTGTACCCAAAGCCTTCCTTTGGGGGCACTTCTGGATGAGCGAATTAGGCTTTTCACGCATTTTCTGGGGCCCGAGTTTTCAGTCGACTCCCAGGCGGGCCAGGGTTATACTTAGGGTTGCTGTGAAAGAGCGAATACGGAGGGTCCAGTTGCATGTGGGGCTGCATAAAGGCTCCCCTGGGGAGTTCACTTGTACCCAAAGCCTTCCATTGGGGGCACTTCTGGATGGGCGAAAGGGTCTTGAAACGCATTTTCTGTGGCCCGAGTTTTCAGTCTTCTGCCATGCTGGCTAGGGATATATTTAGGGTTGCTTGTAAACAGCAAACACGGGGTGTCCAGTTGTTTATGGGCCTGCATATAGGCTCCCCTGGGGAGTTCAGTTATACCCAAAGCCTTCCTCTGGGGGCACTTTTGGATGGGCGAATGGGGCTTGTAGCACGTTTTCTGGGGCCCGATTTTTCAGTCGTCTGCCATGTGGGCCAGGGTTATATTTAGGGTTGTTGTGAAAGAGCGAATACGGAGGGTCCAGTTGCATGTGGGGCTGCATAAAGGCTCCCCTGGGGAGTTCACTTGTACCCAAAGCCTTCGTTTGGGGGCACTTCTGGATGGGCGAAAGGGGCTTGAAACGCTTTTTCTGTGGCCCGAGTTTTCACTCTTCTGCCATGCTGGCTAGGGTTATATTTAGGGTTGCTGTAAAGAGCGAATACGGAGGGTCCAGTTGCATGTGGGGCTGCGTTAAGGCTCCCCTGGGGAGTTCAGTTGTACCCAAAGCCTTCCTTTGGGGGCACTTTTGGAAGGTCGAATGGGGCTTGTAGAACGTTTTCTGGGGCCCGATTTTTCAGTCGTCTTCCAGGCGGGCCAGGGTTATATTTAGGGTTGCTGTAAAGAGCGAACACGGAGGGTCCAGTTGCATGTGGGGCTGCGTAAAGGCTCCCCTGGGGAGTTCACTTGTACCCAAAGCCTTCCTTTGGGGGCACTTCTGGATGGGCGAAAGTGGCTTGAAACGCTTTTTCTGTGGCCCGAGTTTTCAGTTTTCTGCCATGCTGGCTAGGGATATATTTAGGGTTGCTTGTAAACAGCGAACAAGGGTTGTCCAGTTGCGTATGGGCCTGCATAAAGGCTCCCCTGGGGAGTTCAGTTGTACCCAAAGCCTTCCTTTGGGGGCACTTCTGGATGGGCGAAAGGGGCTTGAAACGCTTTTTCTGTGGACGGAACTTTCAGTCGTCTGCCATGCGGGCCAGGGTTATATTTAGGGTTGCTGTGAAAGAGCGAATACGGAGGGTCCAGTTGCATGTGGGGCTGCATAAAGGCTCCTCTGGGGAGTTCAGTTGTACCCAAAGCCTTCCTTTGGGGGCACTTCTGGATGGGTGAATGGGGCTTGAAACGCATTTTCTGGAGCCCGAGTTTTCAGTCTTCTGCCATGGTGGCTAGGGGTATATTTAGGGTTGCTCGTAAACACTGAACAAGGAGGGTCCAGTTGCATGTGGGGCTGCGTAAAGGCTCCCCTGGGGAGTTCAGTTGTACCCAAAGCCTTCCTCTGGGGGCACTTTGGGATGGTCCAAGGGGAATCGCAATGCGTTTTCTGACGCCCGCTTCTTCAGTCTTCTCCCATTGCGAAGAGGGATATATTTAGGCTTGCAGTGAAAGAGTGAACCCGGAGGGTCCAGTTGCATGTGGGGCTGCATAAAGGCTCCCCTGGGGAATTCACTTGTACCCAAAGCCTTCCTTTGGGGGCACATCTGGATGGGTGAATAGGGCTTGAAACGCATTTTCTGGAGCCATAGTTTTCCGTCGTCTGCCATGCATGCCAGGGTTATATTTAGGGTTGCTGTGAAAGAGCGAATACGGAGTGTCCAGTTGCATGTGGGGCTGCGTTAAGGCTCCCCTGGGGAGTTCACTTGTACCAAAAGCCTTCCTTTCGGGGCAATTCTGGATGGGTGAATGGGGCTTGAAACGCTTTTTGTGAGGCCCGAGTTTTCAGTCTTCTGCCATGGTGGCTAGGGGTATATGTAGGGTTGCTCGTAAACAGTGAACAAGGAGGGTCCAGTTGCATGTGGGGCTGCATAAAGGCTCCCCTGGGGAGTTCAGTTGTACCCAAAGCCTTCCTCTGGGGGCACTTTTGGATGGGCGAATTAGGCTTTTCATTTTTTTTCTGTAGCCCGAATTTTCAGTCTTCTGCCATGATGTCTAGTGTTATATTTAGTGTTGCTTGTAAACAGCGAACACGGGGGGTCCAGTTGCGTATGGGCCTGCATAAAAGCTCCCCTGGGGAGTTCAGTTGTACCCAAAGCCTTTCTCTGGGGGCACTTTTGGATGGTCGAAAGAGGCTTGAAACGCTTTTTCTGTGGCCCGATTTTTCAGTCGTCTGCCATGCGGGCCAGGGTTATATTTAGGGATGCTCTGAAAGAGTGAACCCTGAGGATCCAGTTGCATGTGGGGCTGCGTAAAGGCTCCCCTGGGGAGTTCAGTTGTACCCAAAGACTTTCTCTGCGGGCACTTTGGGATGGGCGAATGGTGCTCGTAACACATTTTCTGTGGCCCGAGCTTTCAGTCGACTGTCAGGCGTGCTAGGGCTATATTTAGGCTTGCGGTGAAAGAGCGAACACGGAGGGTCCAGTTGCATGTGGGCCTGCATAAAGGCTCCCCTGGGGAGTTCACTTGTACCCAAAGCCTTCCTCTGGGGGCACTTTTGGATGGTCGAAAGGGGCTTGAAACGCTTTTTCTGTGGCCCGATTTTTCAGCCGTCTGCCATGCGGGCCAGGGTTATATTTAGGGTTGCTGTGAAAGAGCGAATACGGAGGGTCCAGTTGCATGTGGGGCTGCATAAAGGCTCCCCTGGGGAGTTCACTTGTACCCAAAGCCTTCGTTTGGGGGCACTTCTGGATGGGCGAAAGGGGCTTGAAACGCTTTTTCTGTGGCCCGAGTTTTCAGTCTTCTGCCATGCTGGCTAGGGTTATATTTAGGGTTGCTGTAAAGAGCGAACACGGAGGGTCCAGTTGCATGTGGGGCTGCATAAAGGCTCCCCTGGGGAGTTCAGATGTACCCAAAGCCTTCCTTTGGGGGCACTTTTGGATGGGCGAATGGGGCTCGTAACACATTTTCTGTGGCCCGAGTTTTCAGTCGACTGCCAGGCGGGCCAGTGCTATATTTAGGGTTGCTGTGAAAGAGCGAATACGTAGGGTCCAGTTGCATGTGGGGCTGCATAAAGGCTCCCCTGGGGAGTTCACTTGTACCCAAAGCCTTCCTTTGGGGGCACTTCTGGATGGCGAAAGGGGCTTGAAACGCTTTTTCTGTGGCCCGAGTTTTCAGTCGACTGCCATGCTGGCTAGGGTTATATTTAGGGTTGCTGTAAAGAGCGAACACGGAGGGTCCAGTTGCATGTGGGGCTGCGTAAAGGCTCCCCTGGGGAGTTCAGATGTACCCAAAGCCTTCCTCTAGGGGCACTTTTGGATGGGCGAATGGGGCTCGAAACACATTTTCTGTGGCCCGAGCTTTCAGTCGACTGCCAGGCGTGCTAGGGCTATATTTAGGCTTGCGGTGAAAGAGTGAACAAGGAGGGTCCAGTTGCATGTGGGGCTGCATAAAGGCTCCCCTGGGGAGTTCAGTTGTACCCAAAGCCTTCCTTTGGGGGCACTTTGGGATGGTCCAAGGGGAATCGCAATGCTTTTTCTGAGGCCCGCTTTTTCAGTCTTCTCCCATTGTGCCGACGGTTATATTTAGGCTTGCGGTGAAAGAGTGAACCCGGAGGGTCCAGTTGCATGTGGAGCTGCATAAAGGCTCCCCTGGGGAGTTCACTTGTACCCAAAGCCTTCCTTTGGGTGCACTTCTGGATGAGCGAATTAGGCTTTTAATGCATTTTCTGGGGCCCGAGTTTTCAGTCGACTCCCAGGCGGGCCAGGGTTATATTTAGGGTTGCTGTGAAAGAGCGAATACGGAGGGTCCAGTTGCATGTGGGCCTGCATAAAGGCTCCCCTGGGGAGTTCAGTTGTACCCAAAGCCTTCCTTTGGGGGCACTTCTGGATGGGCGAAAGGGTCTTGAAACGCATTTTCTGTGGCCCGAGTTTTCAGTCTTCTGCTATGCTGGCTAGTGTTATATTTAGGGTTGCTTGTAAACAGCAAACACGGGGTGTCCAGTTGTTTATGGCCCTGCATAAAGGCTCCCCTGGGGAGTTCAGTTGTACCCAAAGCCTTCCTCTGGGGGCACTTTTGGATGGGCGAATGGGGCTTGTAGCACGTTTTCTGGGGCCCGAATTTTCAGTCGTCTGCCATGTGGGCCAGGGTTATATTTAGGGTTGCTGTGAAAGAGCGAATACGGAGGGTCAAGTTGCATGTGGGGCTGCATAAAGGCTCCCCTGGGGAGTTCAGTTGTACCCAAAGCCTTCCTTTGGGGGCAATTTTGGATGGGCGAACTAGGCTTTTAACGCATTTTCTCGGGCCCGAGTTTTCAGTCGTCTGCCATGCGGACCAGGGTTATATTTAGGGTTGCTGTGAAAGAGCGAATACGGAGTGTCCAGTTGCATGTGGGGCTGCGTAAAGGCTCCCCTGGGGAGTTCACTTGTACCCAAAGCCTTCCTTTGGGGGCACTTCTGGATGGGCGAAAGGGGCTTGAAACGCATTTTCTGGAGCCTGAGTTTTCAGTCTTCTGCCATGGTGGCTAGGGGTATATTTAGGGTTGCTCGTAAACACTGAACACGGAGGGTCCAGTTGCATGTGGGGCTGCGTAAAGGCTCCCCTGGGGAGTTCAGATGTACCCAAAGCCTTCCTTTGGGGGCACTTTTGGATGGGCGAATGGGGCTCGTAACACATTTTCTGTGGCCCGAGCTTTCAGTCGACTGCCAGGCGTGCTAGGGCTATATTTAGGCTTGCGGTGAAAGAGTGAACCCGGAGGGTCCAGTTGCATGTGGGGCTGCATAAAGGCTCCCCTGGGGAGTTCACTTGTACCCAAAGCCTTCCTTTCGGGGCAATTCTGGATGGGTGAATGGGGCTTGAAACGCTTTTTGTGTGGCCCGAGTTTTCAGTCTTCTGCCATGGTGGCTAGTGGGATATGTAGGGTTGCTCGTAAACAGTGAACAAGGAGGGTCCAGTTGCATGTGGGGCTGCATAAAGGCTCCCCTGGGGAGTTCAGTTGTACCCAAAGCCTTCCTCTGGGGGCACTTTGGGATGGGCGAATTAGGCTTTTCATTTTTTTTCTGTGGCCCGAGTTTTCAGTCTTCTGCCATGATGTCTAGTGTTATATTTAGTGTTGCTTGTAAACAGCGAACACGGGGGGTCCAGTTGCGTATGGGCCTGCATAAAGGCTCCCCTGGGGAGTTCAGTTGTACCCAAAGCCTTCCTCTGGGGGCACTTCTGGATGGTCGAAAGGGGCTTGAAACGCTTTTTCTGTGGCCCGATTTTTCAGTCGTCTGCCATGCGGGCCAGGGTTATATTTAGGGTTGCTGTGAAAGAGTGAACCCGGAGGGTCCAGTTGCATGTGGGGTTGCATAAAGGCTCCCCTGGGGAGTTCACTTCTACCCAAAGCCTTCCTTTGGGGGCACTTTTGGATGGGCGAACTAGGCTTTTAACGCATTTTCTCGGGCCCGAGTTTTCAGTCAACGGCCAGGCGGGCCAGGGCTATATTTAGGGTTGCTCTGAAAGAGTGAACCTGGAGGGTCCAGTTGCATGTGGGGCTGCATAAAGGCTCCCCTGGGGAGTTCAGTTGTACCCAAAGCCTTCCTTTGGGGGCACTTCTGGATGGACGAATTAGGCTTTTAACGCATTTTCTGGGGCCCGAGTTTTCAGTCGTCTTCCAGGCGGGCCAGGGTTATATTTAGGGTTGCTGTAAAGAGCGAACACGGAGGGTCCAGTTGCATGTGGGGCTGCGTAAAGGCTCCCCTGGGGAGTTCACTTGTACCCAAAGCCTTCCTTTGGGGGCACTTCTGGATGGGCGAAAGTGGCTTGAAACGCTTTTTCTGTGGCCCGAGTTTTCAGTTTTCTGCCATGCTGGCTAGGGATATATTTAGGGTTGCTTGTAAACAGCGAACAAGGAGGGTCCAGTTGCGTATGGGCCTGCATAAAGGCTCCCCTGGGGAGTTCAGTTGTACCCAAAGCCTTCCTTTGGGGGCACTTCTGGATGGGCGAAAGGGGCTTGAAACGCTTTTTCTGTGGACCGAACTTTCAGTCGTCTGCCATGCGGGCCAGGGTTATATTTAGGGTTGCTGTGAAAGAGCGAATACGGAGGGTCCAGTTGCATGTGGGGCTGCATAAAGGCTCCTCTGGGGAGTTCAGTTGTACCCAAAGCCTTCCTTTGGGGGCACTTCTGGATGGGTGAATGGGGCTTGAAACGCATTTTCTGGAGCCCGAGTTTTCAGTCTTCTGCCATGGTGGCTAGGGGTATATTTAGGGTTGCTCGTAAACACTGAACAAGGAGGGTCCAGTTGCATGTGGGGCTGCGTAAAGGCTCCCCTGGGGAGTTCACTTGTACCCAAAGCCTTCCTTTGGGGGCACTTCTGGATGAGCGAATTAGGTTTTAACGCATTTTCTGGGGCCCAAGTTTTCCGTCGTCTGCCATGCATACCAGGGTTATATTTAGGGTTGCTGTGAAAGAGTGAAACCGGAGGGTCCAGTTGCATGTGGGGCTGCATAAAGGCTCCCCTGGGGAGTTCACTTGTACCCAAAGCCTTCCTTTGGGGGCAATTCTGGATGGGTGAATGGGGCTTGAAACGCTTTTTGTGTGGCCCGAGTTTTCAGTCTTCTGCCATGGTGGCTAGGGGTATATGTAGGGTTGCTCGTAAACAGTGAACAAGGAGGGTCCAGTTGCATGTGGGGCTGCATAAAGGCTCCCCTGGGGAGTTCACTTGTACCCAAAGCCTTCCTCTGGGGGCACTTTTGGATGGGCGAATTAGGCTTTTCATTTTTTTTCTGTGGCCCGAGTTTTCAGTCTTCTGCCATGATGTCTAGTGTTATATTTAGTGTTGCTTGTAAACAGCGAACACGGGGCGTCCAGTTGCGTATGGGCCTGCATAAAGGCTCCCCTGGGGAGTTCAGTTGTACCCAAAGCCTTCCTCTGGGGACACTTTTGGATGGTCGAAAGGGGCTTGAAACGCTTTTTCTGTGGCCCGATTTTTCAGTCGTCTGCCATGCGGGCCAGGGTTATATTTAGGGTTGCTGTGAAAGAGAGAACCCGGAGGGTCCATTTGCATGTGGGGCTGCATAAAGACTCCCCTGGGGAGTTCAGATGTACCCAAAGCCTTCCTTTGGGGGCACTTCTGGATGGGCGAAAGGGGCTTGAAACGCTTTTTCTGTGGCCCGAGTTTTCAGTCTTCTGCCATGGTGGCTAGGGTTATATTTAGGGTTGTTGTAAAGAGCGAACACGGAGGGTCCAGTTGCATGTGGGGCTGCATAAAGGCTCCCCTGGGGAATTCACTTGTACCCAAAGCCTTCCTTTGGGGGCACATCTGGATGAGGGAATTAGGCTTTTAATGCATTTTATTGGGCCCGAGTTTTCAGTCGTCTGCCATGTGTTCCAGGGTTATATTTAGGGTTGCTGTGAAAGAGCGAATACGGAGTGTCCAGTTGCATGTGGGGCTGCGTTAAGGCTCCCCTGGGGAGTTCACTTGTACCCAAAGCCTTCCTTTGGGGGCACTTCTGGATGGGCGAATGGGGCTTGAAACGCATTTTCTGGGGCCCGAGTTTTCAGTCTTCTGCCATGGTGGCAAGGGCTATATTCAGGGTTGCTCGTAAACAGTGAACAAGGAGGGTCCAGTTGCATGTGGGGCTGCGTAAAGGCTCCCCTGGGGAGTTCAGATGTACCCAAAGCCTTCCTTTGAGGGCACTTCTGGATGGGTGTATGGGGCTTGAAACGCTTTTTCTGTGGCCCGAGTTTTCAGTCTTCTGCCATGCTGGCTAGGGTTATATTTAGGGTTGTTGTAAAGAGCGAACACGGAGGGTCCAGTTGCATGTGGGGCTGCATAAAGGCTCCCCTGGGGAGTTCACTTGTACCCAAAGCCTTCCTTTGGGGGCACTTCTGGATGGGCGAAAGGGGCTTGAAACGCTTTTTCTGTGGCCCGAGTTTTCAGTCTTCTGTCATGCTGGCTAGGGTTATATTTAGGGTTATTGTAAAGAGCGAACACGGAGGGTCCAGTTGCATGTGGGGCTGCATAAAGGCTCCCCTGGGGAGTTCAGTTGTACCCAAAGCCTTTCTCTGGGGGCACTTTTGAATGGGCGAATGGTGCTTGTAACACATTTTCTGAGGCCCGAGCTTTCAGTCTTCTGCCATGGTGGCTAGGGCTATATTTAGGGTTGCTGTGAAAGAGTGAACCCGGAGGGTCCAGTTGCATGTGGGGCTGCATAAAGGCTCCCCTGGGGAGTTCACTTGTACCCAAAGCCTTCCTTTGGGGGCACTTCTGGATGGGTGAATGGGGCTTGAAACGCATTTTCTGGAGCCCGAGTTTTCAGTTTCTGCCATGTTGGCTAGGGGTATATTTAGGGTTGCTCGTAAACAGTGAACAAGGAGGGTCCAGTTGCATGTGGGGCTGCATAAAGGCTCCCCTGGGGAGTTCAGTTGTACCCAAAGCCTTCCTTTGAGGGCACTTCTGGATGGGTGAATGGGGCTTGAAACGCATTTTCTGGAGCCCGAGTTTTCAGTCTTCTGCCATGTTGTCCAGGGCTATATTTAGGGTTGCTCGTAAACAGTGAACAAGGAGGGTCCAGTTGCATGTGGGGCTGCGTAAAGGCTCCCCTGGGGAGTTCACTTGTACCCAAAGCCTTCCTCTGGGGGCACATCTGGATGGGTGAATGGAGCTTGAAACGCTTTTTCTGTGGCCCGAGTTTTATGTCGACTGCCAGGCGGGCCAGAGCTATATTTAGGGTTGCTGTGAAAGAGCGAATATGGATGGTCCAGTTGCATGTGGGGCTGCATAAAGGCTCCCCTGGGGAGTTCACTTGTACCCAAAGCCTTCCTATGGGGGCACTTCTGGATGGGTGAATGGGGCTTGAAACGCATTTTCTGGAGCCCGAGTTTTCAGTCTTCTGCCATGCTGGCTAGGGTTATATTTAGGGTTGCTGTGTAAGAGCGAATACGGAGGGTCCAGTTGCATGTGGGGCTGCATAAAGGCTCCCCTGGGGAGTTCAGTTGTACCCAAAGCCTTCCTCTGGGGGCACTTCTGGATGGGCGAAAGGGGCTTGAAACGCTTTTTCTGTGGCCCGAGTTTTCAATTTTCTGCCATTCTGGCTAGTGTTATATTTAGGGTTGCTTGTGAACAGCAAACACGGGGGGTCCAGTTGCATGTGGGGCTGCATAAAGGCTCCCCTGGGGAGTTCAGATGTACCCAAAGCCTTCCTTTGGGGGCACTTTTGGATGGCCGAAAGTGGCTTGTAACACATTTTCTGTGGCCCGAGCTTTCAGTCGACTGCCAGGCGTGCTATGGCTATATTTAGGCTTGCGGTGAAAGAGTGAACCCGGAGGGTCCAGTTGCATGTGGGGCTGCATAAAGGCTCCCCTGGGGAGTTCACTTGTACCCAAAGCCTTCCTTTGGGGGCACTTCTGGATGGGTGAATGGGGCTTGAAACGCATTTTCTGGAGCCCGAGTTTTCAGTCTTCTGCCATGGTGGCTAGGGGTATATTTAGGGTTGCTCGTAAACAGTGAACAAGGAGGGTCCAGTTGCATGTGGGGCTGCGTAAAGGCTCCCCTGGGGAGTTCACTTGTACCCAAAGCCTTCCTCTGGGGGCACATCTGGATGGGTGAATGGAGCTTGAAACGCTTTTTCTGTGGCCCGAGTTTTATGTCGACTGCCAGGCGGGCCAGAGCTATATTTAGGGTTGCTGTGAAAGAGCGAATATGGATGGTCCAGTTGCATGTGGGGCTGCATAAAGGCTCCCCTGGGGAGTTCACTTGTACCCAAAGCCTTCCTATGGGGGCACTTCTGGATGGGTGAATGGGGCTTGAAACGCATTTTCTGGAGCCCGAGTTTTCAGTCTTCTGCCATGCTGGCTAGGGTTATATTTAGGGTTGCTGTGTAAGAGCGAATACGGAGGGTCCAGTTGCATGTGGGGCTGCATAAAGGCTCCCCTGGGGAGTTCAGTTGTACCCAAAGCCTTCCTCTGGGGGCACTTCTGGATGGGCGAAAGGGGCTTGAAACGCTTTTTCTGTGGCCCGAGTTTTCAATTTTCTGCCATTCTGGCTAGTGTTATATTTAGGGTTGCTTGTGAACAGCAAACACGGGGGGTCCAGTTGCATGTGGGGCTGCATAAAGGCTCCCCTGGGGAGTTCAGATGTACCCAAAGCCTTCCTTTGGGGGCACTTTTGGATGGCCGAAAGTGGCTTGTAACACATTTTCTGTGGCCCGAGCTTTCAGTCGACTGCCAGGCGTGCTATGGCTATATTTAGGCTTGCGGTGAAAGAGTGAACCCGGAGGGTCCAGTTGCATGTGGGGCTGCATAAAGGCTCCCCTGGGGAGTTCACTTGTACCCAAAGCCTTCCTTTGGGGGCACTTCTGGATGGGTGAATGGGGCTTGAAACGCATTTTCTGGAGCCCGAGTTTTCAGTCTTCTGCCATGGTGGCTAGGGGTATATTTAGGGTTGCTCGTAAACAGTGAACAAGGAGGGTCCAGTTGCATGTGGGGCTGCGTAAAGGCTCCCCTGGGGAGTTCACTTGTACCCAAAGCCTTCCTCTGGGGGCACTTCTGGATGGGTGAATGGAGCTTGAAACGCTTTTTCTGTGGCCCGAGTTTTATGTCGACTGCCAGGCGGGCCAGAGATATATTTAGGGTTGCTGTGAAAGAGCGAATATGGATGGTCCAGTTGCATGTGGGGCTGCGTTAAGGCTCCCCTGGGGAGTCCAGTTGTACCCAAAGCCTTCCTTTGGGGGCACTTCTGGATGAGCGAATTAGGCTTTTAACGCATTTTCTGGGGCCCGACTTTTCAGTCGTCTGCCATGCGGGCCAGGGTTATATTTAGGGTTGCTGTGAAAGAGCGAATACGGAGTGTCCAGTTGCATGTGGGGCTGCATAAAGGCTCCCCTGGGGAGTTCAGTTGTACCCAAAGCCTTCCTTTGGGGGCACTTCTGGATGGGCGAAAGGGTCTTGAAACTCATTTTCTGTGGCCCGAGTTTTCAGTCTTCTGCCATGCTGGCTAGTGTTATATTTAGGGTTGCTTGTAAACAGCAAACACGGGGTGTCCAGTTGCGTATGGGCCTGTATAAAGGCTCCCCTGGGGAGTTCACTTGTACCCAAAGCCTTCCTCTGGGGGCACTTTTGGATGGGCGAATGGGGCTTGTAGCACGTTTTCTGGGGCCCGATTTTTCAGTCGTCTGCCATGCGGGCCAGGGTTATATTTAGGGTTGATGTGAAAGAGCGAATACGGAGGGTCCAGTTGCATGTGGGGCTGCATAATTGCTCCCCTGGGGAGTTCACTTGTACCCAAAGCCTTCCTTTGGGGGCACTTCTGGATGGGCGAATTAGGCTTTTAACGCATTTTCTGGGGCCCGAGTTTTCAGTCGTCTGCCATGCGGGCCAGGGATATATTTAGGATTGCTGTGAAAGAGTGAATACGGAGGGTCCAGTTGCATGTGGGGCTGCATAAAGGCTCCCCTGGGAAGTTCAGTTGTACCCAAAGCCTTCCTTTGGGGGCACTTTTCGATGGGTGAAAGGGGCATGAAATGCTTTTTCTGTGGCCCGAGTTTTCAGTCTTCTGCCATGGTGGCTAGGGGTATATTTAGGGTTGCTCGTAAACAGTGAACAAGGAGGGTCCAGTTGCATGTGGGGCTGCGTAAAGGCTCCCCTGGGGAGTTCACTTGTACCCAAAGCCTTCCTCTGGGGACACTTTTGGAAGGTCGAAAGTGTCTTGTAGCACGTTTTCTGGGGCCCGATTTTTCAGTCGTCTGCCATGGTGGCTAGGGGTATATTTAGGGTTGCTGTGAAAGAGTGAACCTGGAGGGTCCAGTTGCATGTGGGGCTGCATAAAGGCTCCCCTGGGGAGTTCACTTGTACCCAAAGCCTTCCTTTCGGGGCAATTCTGGATGGGTGAATGGGGCTTGAAACGCTTTTTGTGTGGCCCGAGTTTTCAGTCTTCTGCCATGCTGGCTAGGATTATATTTAGGGTTGCTTGTAAACAGCGAACACGGGGGTCCACTTGCGTATGGGCCTGCATAAAGGCTCCCCTGGGGAGTTCACTTGTACCCAAAGCCTTCCTCTGGGGGCACTTCTGGATGGGCGAAAGGGGCTTGAAACGCTTTTTCTGTGGCCCGAGTTTTCAGTTTTCTGCCATGCTGGCTAGGGATATATTTAGGGTTGCTTGTAAACAGCGAACACGGGGTGTCCAGTTGCGTATGGGCCTGCATAAAGGCTCCCCTGGGGAGTTCACTTGTACCCAAAGCCTTCCTTTGGGGGCACTTCTGGATGGGTGAATGGGGCTTGAAACGCATTTTCTGGAGCCCGAACTTTCAGTCGACTGCCATGCGGGCCAGGGTTATATTTAGGGTTGCTGTGAAAGAGCGAATACGGAGGGTCCAGTTGCATGTGGGGCTGCATAAAGTCCCCCTGGGGAGTTCAGTTGTACCCAAAGCCTTCCTTTGGGGGCACTTCTGGATGGGTGAATGGGGCTTGAAACGCTTTTTCTGGAGCCCGAGTTTTCAGTCTTCTGCCATGGTGGCTAGGGGTATATTTAGGGTTGCTCGTAAACAGTGAACAAGGAGGGTCCAGTTGCATGTGGGGCTGCATAAAGGCTCCCCTGGGGAGTTCAGTTGTACCCAAAGCCTTCCTTTGGGGGCACTTCTGGATGGGTGAATGGGGCTTGAAACGCTTTTTCTGTGGCCCGAGTTTTCAGTCTTCTGCCATGGTGGCTAGGGGTATATTTAGGGTTGCTCGTAAACACTGAACAAGGAGGGTCCAGTTGCATGTGGGGCTGCGTAAAGGCTCCCCTGGGGAGTTCACTTGTACCCAAAGCCTTCCTCTGGGGGCACTTCTGGATGGGCGAATTAGGCTTTTAACAGTTTTTCTGGGGCCCGAGTTTTCAGTCGACTGCCAGGCGGGCCAGGGCTATATTTAGGGTTGCTGTGAAAGAGCGAATATAGAGGGTCCAGTTGCATGTGGGGCTGCGTTAAGGCTCCCCTGGGGAGTCCAGTTATACCCAAAACCTTCCTTTGGGGGCACTTCTGGATGAGCGAATTAGGCTTTTAACGCATTTTCTGGGGCCCGAGTTTTCCGTCGTCTGCCATGCATGCCAGGGTTATATTTAGGGTTGCTGTGAAAGAGCGAATACGGAGTGTCCAGTTGCATGTGGGGCTGCATAAAGGCTCCACTGGGGAGTTCACTTGTACCCAAAGCCTTCCTTTGGGGGCACTTCTGGATGGGTGAATGGGGCTTGAAACGCTTTTTCTGGAGCCCGAGTTTTCAGTCTTCTGCCATGGTGGCTAGGGGTATATTTAGGGTTGCTCGTAAACAGTGAACAAGGAGGGTCCAGTTGCATGTGGGGCTGCATAAAGGCTCCCCTGGGGAGTTCAGTTGTACCCAAAGCCTTCCTTTGGGGGCACTTCTGGATGGGTGAATGGGGCTTGAAACGCTTTTTCTGTGGCCCGAGTTTTCAGTCTTCTGCCATGGTGGCTAGGGGTATATTTAGGGTTGCTCGTAAACACTGAACAAGGAGGGTCCAGTTGCATGTGGGGCTGCGTAAAGGCTCCCCTGGGGAGTTCACTTGTACCCAAAGCCTTCCTCTGGGGGCACTTCTGGATGGGCGAATTAGGCTTTTAACAGTTTTTCTGGGGCCCGAGTTTTCAGTCGACTGCCAGGCGGGCCAGGGCTATATTTAGGGTTGCTGTGAAAGAGCGAATATAGAGGGTCCAGTTGCATGTGGGGCTGCGTTAAGGCTCCCCTGGGGAGTCCAGTTATACCCAAAACCTTCCTTTGGGGGCACTTCTGGATGAGCGAATTAGGCTTTTAACGCATTTTCTGGGGCCCGAGTTTTCCGTCGTCTGCCATGCATGCCAGGGTTATATTTAGGGTTGCTGTGAAAGAGCGAATACGGAGTGTCCAGTTGCATGTGGGGCTGCATAAAGGCTCCACTGGGGAGTTCACTTGTACCCAAAGCCTTCCTTTGGGGGCACTTCTGGATGGGCGAAAGGGTCTTGAAAAGCATTTTCTGTGTCCCGAGTTTTCAGTCTTCTGCCATGCTGGCTAGTGTTATATTTAGGGTTGCTTGCAAACAGCAAACACGGGGTGTCCTGTTGCGTATGGGCCTGCATAAAGGCTCCCCTGGGGAGTTCACTTGTACCCAAAGCCTTCCTCTGGGGGCGCTTTTGGATGGGCGAATGGGGCTTGTAGCACGTTTTCTAGGGCCCGATTTTTCAGTCGTCTGCCATGCGGGCCAGGGTTATATTTAGGGTTGCTGTGAAAGAGCGAATACGGAGTGTCCAGTTGCATGTGGGGCTGCGTAAAGGCTCCCCTGGGGAGTTCAGATGTACCCAAAGCCTTCCTTTGGGGGCACTTTGGGATGGTCCAAGGGGAATCGCAATGCGTTTTGTGAGGCCCGCTTTTTCAGTCTTCTCCCATTGCTCCGAGGGTTATATTTAGGCTTGCAGTGAAAGAGTGAACCCGGAGGGTCCAGTTGCATGTGGGGCTGCATAAAGGCTCCCCTGGGGAGTTCACTTGTACCCAAAGCCTTCCTTTGGGGGCACTTCTGGATGGGTGAATGGGGCTTGAAACGCATTTTCTGGGGCCCGAGTTTTCAGTCTTCTGCCATGGTGGCTAGGGGTATATTTAGGGTTGCTCGTAAACAGTGAACAAGGAGGGTCCAGTTGCATGTGGGGCTGCGTAAAGGCTCCCGTGGGGAGTTCATTTGTACCCAAAGCCTTCCTCTGGGGGCACTTTGGGATGGTCCAAGGGGAATCGCAATGCGTTTTCTGAGGCCCGCTTTTTCAGTCTTCTCCCATTGGGCAGAGGGATATATTTAGGCTTGCAGTGAAAGTGTGAACCCGGAGGGTCCAGTTGCATGTGGGGCTGCATAAAGGCTCCCCTGGGGAGTTCACTTGTACCCAAAGCCTTCCTTTGGGGGCACTTCTGGATGGGTGAATGGGGCTTGAAACGCATTTTCTGGAGCCCAAGTTTTCAGTCTTCTGCCATGGTGGCTAGGGGTATATTTAGGGTTGCTCGTAAACAGTGAACAAGGAGGGTCCAGTTGCATGTGGGGCTGCATAAAGGCTCCCCTGGGGAGTTCACTTGTACCCAAAGCCTTCCTTTGGGGGCACTTCTGAATGAGCGAATTAGGCTTTTAACGCATTTTCTGGGGCCCGAGTTTTCAGTCGTCTGCCATGCGTGCCAGGGCTATATTTAGGGTTGCTGTGAAAGAGCGAATACGGAGTATCCAGTTGCATGTGGGGCTGCGTTAAGGCTCCCCTGGGGAGTTCAGTTGTACCCAAAGCCTTCCTTTGGGGGCACTTTTGGATGGCCGAATGGGGCTTGAAACGCTTTTTCTGTGGCCCGAGTTTTCAGTCGACTGCTAGGCGTGCTAGGGATATATTTAGGCTTGCGGTGAAAGAGTGAACCCGGAGGGTCCAGTTGCATGTGGGGCTGCATAAAGGCTCCCTGGGGAGTTCACTTGTACCCAAAGCCTTCCTTTGGGGGCACTTCTGGATGGGTGAATGGGGCTTGAAACGCATTTTCTGGAGCCCGAGTTTTCAGTCTTTTGCCATGGTGGCTAGGGGTATATTTAGGGTTGCTCGTAAACAGTGAACAAGGAGGGTCCAGTTGCATGTGGGGCTGCGTAAAGGCTCCCCTGGGGAGTTCACTTGTACCCAATGCCTTCCTTTGGGGGCACTTCAGGATGGGTGAATGGGGCTTGAAACGCATTTTCTGGAGCCCGAGTTTTCAGTCTTCTGCCATGGTGGCTAGGGGTATATTTAGGGTTGCTCGTAAACAGTGAACAAGGAGGGTCCAGTTGCATGTGGGGCTGCGTAAAGGCTCCCCTGGGGAGTTCAGTTGTACCCAAAGCCTTCCTCTGGGGGCACATTTGGATGGGCGAATTAGGCTTTTAATGCATTCTCTGGGGCCCGAGTTTTCAGTCGACTGCCAGGCGGGCCAGGGCTATATTTAGGGTTGCTGTGAAAGAGCGAATACGGAGGGTCCAGTTGCATGTGGGGCTGCGTTAAGGCTCCCCCGGGGAGTTCAGTTGTACCCAAAGCCTTCCTCTGGGGGCACTTTGGGATGGTCCAAGGGGAATCGCAATGCGTTTTCTGAGGCCCGCTTCTTCAGTCTTCTCCCATTGCGCAGAGGGCTATATTTAGGATTGCGGTGAAAGAGTGAACCCGGAGGGTCCAGTTGCATGTGTGGCTGCATAAAGGCTCGCGTGGGGAGTTCACTTGTACCCAAAGCCTTCCTTTGGGGGCACTTCTGGATGGGTGAATGGGGCTTGAAACGCTTTTGCTGTGGCCCGAGTTTTCAGTTTTCTGCCATGATGGATAGTGTTATATTTAGGGTTGCTTGTAAACAGCGAACACGGGGGGTCCAGTTGCGTATGGGCCTGCATAAAGGCTCCCCTGGGGAGTTCAGATGTACCCAAAGCCTTCCTCTGGGAGCCATTTTGGAAGGTCGAATGGGGCATGTAGCACGTTTTCTGGGGCCCGATTTTTCAGTCGTCTGCCAGGCAGGCCAGGGCTATATTTAGGGTTGCTGTGAAAGAGTGAACCCGGAGGGTCCAGTTGCATATGGGGCTGCATAAATGCTCCCCTGGGGAGTTCAGTTGTACCCAAAGCCTTCCTTTGGGGGCACTTCTTGATGGGCGAAAGGGGCTTGAAACGCTTTTTCTGTGGCCCGAGTTTTCAGTCTTCTGCCATGCTGGCTAGGGTTATATTTAGGGTTGCTGTAAAGAGCGAACACGGAGGGTCCAGTTGCATGTGGGGCTGCATAAAGGCTCCCCTGGGGAGTTCAGTTGTACCCAAAGCCTTCCTCTGGGGGCACTTCTGGATGAGCGAATTAGGTTTTAACGCATTTTCTGGGGCCCGAGTTTTCCGTCGTCTGCCATGCATGCCAGCGTTATATTTAGGGTTGCTGTGAAAGAGCGAATACGGAGTGTCCAGTTGCATGTGGGGCTGCGTTAAGGCTCCCCTGGGGAGTTCACTTGTACCCAAAGCCTTCCTTTGGGGGCACTTCTGGATGGGCGAAAGGGGCTTGAAACGCATTTTCTGGAGCCTGAGTTTTCAGTCTTCTGCCATGGTGGCTAGGGGTATATTTAGGGTTGCTCGTAAACACTGAACACGGAGGGTCCAGTTGCATGTGGGGCTGCGTAAAGGCTCCCCTGGGGAGTTCAGATGTACCCAAAGCCTTCCTTTGGGGGCACTTTTGGATGGGCGAATGGGGCTCGTAACACATTTTCTGTGGCCCGAGCTTTCAGTCGACTGCCAGGCGTGCTAGGGCTATATTTAGGCTTGCGGTGAAAGAGTGAACCCGGAGGGTCCAGTTGCATGTGGGGCTGCATAAAGGCTCCCCTGGGGAGTTCACTTGTACCCAAAGCCTTCCTTTCGGGGCAATTCTGGATGGGTGAATGGGGCTTGAAACGCTTTTTGTGTGGCCCGAGTTTTCAGTCTTCTGCCATTGTGGCTAGGGGGATATGTAGGGTTGCTCGTAAACAGTGAACAAGGAGGGTCCAGTTGCATGTGGGGCTGCATAAAGGCTCCCCTGGGGAGTTCAGTTGTACCCAAAGCCTTCCTCTGGGGGCACTTTTGGATGGGCGAATTAGGCTTTTCATTTTTTTTCTGTGGCCCGAGTTTTCAGTCTTCTGCCATGATGTCTAGTGTTATATTTAGTGTTGCTTGTAAACAGCGAACACGGGGGGTCCAGTTGCGTATGGGCCTGCATAAAGGCTCCCCTGGGGAGTTCAGTTGTACCCAAAGCCTTCCTCTGGGGGCACTTCTGGATGGTCGAAAGGGGCTTGAAACGCTTTTTCTGTGGCCCGATTTTTCAGTCGTCTGCCATGCGGGCCAGGGTTATATTTAGGGTTGCTGTGAAAGAGTGAACCCGGAGGGTCCAGTTGCATGTGGGGCTGCATAAAGGCTCCCCTGGGGAGTTCACTTGTACCCAAAGCCTTCCTTTCGGGGCAATTCTGGATGGGTGAATGGGGCTTGAAACGCATTTTTGTGTGGCCCGAGTTTTCAGTCTTCTGCCATGGTGGCTAGGGGTATATGTAGGGTTGCTCGTAAACAGTGAACAAGGAGGGTCCAGTTGCATGTGGGGCTGCATAAAGGCTCCCCTGGGGAGTTCAGATGTACCCAAAGCCTTCCTTTGGGGGCACTTTTGGATGGGCGAACTAGGCTTTTAACGCATTTTCTCGGGCCCGAGTTTTCAGTCGACGGCCAGGCGGGCCAGGGCTATATTTAGGGTTGCTCTGAAAGAGTGAACCTGGAGGGTCCAGTTGCATGTGGGGCTGCGTAAAGGCTCCCCTGGGGAGTTCAGTTGTACCCAAAGCCTTCCTCTGGGGGCACATTTGGATGGGCGAATTAGGCTTTTAATGCATTCTCTGGGGCCCGAGTTTTCAGTCGACTGCCAGGCGGGCCAGGGCTATATTTAGGGTTGCTGTGAAAGAGCGAATACGGAGGGTCCAGTTGCATGTGGGGCTGCGTTAAGGCTCCCCCGGGGAGTTCAGTTGTACCCAAAGCCTTCCTCTGGGGGCACTTTGGGATGGTCCAAGGGGAATCGCAATGCGTTTTCTGAGGCCCGCTTCTTCAGTCTTCTCCCATTGCGCAGAGGGCTATATTTAGGATTGCGGTGAAAGAGTGAACCCGGAGGGTCCAGTTGCATGTGTGGCTGCATAAAGGCTCGCGTGGGGAGTTCACTTGTACCCAAAGCCTTCCTTTGGGGGCACTTCTGGATGGGTGAATGGGGCTTGAAACGCTTTTGCTGTGGCCCGAGTTTTCAGTTTTCTGCCATGATGGATAGTGTTATATTTAGGGTTGCTTGTAAACAGCGAACACGGGGGGTCCAGTTGCGTATGGGCCTGCATAAAGGCTCCCCTGGGGAGTTCAGATGTACCCAAAGCCTTCCTCTGGGAGCCATTTTGGAAGGTCGAATGGGGCATGTAGCACGTTTTCTGGGGCCCGATTTTTCAGTCGTCTGCCAGGCAGGCCAGGGCTATATTTAGGGTTGCTGTGAAAGAGTGAACCCGGAGGGTCCAGTTGCATATGGGGCTGCATAAATGCTCCCCTGGGGAGTTCAGTTGTACCCAAAGCCTTCCTTTGGGGGCACTTCTTGATGGGCGAAAGGGGCTTGAAACGCTTTTTCTGTGGCCCGAGTTTTCAGTCTTCTGCCATGCTGGCTAGGGTTATATTTAGGGTTGCTGTAAAGAGCGAACACGGAGGGTCCAGTTGCATGTGGGGCTGCATAAAGGCTCCCCTGGGGAGTTCAGTTGTACCCAAAGCCTTCCTCTGGGGGCACTTCTGGATGAGCGAATTAGGTTTTAACGCATTTTCTGGGGCCCGAGTTTTCCGTCGTCTGCCATGCATGCCAGCGTTATATTTAGGGTTGCTGTGAAAGAGCGAATACGGAGTGTCCAGTTGCATGTGGGGCTGCGTTAAGGCTCCCCTGGGGAGTTCACTTGTACCCAAAGCCTTCCTTTGGGGGCACTTCTGGATGGGCGAAAGGGGCTTGAAACGCATTTTCTGGAGCCTGAGTTTTCAGTCTTCTGCCATGGTGGCTAGGGGTATATTTAGGGTTGCTCGTAAACACTGAACACGGAGGGTCCAGTTGCATGTGGGGCTGCGTAAAGGCTCCCCTGGGGAGTTCAGATGTACCCAAAGCCTTCCTTTGGGGGCACTTTTGGATGGGCGAATGGGGCTCGTAACACATTTTCTGTGGCCCGAGCTTTCAGTCGACTGCCAGGCGTGCTAGGGCTATATTTAGGCTTGCGGTGAAAGAGTGAACCCGGAGGGTCCAGTTGCATGTGGGGCTGCATAAAGGCTCCCCTGGGGAGTTCACTTGTACCCAAAGCCTTCCTTTCGGGGCAATTCTGGATGGGTGAATGGGGCTTGAAACGCTTTTTGTGTGGCCCGAGTTTTCAGTCTTCTGCCATTGTGGCTAGGGGGATATGTAGGGTTGCTCGTAAACAGTGAACAAGGAGGGTCCAGTTGCATGTGGGGCTGCATAAAGGCTCCCCTGGGGAGTTCAGTTGTACCCAAAGCCTTCCTCTGGGGGCACTTTTGGATGGGCGAATTAGGCTTTTCATTTTTTTTCTGTGGCCCGAGTTTTCAGTCTTCTGCCATGATGTCTAGTGTTATATTTAGTGTTGCTTGTAAACAGCGAACACGGGGGGTCCAGTTGCGTATGGGCCTGCATAAAGGCTCCCCTGGGGAGTTCAGTTGTACCCAAAGCCTTCCTCTGGGGGCACTTCTGGATGGTCGAAAGGGGCTTGAAACGCTTTTTCTGTGGCCCGATTTTTCAGTCGTCTGCCATGCGGGCCAGGGTTATATTTAGGGTTGCTGTGAAAGAGTGAACCCGGAGGGTCCAGTTGCATGTGGGGCTGCATAAAGGCTCCCCTGGGGAGTTCACTTGTACCCAAAGCCTTCCTTTCGGGGCAATTCTGGATGGGTGAATGGGGCTTGAAACGCATTTTTGTGTGGCCCGAGTTTTCAGTCTTCTGCCATGGTGGCTAGGGGTATATGTAGGGTTGCTCGTAAACAGTGAACAAGGAGGGTCCAGTTGCATGTGGGGCTGCATAAAGGCTCCCCTGGGGAGTTCAGATGTACCCAAAGCCTTCCTTTGGGGGCACTTTTGGATGGGCGAACTAGGCTTTTAATGCATTTTCTCGGGCCCGAGTTTTCAGTCGACGGCCAGGCGGGCCAGGGCTATATTTAGGGTTGCTCTGAAAGAGTGAACCTGGAGGGTCCAGTTGCATGTGGGGCTGCGTAAAGGCTCCCCTGGGGAGTTCAGTTGTACCCAAAGCCTTCCTCTGGGGGCACATTTGGATGGGCGAATTAGGCTTTTAATGCATTCTCTGGGGCCCGAGTTTTCAGTCGACTGCCAGGCGGGCCAGGGCTATATTTAGGGTTGCTGTGAAAGAGCGAATACGGAGGGTCCAGTTGCATGTGGGGCTGCGTTAAGGCTCCCCCGGGGAGTTCAGTTGTACCCAAAGCCTTCCTTTGGGGGCACTTCTGGATGGGCGAAAGTGGCTTGAAACGCTTTTTCTGTGGCCCGAGTTTTCAGTTTTCTGCCATGCTGGCTAGGGATATATTTAGGGTTGCTTGTAAACAGCGAACAAGGGGTGTCCAGTTGCGTATGGGCCTGCATAAAGGCTCCCCTGGGGAGTTCAGTTGTACCCAAAGCCTTCCTTTGGGGGCACTTCTGGATGGGCGAAAGGGGCTTGAAACGCTTTTTCTGTGGACCGAACTTTCAGTCGTCTGCCATGCGGGCCAGGGTTATATTTAGGGTTGCTGTGAAAGAGCGAATACGGAGGGTCCAGTTGCATGTGGGGCTGCATAAAGGCTCCTCTGGGGAGTTCAGTTGTACCCAAAGCCTTCCTTTGGGGGCACTTCTGGATGGGTGAATGGGGCTTGAAACGCATTTTCTGGAGCCCGAGTTTTCAGTCTTCTGCCATGGTGGCTAGGGGTATATTTAGGGTTGCTTGTAAACACTGAACAAGGAGGGTCCAGTTGCATGTGGGGCTGCGTAAAGGCTCCCCTGGGGAGTTCACTTGTACCCAAAGCCTTCCTTTGGGGGCACTTCTGGATGAGCGAATTAGGTTTTAACGCATTTTCTGGGGCCCAAGTTTTCCGTCGTCTGCCATGCATGCCAGGGTTATATTTAGGGTTGCTGTGAAAGAGTGAAACCGGAGGGTCCAGTTGCATGTGGGGCTGCATAAAGGCTCCCCTGGGGAGTTCACTTGTACCCAAAGCCTTCCTTTGGGGGCAATTCTGGATGGGTGAATGGGGCTTGAAACGCTTTTTGTGTGGCCCGAGTTTTCAGTCTTCTGCCATGGTGGCTAGGGGTATATGTAGGGTTGCTCGTAAACAGTGAACAAGGAGGGTCCAGTTGCATGTGGGGCTGCATAAAGGCTCCCCTGGGGAGTTCAGTTGTACCCAAAGCCTTCCTCTGGGGGCACTTTTGGATGGGCGAATTAGGCTTTTCATTTTTTTTCTGTGGCCCGAGTTTTCAGTCTTCTGCCATGATGTCTAGTGTTATATTTAGTGTTGCTTGTAAACAGCGAACACGGGGGGTCCAGTTGCGTATGGGCCTGCATAAAGGCTCCCCTGGGGAGTTCAGTTGTACCCAAAGCCTTCCTCTGAGGGCACTTCTGGATGGTCAAAAGGGGCTTGAAACGCTTTTTCTGTGGCCCGATTTTTCAGTTGTCTGCCATGCGGGCCAGGGTTATATTTAGGGTTGCTGTGAAAGAGTGAACCCGGAGGGTCCAGTTGCATGTGGGGTTGCATAAAGGCTCCCCTGGGGAGTTCACTTCTACCCAAAGCCTTCCTTTCGGGGCAATTCTGGATGGGTGAATGGGGCTTGAAACGCATTTTTGTGTGGCCCGAGTTTTCAGTCTTCTGCCATGGTGGCTAGGGGTATATGTAGGGTTGCTCGTAAACAGTGAACAAGGAGGGTCCAGTTGCATGTGGGGCTGCATAAAGGCTCGCGTGGGGAGTTCACTTGTACCCAAAGCCTTCCTCTGGGGGCACTTTTGGATGGGCGAATTAGGCTTTTCATTTTTTTTCTGTGGCCCGAGTTTTCAGTCTTCTGCCATGATGTCTAGTGTTATATTTAGTGTTGCTTGTAAACAGCGAACACGGGGGGTCCAGTTGCGTATGGGCCTGCATAAAGGCTCCCCTGGGGAGTTCAGTTGTACCCAAAGCCTTCCTCTGGGGACACTTTTGGATGGTCGAAAGGGGCTTGAAACGCTTTTTCTGTGGCCCGATTTTTCAGTCGTCTGCCATGCGGGCCAGGGTTATATTTAGGGTTGCTGTGAAAGAGTGAACCCGGAGGGTCCATTTGCATGTGGGGCTGCATAAAGACTCCCCTGGGGAGTTCAGATGTACCCAAAGCCTTCCTTTGGGGGCACTTCTGGATGGGCGAAAGGGGCTTGAAACGCTTTTTCTGTGGCCCGAGTTTTCAGTCTTCTGCCATGCTGGCTAGGGTTATATTTAGGGTTGTTGTAAAGAGCGAACACGGAGGGTCCAGTTGCATGTGGGGCTGCATAAAGGCTCCCCTGGGGAATTCACTTGTACCCAAAGCCTTCCTTTGGGGGCACATCTGGATGAGGGAATTAGGCTTTTAATGCATTTTATTGGGCCCGAGTTTTCTGTCGTCTGCCATGTGTTCCAGGGTTATATTTAGGGTTGCTGTGAAAGAGCGAATACGGAGTGTCCAGTTGCATGTGGGGCTGCGTTAAGGCTCCCCTGGGGAGTTCACTTGTACCCAAAGCCTTCCTTTGGGGGCACTTCTGGATGGGCGAATGGGGCTTGAAACGCTTTTTCTGTGGCCCGAGTTTTCAGTCTTCTGCCATGGTGGCTAGGGCTATATTCAGGGTTGCTCGTAAACAGTGAACAAGGAGGGTCCAGTTGCATGTGGGGCTGCGTAAAGGCTCCCCTGGGGAGTTCAGATGTACCCAAAGCCTTCCTTTGGGGGCACTTCTGGATGGGTGTATGGGGCTTGAAACGCTTTTTCTGTGGCCCGAGTTTTCAGTCTTCTGCCATGCTGGCTAGGGTTATATTTAGGGTTGTTGTAAAGAGCGAACACGGAGGGTCCAGTTGCATGTGGGGCTGCATAAAGGCTCCCCTGGGGAGTTCACTTGTACCCAAAGCCTTCCTTTGGGGGCACTTCTGGATGGGCGAAAGGGGCTTGAAACGCTTTTTCTGTGGCCCGAGTTTTCAGTCTTCTGCCATGCTGGCTAGGGTTATATTTAGGGTTGTTGTAAAGAGCGAACACGGAGGGTCCAGTTGCATGTGGGGCTGCGTAAAGGCTCCCCTGGGGAGTTCAGTTGTACCCAAAGCCTTTCTCTGGGGGCACTTTTGAATGGGCGAATGGTGCTTGTAACACATTTTCTGTGGCCCGAGCTTTCAGTCTTCTGCCATGGTGGCTAGGGCTATATTTAGGCTTGCGGTGAAAGAGTGAACCCGGAGGGTCCAGTTGCATGTGGGGCTGCATAAAGGCTCCCCTGGGGAGTTCACTTGTACCCAAAGCCTTTCTCTGGGGGCACTTTTGAATGGGCGAATGGTGCTTGTAACACATTTTCTGGGGCCCGAGTTTTCCGTCGTCTGCCATGCATGCCAGCGTTATATTTAGGGTTGCTGTGAAAGAGCGAATACGGAGTGTCCAGTTGCATGTGGGGCTGCGTTAAGGCTCCCCTGGGGAGTTCACTTGTACCCAAAGCCTTCCTTTGGGGGCACTTCTGGATGGGCGAAAGGGGCTTGAAACGCATTTTCTGGAGCCTGAGTTTTCAGTCTTCTGCCATGGTGGCTAGGGGTATTTTTAGGGTTGCTCGTAAACACTGAACACGGAGGGTCCATTTGCATGTGGGGCTGCGTAAAGGCTCCCCTGGGGAGTTCAGATGTACCCAAAGCCTTCCTTTGGGGGCACTTTTGGATGGGCGAATGGGGCTCGTAACACATTTTCTGTGGCCCGAGCTTTCAGTCGACTGCCAGGCGTGCTAGGGCTATATTTAGGCTTGCGGTGAAAGAGTGAACCCGGAGGGTCCAGTTGCATGTGGGGCTGCATAAAGGCTCCCCTGGGGAGTTCACTTGTACCCAAAGCCTTCCTTTCGGGGCAATTCTGGATGGGTGAATGGGGCTTGAAACGCTTTTTGTGTGGCCCGAGTTTTCAGTCTTCTGCCATGGTGGCTAGGGGGATATGTAGGGTTGCTCGTAAACAGTGAACAAGGAGGGTCCAGTTGCATGTGGGGCTGCATAAAGGCTCCCCTGGGGAGTTCAGTTGTACCCAAAGCCTTCCTCTGGGGGCACTTTGGGATGGGCGAATTAGGCTTTTCATTTTTTTTCTGTGGCCCGAGTTTTCAGTCTTCTGCCATGATGTCTAGTGTTATATTTAGTGTTGCTTGTAAACAGCGAACACGGGGGGTCCAGTTGCGTATGGGCCTGCATAAAGGCTCCCCTGGGGAGTTCAGTTGTACCCAAAGCCTTCCTCTGGGGGCACTTCTGGATGGTCGAAAGGGCCTTGAAACGCTTTTTCTGTGGCCCGATTTTTCAGTCGTCTGCCATGCGGGCCAGGGTTATATTTAGGGTTGCTGTGAAAGAGTGAACCCGGAGGGTCCAGTTGCATGTGGGGCTGCATAAAGGCTCCCCTGGGGAGTTCACTTGTACCCAAAGCCTTCCTTTCGGGGCAATTCTGGATGGGTGAATGGGGCTTGAAACGCATTTTTGTGTGGCCCGAGTTTTCAGTCTTCTGCCATGGTGGCTAGGGGTATATGTAGGGTTGCTCGTAAACAGTGAACAAGGAGGGTCCAGTTGCATGTGGGGCTGCATAAAGGCTCCCCTGGGGAGTTCAGATGTACCCAAAGCCTTCCTTTGGGGGCACTTTTGGATGGGCGAACTAGGCTTTTAACGCATTTTCTCGGGCCCGATTTTTCAGTCGACGGCCAGGCGGGCCAGGGCTATATTTAGGGTTGCTCTGAAAGAGTGAACCTGGAGGGTCCAGTTGCATGTGGGGCTGCATAAAGGCTCCCCTGGGGAGTTCAGTTGTACCCAAAGCCTTCCTTTGGGGGCACTTCTGGATGGACGAATTAGGCTTTTAACGCATTTTCTGGGGCCCGAGTTTTCAGTCGTCTTCCAGGCGGGCCAGGGCTATATTTAGGGTTGCTGTAAAGAGCGAACACGGAGGGTCCAGTTGCATGTGGGGCTGCGTTAAGGCTCCCCTGGGGAGTTCAGTTGTACCCAAAGCCTTCCTTTGGGGGCACTTCTGGATGGGCGAAAGTGGCTTGAAACGCTTTTTCTGTGGCCCGAGTTTTCAGTTTTCTGCCATGCTGGCTAGGGATATATTTAGGGTTGCTTGTAAACAGCGAACAAGGGGTGTCCAGTTGCGTATGGGCCTGCATAAAGACTCCCCTGGGGAGTTCAGTTGTACCCAAAGCCTTCCTTTGGGGGCACTTTTGGATGGGCGAAAGGGGCTTGAAACGCTTTTTCTGTGGACCGAACTTTCAGTCGTCTGCCATGCGGGCCAGGGTTATATTTAGGGTTGCTGTGAAAGAGCGAATACGGAGGGTCCAGTTGCATGTGGGGCTGCATAAAGGCTCCTCTGGGGAGTTCAGTTGTACCCAAAGCCTTCCTTTGGGGGCACTTCTGGATGGGTGAATGGGGCTTGAAACGCATTTTCTGGAGCCCGAGTTTTCAGTCTTCTGCCATGGTGGCTAGGGGTATATTTAGGGTTGCTCGTAAACACTGAACAAGGAGGGTCCAGTTGCATGTGGGGCTGCGTAAAGGCTCCCCTGGGGAGTTCACTTGTACCCAAAGCCTTCCTTTGGGGGCACTTCTGGATGAGCGAATTAGGTTTTAACGCATTTTCTGGGGCCCAAGTTTTCCGTCGTCTGCCATGCATGCCAGGGTTATATTTAGGGTTGCTGTGAAAGAGTGAAACCGGAGGGTCCAGTTGCATGTGGGGCTGCATAAAGGCTCCCCTGGGGAGTTCACTTGTACCCAAAGCCTTCCTTTGGGGGCAATTCTGGATGGGTGAATGGGGCTTGAAACGCTTTTTGTGTGGCCCGAGTTTTCAGTCTTCTGCCATGGTGGCTAGGGGTATATGTAGGGTTGCTCGTAAACAGTGAACAAGGAGGGTCCAGTTGCATGTGGGGCTGCATAAAGGCTCCCCTGGGGAGTTCAGTTGTACCCAAAGCCTTCCTCTGGGGGCACTTTGGGATGGGCGAATTAGGCTTTTCATTTTTTTTCTGTGGCCCGAGTTTTCAGTCTTCTGCCATGATGTCTAGTGTTATATTTAGTGTTGCTTGTAAACAGCGAACACGGGGGGTCCAGTTGCGTATGGGCCTGCATAAAGGCTCCCCTGGGGAGTTCAGTTGTACCCAAAGCCTTCCTCTGGGGGCACTTCTGGATGGTCGAAAGGGGCTTGAAACGCTTTTTCTGTGGCCCGATTTTTCAGTCGTCTGCCATGCGGGCCAGGGTTATATTTAGGGTTGCTGTGAAAGAGTGAACCCGGAGGGTCCAGTTGCATGTGGGGTTGCATAAAGGCTCCCCTGGGGAGTTCACTTCTACCCAAAGACTTCCTTTCGGGGCAATTCTGGATGGGAGAATGGGGCTTGAAACGCATTTTTGTGTGGCCCGAGTTTTCAGTCTTCTGCCATGGTGGCTAGGGGTATATGTAGGGTTGCTCGTAAACAGTGAACAAGGAGGGTCCAGTTGCATGTGGGGCTGCATAAAGGCTCCCCTGGGGAGTTCAGTTGTATCCAAAGCCTTCCTCTGGGGGCACATTTGGATGGGCGAATTAGGCTTTTCATTTTTTTTCTGTGGCCCGAGTTTTCAGTCTTCTGCCATGATGTCTAGTGTTATATTTAGTGTTGCTTGTAAACAGCGAACACGGGGGGTCCAGTTGCGTATGGGCCTGCATAAAGGCTCCTCTGGGGAGTTCAGTTGTACCCAAAGCCTTCCTCTGGGGACACTTTTGGATGGTCGAAAGGGGCTTGAAACGCTTTTTCTGTGGCCCGATTTTTCAGTCGTCTGCCATGCGGGCCAGGGTTATATTTAGGGTTGCTGTGAAAGAGAGAACCCGGAGGGTCCATTTGCATGTGGGGCTGCATAAAGACTCCCCTGGGGAGTTCAGATGTACCCAAAGCCTTCCTTTGGGGGCACTTCTGGATGGGCGAAAGGGGCTTGAAACGCTTTTTCTGTGGCCCGAGTTTTCAGTCTTCTGCCATGCTGGCTAGGGTTATATTTAGGGTTGTTGTAAAGAGCGAACACGGAGGGTCCAGTTGCATGTGGGGCTGCATAAAGGCTCCCCTGGGGAATTCACTTGTACCCAAAGCCTTCCTTTGGGGGCACATCTGGATGAGGGAATTAGGCTTTTAATGCATTTTATTGGGCCCGAGTTTTCTGTCGTCTGCCATGTGTTCCAGGGTTATATTTAGGGTTGCTGTGAAAGAGCGAATACGGAGTGTCCAGTTGCATGTGGGGCTGCGTTAAGGCTCCCCTGGGGAGTTCACTTGTACCCAAAGCCTTCCTTTGGGGGCACTTCTGGATGGGCGAATGGGGCTTGAAACGCTTTTTCTGTGGCCCGAGTTTTCAGTCTTCTGCCATGGTGGCTAGGGCTATATTCAGGGTTGCTCGTAAACAGTGAACAAGGAGGGTCCAGTTGCATGTCGGGCTGCGTAAAGGCTCCCCTGGGGAGTTCAGATGTACCCAAAGCCTTCCTTTGGGGGCACTTCTGGATGGGTGTATGGGGCTTGAAACGCTTTTTCTGTGGCCCGAGTTTTCAGTCTTCTGCCATGCTGGCTAGGGTTATATTTAGGGTTGTTGTAAAGAGCGAACACGGAGGGTCCAGTTGCATGTGGGGCTGCATAAAGGCTCCCCTGGGGAGTTCACTTGTACCCAAAGCCTTCCTTTGGGGGCACTTCTGGATGGGCGAAAGGGGCTTGAAACGCTTTTTCTGTGGCCCGAGTTTTCAGTCTTCTGCCATGCTGGCTAGGGTTATATTTAGGGTTGTTGTAAAGAGCGAACACGGAGGGTCCAGTTGCATGTGGGGCTGCGTAAAGGCTCCCCTGGGGAGTTCAGTTGTACCCAAAGCCTTTCTCTGGGGGCACTTTTGAATGGGCGAATGGTGCTTGTAACACATTTTCTGTGGCCCGAGCTTTCAGTCTTCTGCTATGGTGGCTAGGGCTATATTTAGGCTTGCGGTGAAAGAGTGAACCCGGAGGGTCCAGTTGCATGTGGGGCTGCATAAAGGCTCCCCTGGGGAGTTCACTTGTACCCAAAGCCTTCCTTTGGGGGCACTTCTGGATGGGTGAATGGGGCTTGAAACGCATTTTCTGGAGCCCGAGTTTTCAGTTTCTGCCATGTTGGCTAGGGGTATATTTAGGGTTGCTCGTAAACAGTGAACAAGGAGGGTCCAGTTGCATGTGGGGCTGCATAAAGGCTCCCCTGGGGAGTTCAGTTGTACCCAAAGCCTTCCTTTGAGGGCACTTCTGGATGGGTGAATGGGGCTTGAAACGCATTTTCTGGAGCCCGAGTTTTCAGTCTTCTGCCATGTTGGCCAGGGCTATATTTAGGGTTGCTCGTAAACAGTGAACAAGGAGGGTCCAGTTGCATGTGGGGCTGCGTAAAGGCTCCCCTGGGGAGTTCACTTGTACCCAAAGCCTTCCTCTGGGGGCACATCTGGATGGGTGAATGGAGCTTGAAACGCTTTTTCTGTGGCCCGAGTTTTATGTCGACTGCCAGGCGGGCCAGAGCTATATTTAGGGTTGCTGTGAAAGAGCGAATATGGATGGTCCAGTTGCATGTGGGGCTGCATAAAGGCTCCCCTGGGGAGTTCACTTGTACCGAAAGCCTTCCTATGGGGGCACTTCTGGATGGGTGAATGGGGCTTGAAACGCATTTTCTGGAGCCCGAGTTTTCAGTCTTCTGCCATGCTGGCTAGGGTTATATTTAGGGTTGCTGTGAAAGAGCGAATACGGAGGGTCCAGTTGCATGTGGGGCTGCATAAAGGCTCCCCTGGGGAGTTCAGTTGTATCCAAAGCCTTCCTCTGGGGGCACATTTGGATGGGCGAATTAGGCTTTTCATTTTTTTTCTGTGGCCCGAGTTTTCAGTCTTCTGCCATGATGTCTAGTGTTATATTTAGTGTTGCTTGTAAACAGCGAACACGGGGGGTCCAGTTGCGTATGGGCCTGCATAAAGGCTCCTCTGGGGAGTTCAGTTGTACCCAAAGCCTTCCTCTGGGGACACTTTTGGATGGTCGAAAGGGGCTTGAAACGCTTTTTCTGTGGCCCGATTTTTCAGTCGTCTGCCATGCGGGCCAGGGTTATATTTAGGGTTGCTGTGAAAGAGAGAACCCGGAGGGTCCATTTGCATGTGGGGCTGCATAAAGACTCCCCTGGGGAGTTCAGATGTACCCAAAGCCTTCCTTTGGGGGCACTTCTGGATGGGCGAAAGGGGCTTGAAACGCTTTTTCTGTGGCCCGAGTTTTCAGTCTTCTGCCATGCTGGCTAGGGTTATATTTAGGGTTGTTGTAAAGAGCGAACACGGAGGGTCCAGTTGCATGTGGGGCTGCATAAAGGCTCCCCTGGGGAATTCACTTGTACCCAAAGCCTTCCTTTGGGGGCACATCTGGATGAGGGAATTAGGCTTTTAATGCATTTTATTGGGCCCGAGTTTTCTGTCGTCTGCCATGTGTTCCAGGGTTATATTTAGGGTTGCTGTGAAAGAGCGAATACGGAGTGTCCAGTTGCATGTGGGGCTGCGTTAAGGCTCCCCTGGGGAGTTCACTTGTACCCAAAGCCTTCCTTTGGGGGCACTTCTGGATGGGCGAATGGGGCTTGAAACGCTTTTTCTGTGGCCCGAGTTTTCAGTCTTCTGCCATGGTGGCTAGGGCTATATTCAGGGTTGCTCGTAAACAGTGAACAAGGAGGGTCCAGTTGCATGTCGGGCTGCGTAAAGGCTCCCCTGGGGAGTTCAGATGTACCCAAAGCCTTCCTTTGGGGGCACTTCTGGATGGGTGTATGGGGCTTGAAACGCTTTTTCTGTGGCCCGAGTTTTCAGTCTTCTGCCATGCTGGCTAGGGTTATATTTAGGGTTGTTGTAAAGAGCGAACACGGAGGGTCCAGTTGCATGTGGGGCTGCATAAAGGCTCCCCTGGGGAGTTCACTTGTACCCAAAGCCTTCCTTTGGGGGCACTTCTGGATGGGCGAAAGGGGCTTGAAACGCTTTTTCTGTGGCCCGAGTTTTCAGTCTTCTGCCATGCTGGCTAGGGTTATATTTAGGGTTGTTGTAAAGAGCGAACACGGAGGGTCCAGTTGCATGTGGGGCTGCGTAAAGGCTCCCCTGGGGAGTTCAGTTGTACCCAAAGCCTTTCTCTGGGGGCACTTTTGAATGGGCGAATGGTGCTTGTAACACATTTTCTGTGGCCCGAGCTTTCAGTCTTCTGCTATGGTGGCTAGGGCTATATTTAGGCTTGCGGTGAAAGAGTGAACCCGGAGGGTCCAGTTGCATGTGGGGCTGCATAAAGGCTCCCCTGGGGAGTTCACTTGTACCCAAAGCCTTCCTTTGGGGGCACTTCTGGATGGGTGAATGGGGCTTGAAACGCATTTTCTGGAGCCCGAGTTTTCAGTTTCTGCCATGTTGGCTAGGGGTATATTTAGGGTTGCTCGTAAACAGTGAACAAGGAGGGTCCAGTTGCATGTGGGGCTGCATAAAGGCTCCCCTGGGGAGTTCAGTTGTACCCAAAGCCTTCCTTTGAGGGCACTTCTGGATGGGTGAATGGGGCTTGAAACGCATTTTCTGGAGCCCGAGTTTTCAGTCTTCTGCCATGTTGGCCAGGGCTATATTTAGGGTTGCTCGTAAACAGTGAACAAGGAGGGTCCAGTTGCATGTGGGGCTGCGTAAAGGCTCCCCTGGGGAGTTCACTTGTACCCAAAGCCTTCCTCTGGGGGCACATCTGGATGGGTGAATGGAGCTTGAAACGCTTTTTCTGTGGCCCGAGTTTTATGTCGACTGCCAGGCGGGCCAGAGCTATATTTAGGGTTGCTGTGAAAGAGCGAATATGGATGGTCCAGTTGCATGTGGGGCTGCATAAAGGCTCCCCTGGGGAGTTCACTTGTACCGAAAGCCTTCCTATGGGGGCACTTCTGGATGGGTGAATGGGGCTTGAAACGCATTTTCTGGAGCCCGAGTTTTCAGTCTTCTGCCATGCTGGCTAGGGTTATATTTAGGGTTGCTGTGAAAGAGCGAATACGGAGGGTCCAGTTGCATGTGGGGCTGCATAAAGGCTCCCCTGGGGAGTTCAGTTGTATCCAAAGCCTTCCTCTGGGGGCACATTTGGATGGGCGAATTAGGCTTTTCATTTTTTTTCTGTGGCCCGAGTTTTCAGTCTTCTGCCATGATGTCTAGTGTTATATTTAGTGTTGCTTGTAAACAGCGAACACGGGGGGTCCAGTTGCGTATGGGCCTGCATAAAGGCTCCTCTGGGGAGTTCAGTTGTACCCAAAGCCTTCCTCTGGGGACACTTTTGGATGGTCGAAAGGGGCTTGAAACGCTTTTTCTGTGGCCCGATTTTTCAGTCGTCTGCCATGCGGGCCAGGGTTATATTTAGGGTTGCTGTGAAAGAGAGAACCCGGAGGGTCCATTTGCATGTGGGGCTGCATAAAGACTCCCCTGGGGAGTTCAGATGTACCCAAAGCCTTCCTTTGGGGGCACTTCTGGATGGGCGAAAGGGGCTTGAAACGCTTTTTCTGTGGCCCGAGTTTTCAGTCTTCTGCCATGCTGGCTAGGGTTATATTTAGGGTTGTTGTAAAGAGCGAACACGGAGGGTCCAGTTGCATGTGGGGCTGCATAAAGGCTCCCCTGGGGAATTCACTTGTACCCAAAGCCTTCCTTTGGGGGCACATCTGGATGAGGGAATTAGGCTTTTAATGCATTTTATTGGGCCCGAGTTTTCTGTCGTCTGCCATGTGTTCCAGGGTTATATTTAGGGTTGCTGTGAAAGAGCGAATACGGAGTGTCCAGTTGCATGTGGGGCTGCGTTAAGGCTCCCCTGGGGAGTTCACTTGTACCCAAAGCCTTCCTTTGGGGGCACTTCTGGATGGGCGAATGGGGCTTGAAACGCTTTTTCTGTGGCCCGAGTTTTCAGTCTTCTGCCATGGTGGCTAGGGCTATATTCAGGGTTGCTCGTAAACAGTGAACAAGGAGGGTCCAGTTGCATGTCGGGCTGCGTAAAGGCTCCCCTGGGGAGTTCAGATGTACCCAAAGCCTTCCTTTGGGGGCACTTCTGGATGGGTGTATGGGGCTTGAAACGCTTTTTCTGTGGCCCGAGTTTTCAGTCTTCTGCCATGCTGGCTAGGGTTATATTTAGGGTTGTTGTAAAGAGCGAACACGGAGGGTCCAGTTGCATGTGGGGCTGCATAAAGGCTCCCCTGGGGAGTTCACTTGTACCCAAAGCCTTCCTTTGGGGGCACTTCTGGATGGGCGAAAGGGGCTTGAAACGCTTTTTCTGTGGCCCGAGTTTTCAGTCTTCTGCCATGCTGGCTAGGGTTATATTTAGGGTTGTTGTAAAGAGCGAACACGGAGGGTCCAGTTGCATGTGGGGCTGCGTAAAGGCTCCCCTGGGGAGTTCAGTTGTACCCAAAGCCTTTCTCTGGGGGCACTTTTGAATGGGCGAATGGTGCTTGTAACACATTTTCTGTGGCCCGAGCTTTCAGTCTTCTGCTATGGTGGCTAGGGCTATATTTAGGCTTGCGGTGAAAGAGTGAACCCGGAGGGTCCAGTTGCATGTGGGGCTGCATAAAGGCTCCCCTGGGGAGTTCACTTGTACCCAAAGCCTTCCTTTGGGGGCACTTCTGGATGGGTGAATGGGGCTTGAAACGCATTTTCTGGAGCCCGAGTTTTCAGTTTCTGCCATGTTGGCTAGGGGTATATTTAGGGTTGCTCGTAAACAGTGAACAAGGAGGGTCCAGTTGCATGTGGGGCTGCATAAAGGCTCCCCTGGGGAGTTCAGTTGTACCCAAAGCCTTCCTTTGAGGGCACTTCTGGATGGGTGAATGGGGCTTGAAACGCATTTTCTGGAGCCCGAGTTTTCAGTCTTCTGCCATGTTGGCCAGGGCTATATTTAGGGTTGCTCGTAAACAGTGAACAAGGAGGGTCCAGTTGCATGTGGGGCTGCGTAAAGGCTCCCCTGGGGAGTTCACTTGTACCCAAAGCCTTCCTCTGGGGGCACATCTGGATGGGTGAATGGAGCTTGAAACGCTTTTTCTGTGGCCCGAGTTTTATGTCGACTGCCAGGCGGGCCAGAGCTATATTTAGGGTTGCTGTGAAAGAGCGAATATGGATGGTCCAGTTGCATGTGGGGCTGCATAAAGGCTCCCCTGGGGAGTTCACTTGTACCGAAAGCCTTCCTATGGGGGCACTTCTGGATGGGTGAATGGGGCTTGAAACGCATTTTCTGGAGCCCGAGTTTTCAGTCTTCTGCCATGCTGGCTAGGGTTATATTTAGGGTTGCTGTGAAAGAGCGAATACGGAGGGTCCAGTTGCATGTGGGGCTGCATAAAGGCTCCCCTGGGGAGTTCACTTGTACCCAAAGCCTTCCTCTGGGGGCACTTCTGGATGGGCGAAAGGGTCTTGAAACTCATTTTCTGTGGCCCGAGTTTTCAGTCTTCTGCCATGCTGGCTAGTGTTATATTTAGGGTTGCTTGTAAACAGCAAACACGGGGTGTCCAGTTGCGTATGGGCCTGCATAAAGGCTCCCCTGGGGAGTTCACTTGTACCCAAAGCCTTCCTCTGGGGGCACTTTTGGATGGGCGAATGGGGCTTGTAGCATTTTCTGGGGCCCGATTTTTCAGTCGTCTGCCATGCGGGCCAGGGTTATATTTAGGGTTGCTGTGAAAGAGCGAATACGGAGGGTCCAGTTGCATGTGGGGCTGCATAAAGGCTCCCCTGGGGAGTTCACTTGTACCCAAAGCCTTCCTTTGGGGGCACTTCTGGATGGGCGAATTAGGCTTTTAACGCATTTTCTGGGGCCCGAGTTTTCAGTCGTCTGCCATGCGGGCTAGGGATATATTTAGGATTGCTGTGAAAGAGTGAATACGGAGGGTCCAGTTGCATGTGGGGCTGCATAAAGGCTCCCCTGGGAAGTTCAGTTGTACCCAAAGCCTTCCTTTGGGGGCACTTTTCGATGGGTGAAAGGGGCATGAAATGCTTTTTCTGTGGCCCGAGTTTTCAGTCTTCTGCCATGGTGGCTAGGGGTATATTTAGGGTTGCTCGTAAACAGTGAACAAGGAGGGTCCAGTTGCATGTGGGGCTGCGTAAAGGCTCCCCTGGGGAGTTCAGTTGTACCCAAAGCCTTCCTCTGGGGACACTTTTGGAAGGTCGAAAGTGTCTTGTAGCACGTTTTCTGGGGCCCGATTTTTCAGTCGTCTGCCATGGTGGCTAGGGGTATATTTAGGGTTGCTGTGAAAGAGTGAACCCGGAGGGTCCAGTTGCATGTGGGGCTGCATAAAGGCTCCCCTGGGGAGTTCACTTGTACCCAAAGCCTTCCTTTCGGGGCAATTCTGGATGGGTGAATGGGGCTTGAAACGCATTTTCTGGGGCCCGAGTTTTCAGTCTTCTGCCATGCTGGCTAGGATTATATTTAGGGTTGCTTGTAAACAGCGAACACGGGGGTCCACTTGCGTATGGGCCTGCATAAAGGCTCCCCTGGGGAGTTCACTTGTACCCAAAGCCTTCCTCTGGGGGCACTTCTGGATGGGCGAAAGGGGCTTGAAACGCTGTTTCTGTGCCCCGAGTTTTCAGTTTTCTGCCATGCTGGCTAGGGATATATTTAGGGTTGCTTGTAAACAGCGAACACGGGGTGTCCAGTTGCGTATGGGCCTGCATAAAGGCTCCCCTGGGGAGTTCACTTGTACCCAAAGCCTTCCTTTGGGGGCACTTCTGGATGGGCGAAAGGGGCTTGAAACCCTTTTTCTGTGGCCCGAACTTTCAGTCGACTGCCATGCGGGCCAGGGTTATATTTAGGGTTGCTGTGAAAGAGCGAATACGGAGGGTCCAGTTGCATGTGGGGCTGCATAAAGTCCCCCTGGGGAGTTCAGTTGTACCCAAAGCCTTCCTTTGGGGGCACTTCTGGATGGGTGAATGGGGCTTGAAACGCATTTTCTGGAGCCCGAGTTTTCAGTCTTCTGCCATGGTGGCTAGGGGTATATTTAGGGTTGCTCGTAAACAGTGAACAAGGAGGGTCCAGTTGCATGTGGGGCTGCATAAAGGCTCCCCTGGGGAGTTCAGTTGTACCCAAAGCCTTCCTTTGGGGGCACTTCTGGATGGGTGAATGGGGCTTGAAACGCTTTTTCTGTGGCCCGAGTTTTCAGTTGACTGCCGTGCGGGCCAGGGTTATATTTAGGGTTGCTGTGAAAGAGCGAATACGGAAAGTCCAGTTGCATGTGGGGCTGCATAAAGGCTCCCCTGGGGAGTTCACTTGTACCCAAAGCCTTCCTCTGGGGGCACTTCTGGATGGGCGTATTAGGCTTTTAACAGTTTTTCTGGGGCCCGAGTTTTCAGTCGACTGCCAGGCGGGCCAGGGCTATATTTAGGGTTGCTGTGAAAGAGCGAATATAGAGGGTCCAGTTGCATGTGGGGCTGCGTTAAGGCTCCCCTGGGGAGTCCAGTTATACCCAAAACCTTCCTTTGGGGGCACTTCTGGATGAGCGAATTAGGCTTGTAACGCATTTTCTGGGGCCCGAGTTTTCAGTCGTCTGCCATGCGGGCCAGGGTTATATTTAGGGTTGCTGTGAAAGAGCGAATACGGAGTGTCCAGTTGCATGTGGGGCTGCGTTAAGGCTCCACTGGGGAGTTCACTTGTACCCAAAGCCTTCCTTTGGGGGCACTTCTGGATGGGCGAAAGGGTCTTGAAACGCATTTTCTGTGTCCCGAGTTTTCAGTCTTCTGCCATGCTGGCTAGTGTTATATTTAGGGTTGCTTGCAAACAGCAAACACGGGGTGTCCTGTTGCGTATGGGCCTGCATAAAGGCTCCCCTGGGGAGTTCACTTGTACCCAAAGCCTTCCTTTGGGGGCGCTTTTGGATGGGCGAATGGGGCTTGTAGCACGTTTTCTGGGGCCCGATTTTTCAGTCGTCTGCCATGCGGGCCAGGGTTATATTTAGGGTTGCTGTGAAAGAGCGAATACGGAGTGTCCAGTTGCATGTGGGGCTGCGTAAAGGCTCCCCTGGGGAGTTCACTTGTACCCAAAGCCTTCCTTTGGGGGCACTTTGGGATGGTCCAAGGGGAATCGCAATGCGTTTTGTGAGGCCCGCTTTTTCAGTCTTCTCCCATTGCTCCGAGGGCTATATTTAGGCTTGCAGTGAAAGAGTGAACCCGGAGGGTCCAGTTGCATGTGGGGCTGCATAAAGGCTCCCCTGGGGAGTTCACTTGTACCCAAAGCCTTCCTTTGGGGGCACTTCTGGATGGGTGAATGGGGCTTGAAACGCATTTTCTGGGGCCCGAGTTTTCAGTCTTCTGCCATGGTGGCTAGGGGTATATTTAGGGTTGCTCGTAAACAGTGAACAAGGAGGGTCCAGTTGCATGTGGGGCTGCGTAAAGGCTCCCGTGGGGAGTTCATTTGTACCCAAAGCCTTCCTCTGGGGGCACTTTGGGATGGTCCAAGGGGAATCGCAATGCGTTTTCTGAGGCCCGCTTTTTCAGTCTTCTCCCATTGGGCAGAGGGATATATTTAGGCTTGCAGTGAAAGTGTGAACCCGGAGGGTCCAGTTGCATGTGGGGCTGCATAAAGGCTCCCCTGGGGAGTTCACTTGTACCCAAAGCCTTCCTTTGGGGGCACTTCTGGATGGGTGAATGGGGCTTGAAACGCATTTTCTGGAGCCCAAGTTTTCAATCTTCTGCCATGGTGGCTAGGGGTATATTTAGGGTTGCTCGTAAACAGTGAACAAGGAGGGTCCAGTTGCATGTGGGGCTGCATAAAGGCTCCCCTGGGGAGTTCACTTGTACCCAAAGCCTTCCTTTGGGGGCACTTCAGGATGGGTGAATGGGGCTTGAAACGCATTTTCTGGAGCCCGAGTTTAAAGTCTTCTGCCATGGTGGCTGGGGGTATATTTAGGGTTGCTCGTAAACAGTGAACAAGGAGGGTCCAGTTGCATGTGGGGCTGCGTTAAGGCTCCCCTGGGGAGTTCAGTTGTACCCAAAGCCTTCCTCTGGGGGCACTTTGGGATGGTCCAAGGGGAATCGCAATGCGTTTTCTGAGGCCCGCTTTTTCAGTCTTCTCCCAATGCGCCGAGGGCTATATTTAGGGTTGCTGTGAAAGAGTGAACCCGGAGGGTCCAGTTGCATATGGGGCTGCATAAATGCTCCCCTGGGGAGTTCACTTGTACCCAAAGCCTTCCTTTGGGGGCACTTCTGAATGAGCGAATTTGGCTTTTAACGCATTTTCTGGGGCCCGAGTTTTCAGTCGTCTGCCATGCGTGCCAGGGCTATATTTAGGGTTGCTGTGAAAGAGCGAATACGGAGTATCCAGTTGCATGTGGGGCTGCGTTAAGGCTCCCCTGGGGAGTTCAGATGTACCCAAAGCCTTCCTCTGGGGGCACTTTTGGATGGGCGAATGGGGCTTGTAACACATTTTCTGTGGCACGAGCTTTCAGTCGACTGCTAGGCGTGCTAGGGATATATTTAGGCTTGCGGTGAAAGAGTGAACCCGGAGGGTCCAGTTGCATGTGGGGCTGCATAAAGGCTCCCTGGGGAGTTCACTTGTACCCAAAGCCTTCCTTTGGGGGCACTTCTGGATGGGTGAATGGGGCTTGAAACGCATTTTCTGGAGCCCGACTTTTCAGTCTTTTGCCATGGTGGCTAGGGGTATATTTAGGGTTGCTCGTAAACAGTGAACAAGGAGGGTCCAGTTGCATGTGGGGCTGCGTAAAGACTCCCCTGGGGAGTTCACTTGTACCCAATGCCTTCCTTTGGGGGCACTTCAGGATGGGTGAATGGGGCTTGAAACGCATTTTCTGGAGCCCGAGTTTTCAGTCTTCTGCCATGGTGGCTAGGGGTATATTTAGGGTTGCTCGTAAACAGTGAACAAGGAGGGTCCAGTTGCATGTGGGGCTGCGTAAAGGCTCCCCTGGGGATTTCAGTTGTACCCAAAGCCTTCCTCTGGGGGCACTTTTGGATGGGCGAATTAGGCTTTTAATGCATTCTCTGGGGCCCGAGTTTTCAGTCGACTGCCAGGCGGGCCAGGGCTATATTTAGGGTTGCTGTGAAAGAGCGAATACGGAGGGTCCAGTTGCATGTGGGGCTGCGTTAAGGCTCCCCCGGGGAGTTCAGTTGTACCCAAAGCCTTCCTCTGGGGGCACTTTGGGATGGTCCAAGGGGAATCGCAATGCGTTTTCTGAGGCCCGCTTTTTCAGTCTTCTCCCATTGCGCAGAGGGCTATATTTAGGATTGCTGTGAAAGAGTGAACCCGGAGGGTCCAGTTGCATGTGTGGCTGCATAAAGGCTCGCGTGGGGAGTTCACTTGTACCAAAAGCCTTCCTTTGGGGGCACTTCTGGATGGGTGAATGGGGCTTGAAACGCTTTTGATGTGGCCCGAGATTTCAGTTTTCTGCCATGATGGATAGTGTTATATTTAGTGTTGCTTGTAAACAGCGAACACGGGGGGTCCAGTTGCTTATGGGCCTGCATAAAGGCTCCCCTGGGGAGTTCAGATGTACCCAAAGCCTTCCTCTGGGAGCACTTTTGGAAGGTCGAATGGGGCATGTAGCACGTTTTCTGGGGCCCGATTTTTCAGTCGTCTGCCAGGCAGGCCAGGGCTATATTTAGGGTTGCTGTGAAAGAGTGAACCCGGAGGGTCCAGTTGCATATGGGGCTGCATAAATGCTCCCCTGGGGAGTTCACTTGTACCCAAAGCCTTCCTTTGGGGGCACTTCTTGATGGGCGAAAGGGGCTTGAAACGCTTTTTCTGTGGCCCGAGTTTTCAGTCTTCTGCCATGCTGGCTAGGGTTATATTTAGGGTTGCTGTAAAGAGCGAACACGGAGGGTCCAGTTGCATGTGGGGCTGCATAAAAGCTCCCCTGGGGAGTTCAGTTGTACCCAAAGTATTCCTTTGGGGGCACTTTTGGATGGGTGAATGGGGCTTGAAACGCATTTTCTGTGGCCCGAGTTTTCAGTCTTCTGCCATGGTGGCTAGGGGTATATTTAGGGTTGCTCGTAAACAGTGAACCTGGAGGGTCCAGTTGCATGTGGGGCTGCATAAAGGCTCCCCTGGGGAGTTCTGTTGTACGCAAAGCCTTCCTTTGGGGGCACTTTTGGATGAGCGAATGGGGCTTGTAGCACGTTTTCTGGGGCCCGAGTTTTCAGTCTTCTGCCATGCTGGCTAGGGTTATATTTAGGGTTGCTGTAAAGAGCGAACACGGAGGGTCCAGTTGCATGTGGGGCTGCGTAAAGGCTCCCCTGGGGAGTTCAGATGTACCCAAAGCCTTCCTCTGGGGGCACTTTTGGATGGGCGAATTAGGCTTTTAATGCATTTTCTGGGGCCCGAGTTTTCAGTCGACTGCCAGGCGGGCCAGGGCTATATTTAGGGTTGCTGTGAAAGAGCGAATACGGAGGGTCCAGTTGCATGTGGGGCTGCGTTAAGGCTCCCCCGGGGAGTTCACTTGTACCCAAAGCCTTCCTCTGGGGGCACTTTGGGATGGTCCAAGGGGAATCGCAATGCGTTTTCTGAGGCCCGCTTTTTCAGTCTTCTCCCATTGCGCAGAGGGCTATATTTAGGATTGCGGTGAAAGAGTGAACCCGGAGGGTCCAGTTGCATGTGTGGCTGCATAAAGGCTCGCGTGGGGAGTTCACTTGTACCCAAAGCCTTCCTTTGGGGGCACTTCTGGATGGGTGAATGGGGCTTGAAACGCTTTTGCTGTGGCCCGAGTTTTCAGTTTTCTGCCATGATGGATAGTGTTATATTTACGGTTGCTTGTAAACAGCGAACACGGGGGGTCCAGTTGCGTATGGGCCTGCATAAAGGCTCCCCTGGGGAGTTCAGATGTACCCAAAGCCTTCCTCTGGGAGCACTTTTGGAAGGTCGAATGGGGCATGTAGCACCTTTTCTGGGGCCCGATTTTTCAGTCGTCTGCCAGGCAGGCCAGGGCTATATTTAGGGTTGCTGTGAAAGAGTGAACCCGGAGGGTCCAGTTGCATATGGGGCTGCATAAATGCTCCCCTGGGGAGTTCACTTGTACCCAAAGCCTTCCTTTGGGGGCACTTCTTGATGGGCGAAAGGGGCTTGAAACGCTTTTTCTGTGGCCCGAGTTTTCAGTCTTCTGCCATGCTGGCTAGGGTTATATTTAGGGTTGTTGTAAAGAGCGAACACGGAGGGTCCAGTTGCATGTGGGGCTGCGTAAAGGCTCCCCTGGGGAGTTCAGTTGTACCCAAAGTATTCCTTTGGGGGCACTTTTGGATGGGTGAATGGGGCTTGAAACGCATTTTCTGTGGCCCGAGTTTTCAGTCTTCTGCCATGGTGGCTAGGGGTATATTTAGGGTTGCTCGTAAACAGTGAACCTGGAGGGTCCAGTTGCATGTGGGGCTGCATAAAGGCTCCCCTGGGGAGTTCAGTTGTACGCAAAGCCTTCCTTTGGGGGCACTTTTGGATGAGCGAATGGGGCTTGTAGCACGTTTTCTGGGGCCCGAGTTTTCAGTCTTCTGCCATGCTGGCTAGGGTTATATTTAGGGTTGCTGTAAAGAGCGAACACGGAGGGTCCAGTTGCATGTGGGGCTGCGTAAAGGCTCCCCTGGGGAGTTCAGATGTACCCAAAGCCTTCCTCTGGGGGCACTTTTGGATGGGCGAACTAGGCTTTTAACGCATTTTCTCGGGCCCGAGTTTTCAGTCGACTGCCAAGCGGGCCACGGTTATATTTAGGCTTGCAGTGAAAGAGTGAACCCGGAGGGTCCAGTTGCATGTGGGGCTGCATAAAGGCTCCCCTGGGGAGTTCACTTGTACCCAAAGCCTTCCTTTGGGGGCACTTCTGGATGGGTGAATGGGGCTTGAAACGCTTTTTCTGTGGCCCGAGTTTTCAGTCTTCTGCCATGCTGGCTAGGGTTCTATTTAGGGTTGCTGTGAAAGAGCGAATACGGAGTGTCTAGTTGCATGTGGGCCTGTGTAAAGGCTCCCCTGGGGAGTTCAGATGTACCCAAAGCCTTCCTTTGGAGGCACTTTTGGATGGGCGAATGGGGCTCGTAACAGATTTTCTGTGGCTCGAACTTTCAGTCGACTGCCAGGCGTGCTATGGCTATATTTAGGCTTGCGGTGAAAGAGTGAACCCGGAGGGTCCAGTTGCATGTGGGGCTGCATAAAGGCTCCCCTGGGGAGTTCACTTGTACGCAAAGCCTTCCTTTGGGGGCAATTCTGGATGGGTGAATGGGGCTTGAAACGCATTTTCTGGGGCCCGAGTTTTCAGTCTTCTGCCATGCTGGCTAGGGGTATATTTAGGGTTGCTTGTAAACAGTGAACAAGGAGGGTCCAGTTGCATGTGGGGCTGCATAAAGGCTCCCCTGGGGAGTTCAGTTGTACCCAAAGCCTTCCTTTGGGGGCACTTCTGGATGGGCGAAAGTGGCTTGAAACGCTTTTTCTGTGGCCCGAGTTTTCAGTTTTCTGCCATGCTGGCTAGGGGTATATTTAGGGTTGCTTTTAAACAGCGAACAAGGGGTGTCCAGTTGCGTATGGGCCTGCATAAAGGCTCCCCTGGGGAGTTCAGTTGTACCCAAAGCCTTCCTTTGGGGGCACTTCTGGATGGGCGAAAGGGGCTTGAAACGCATTTTCTCTGGCCCGAGCTTTCAGTCGACTGCAATGCGGGCCAGGGTTATATTTAGGGTTGCTGTGAAAGAGCGCATACGGAGGGTCCAGTTGCATGTGGGGCTGCATAAAGGCTCCCCTGGGGAGTTCACTTGTACCCAAAGCCTTCCTTTGGGGGCACTTCTGGATGGGCGAAAGTGGCTTGAAACGCTTTTTCTGTGGCCCGAGTTTTCAGTCTTCTGCCATGCTGGCTAGGGTTACATTTAGGGTTGCTGTGAAAGAGCGAACACGGAGGGACCAGTTGCATGTGGGGCTGCATAAAGGCTCCCCTGGGGAGTTCACTTGTACCCAAAGCCTTCCTTTGGGGGCACTTTTGGATGGGCGAATGGGGCTCGTAACACATTTTCTGTGGCTCGAACTTTCAGTCGACTGCCAGGCGTGCTAGGGATATATTTAGGCTTGCGGTGAAAGAGTGAACTCGGAGGGTTCAGTTGCATGTGGGGCTGCATAAAGGCTCCCCTGGGGAGTTCACTTGTACCCAAAGCCTTCCTTTGGGGGCACTTTTGTATGGGCGAAAAGGGCTTGAAACGCTTTTTCTGTGGCCTGAGTTTTCAGTCTTCTGCCATGCTGGCTAGGGTTATATTTAGGGTTGCTGTAAAGAGCGAACACGGAGGGTCCAGTTGCATGTGGGGCTGCGTAAAGGCTCCCCTGGGGAGTTCAGATGTACCCAAAGCCTTCCTTTGGGGGCACTTTTGGATGGGTGAATGGGGCTTGAAACGCATTTTCTGGTGCCTGAGTTTTCAGTCTTCTGCCATGGTGGCTAGGGGTATATTTAGGGTTGCTGGTAAACAGTGAACAAGGAGGGTCCAGTTGCATGTGGGGCTGCGTAAAGGCTCCCCTGGGGAGTTCAGATGTACCAAAACCCTTCCTCTGGGGGCACTTTGGGATGGTCCAAGGGGAATCGCAATGCGTTTTCTGAGGCCCGCTTTTTCAGGCTTCTCCCATTGCGCAGAGGGGTATATTTAGGCTTGCAGTGAAAGAGTGAACCCGGAGGGTCCAGTTTCATGTGGGGCTGCATAAAGGCTCCCCTGGGGAGTTCAGTTGTACGCAAAGCCTTCCTTTGGGGGCACTTCTGGATGGGTGAATGAGGCTTGAAACGCATTTTCTGTGGCCCGAGCTTTCAGTCGACTGCCAGGCGTGCTAGGGCTATATTTAGGCTTGCGGTGAAAGAGTGAACCCGGAGGGTCCAGTTGCATGTGGGGCTGCATAAAGGCTCCCCTGGGGAGTTCACTTGTACCCAAAGCCTTCCTTTGGGGGCACTTCTGGATGGGTGAATGGGGCTTGAAACGCATTTTATGGAGCCCGAGTTTTCAGTCTTCTGCCATGGTGGCTACGGGTATATTTAGGGTTGCTCGTAAACAGTGAACAAGGAGGGTCCAGTTGCATGTGGGGCTGCGTAAACGCTCCCCTGGGGAGTTCAGTTGTACCCAAAGCCTTCCTCTGGGGGCACTTTTGGATGGGCGAATTAGGCTTTTAATGCATTTTGTGGGGCCCGAGTTTTCAGTCGACTGCCAGGCGGGCCAGGTCTATATTTAGGGTTGCTGTGAAAGAGCGAATACGGAGGGTCCAGTTGCATGTGGGGCTGCGTTAAGGCTCCCCTGGGGAGTCCAGTTGTACCCAAAGCCTTCCTTTGGGGGCACTTCTGGATGGGTGAATGGGGCTTGAAACGCTTTTTCTGGAGCCCGAGTTTTCAGTCTTCTGCCATGCCGGCTAGGGTTATATTTAGGGTTGCTGTAAAGAGCGAACACGGAGGGTCCAGTTGCATGTGGGGCTGCATAAAGGCTCCCCTGGGGAGTTCAGATGTACCCAAAGCCTTCCTTTGGGGGCACTTTTGGATGGGCGAATGGGGCTCGTAACACATTTTCTGTGCCCCGAGCTTTCGGTTGAATGCCAGGCTTACTAGGGTTATATTTAGGCTTGCGGTGAAAGAGTGAACCCGGAGGGTCCAGTTGCATGTGGGGCTGCATAAAGGCTCCCCTGGGGAGTTCAGTTGTACCCAAAGCCTTCCTTTGGGGGCACTTCTGGATGGGTGAATGGGGCTTGAAACGCATTTTCTGGAGCCCGAGTTTTCAGTCTTCTGTCATGGTGGCTAGGGCTATATTCAGGGTTGCTCGTAAACAGTGAACAAGGAGGGTCCAGTTGCATGTGGGGCTGCGTAAAGGCTCCCCTGGGGAGTTCACTTGTACCCAAAGCCTTCCTCTAGGGGCACTTGTTGATGGGCGAATTAGGCTTTTAATGCGTTGTCTGAGGCCCGCTTTTTCAGTCTTCTCCCATTGCGTCGAGGGCTATATTTAGGCTTGCAGTAAAAGAGTGAACCCGGAGGGTCCAGTTGCATGTGGGGCTGCATAAAGGCTCCCCTGGGTCGTTCAGTTGTACCCAAAGCCTTCCTTTGGGGGCACTTCTGGATGGGTGAATGGGGCTCGTAACACATTTTCTGTGGCCCGAGCTTTCAGTCGACTGCCAGGCGTGCTAGGGCTATATTTAGGCTTGCGGTGAAAGAGTGAACCCGGAGGGTCCAGTTGCATGTGGGGCTGCATAAAGGCTCCCCTGGGGAGTGCAGATTTACCCAAAGCCTTCCTTTGGGGGCACTTTTGGATGGGCGAATGGGGCTCGTAACACATTTTCTGTGGCCCGAGCTTTCAGTCGACTGACAGGCGTGCTAGGGCTATATTTACGCTTGCGGTGAAAGAGTGAACCCAGTGGGTCCAGTTGCATGTGGGCCTGCATAAAGGCTCCCCTGGGGAGTTCAGTTGTACCCAAAGCCTTCCTTTGGGGGCACTTCTGGATGGGCGAATGGGGCTCGTAACACATTTTCTGTGGCCCGAGCTTTCAGTCGACTGCCATGCGGGCCAAGGTTATATTTAGGGTTGCTGTGAAAGAGCGCATACGGAGGGTCCAGTTGCATGTGGGGCTGCATAAAGGCTCCCCTGGGGAGTTCACTTGTACCCAAAGCCTTCCTTTGGGGGCACTTCTGGATGGGTGAATGGCTCTTGAAATGCATTTTATGGAGCCCGAGTTTTCAGTCTTCTGCCATGGTGCCTAGCGGTATATTTAGGGTTGCTCGTAAGCAGTGAACAAGGAGGGTCCAGTTGCATGTGGGGCTGCGTAAAGGCTCCCCTGGGGAGTTCAGTTGTACCCAAAGCCTTCCTTTGGGGGCACTTCTGGATGGGTGAATGGGGCTTGAAACGCATTTTCTGGGGCCCGAGTTTTCAGTCTTCTGCCATGCTGGCTAGGGTTATATTTAGGGTTGCTGTAAAGAGCGAACACGGAGGGTCCAGTTGCATGTGGGGCTGCGTAAAGGCTCCCCTGGGGAGTTCAGATGTACCCAAAGCCTTCCTTTGGGGGCACTTTTGGATGGGTGAATGGGGCTCGTAACACATTTTCTGTGGCTCGAACTTTCAGTCCACTGCCAGCCGTGCCATGGCTATATTTAGGCTTGCGGTGAAAGAGTGAACCCGGAGGGTCCAGTTGCATGTGGGGCTGCATAAAGGCTCCCCTGGGGAGTTCAGTTGTACCCAAAGCCTTCCTTTGGGGGCACTTCTGGATGGGTGAATGGGGCTTGAAACGCATTTTCTGGGGCCCGAGTTTTCAGTCTTCTGCCATGGTGGCTAGGGGTATATTTAGGGTTGCTCGTAAACAGTGAACAAGGAGGGTCCAGTTGCATGTGGGCCTGCATAAAGGCTCCCCTGGGGAGTTCAGTTGTACCCAAAGCCTTCCTTTGGGGGCACTTCTGGATGGGCGAATGGGGCTCGTAACACATTTTCTGTGGCCCGAGCTTTCAGTCGACTGCCATGCGGGCCAAGGTTATATTTAGGGTTGCTGTGAAAGAGCGCATACGGAGGGTCCAGTTGCATGTGGGGCTGCATAAAGGCTCCCCTGGGGAGTTCACTTGTACCCAAAGCCTTCCTTTGGGGGCACTTCTGGATGGGTGAATGGGGCTTGAAACGCATTTTATGGAGCCCGAGTTTTCAGTCTTCTGCCATGGTGGCTACGGGTATATTTAGGGTTGCTCGTAAACAGTGAACAAGGAGGGTCCAGTTGCATGTGGGGCTGCGTAAACGCTCCCCTGGGGAGTTCAGTTGTACCCAAAGCCTTCCTCTGGGGGCACTTTTGGATGGGCGAATTAGGCTTTTAATGCATTTTCTGGGGCCCGAGTTTTCAGTCGACTGCCAGGCGGGCCAGGGCTATATTTAGGGTTGCAGTGAAAGAGCGAATACGGAGGGTCCAGTTGCATGTGGGGCTGCGTTAAGGCTTCCCTGGGGAGTCCAGTTGTACCCAAAGCCTTCCTTTGGGGGCACTTTTGGATGGGTGAATGGGGCTCGTAACACATTTTCTGTGGCTCGAACTTTCAGTCCACTGCCAGCCGTGCTATGGCTATATTTAGGCTTGCGGTGAAAGAGTGAACCCGGAGGGTCCAGTTGCATGTGGGGCTGCATAAAGGCTCCCCTGGGGAGTTCAGTTGTACCCAAAGCCTTCCTTTGGGGGCACTTCTGGATGGGTGAATGGGGCTTGAAACGCATTTTCTGGGGCCCGAGTTTTCAGTCTTCTGCCATGGTGGCTAGGGGTATATTTAGGGTTGCTCGTAAACAGTGAACAAGGAGGGTCCAGTTGCATGTGGGCCTGCATAAAGGCTCCCCTGGGGAGTTCAGTTGTACCCAAAGCCTTCCTTTGGGGGCACTTCTGGATGGGCGAATGGGGCTCGTAACACATTTTCTGTGGCCCGAGCTTTCAGTCGACTGCCATGCGGGCCAAGGTTATATTTAGGGTTGCTGTGAAAGAGCGCATACGGAGGGTCCAGTTGCATGTGGGGCTGCATAAAGGCTCCCCTGGGGAGTTCACTTGTACCCAAAGCCTTCCTTTGGGGGCACTTCTGGATGGGTGAATGGCTCTTGAAATGCATTTTATGGAGCCCGAGTTTTCAGTCTTCTGCCATGGTGCCTAGCGGTATATTTAGGGTTGCTCGTAAGCAGTGAACAAGGAGGGTCCAGTTGCATGTGGGGCTGCGTAAAGGCTCCCCTGGGGAGTTCAGTTGTACCCAAAGCCTTCCTTTGGGGGCACTTCTGGATGGGTGAATGGGGCTTGAAACGCATTTTCTGGGGCCCGAGTTTTCAGTCTTCTGCCATGCTGGCTAGGGTTATATTTAGGGTTGCTGTAAAGAGCGAACACGGAGGGTCCAGTTGCATGTGGGGCTGCGTAAAGGCTCCCCTGGGGAGTTCAGATGTACCCAAAGCCTTCCTTTGGGGGCACTTTTGGATGGGTGAATGGGGCTCGTAACACATTTTCTGTGGCTCGAACTTTCAGTCCACTGCCAGCCGTGCCATGGCTATATTTAGGCTTGCGGTGAAAGAGTGAACCCGGAGGGTCCAGTTGCATGTGGGGCTGCATAAAGGCTCCCCTGGGGAGTTCAGTTGTACCCAAAGCCTTCCTTTGGGGGCACTTCTGGATGGGTGAATGGGGCTTGAAACGCATTTTCTGGGGCCCGAGTTTTCAGTCTTCTGCCATGGTGGCTAGGGGTATATTTAGGGTTGCTCGTAAACAGTGAACAAGGAGGGTCCAGTTGCATGTGGGCCTGCATAAAGGCTCCCCTGGGGAGTTCAGTTGTACCCAAAGCCTTCCTTTGGGGGCACTTCTGGATGGGCGAATGGGGCTCGTAACACATTTTCTGTGGCCCGAGCTTTCAGTCGACTGCCATGCGGGCCAAGGTTATATTTAGGGTTGCTGTGAAAGAGCGCATACGGAGGGTCCAGTTGCATGTGGGGCTGCATAAAGGCTCCCCTGGGGAGTTCACTTGTACCCAAAGCCTTCCTTTGGGGGCACTTCTGGATGGGTGAATGGCTCTTGAAATGCATTTTATGGAGCCCGAGTTTTCAGTCTTCTGCCATGGTGCCTAGCGGTATATTTAGGGTTGCTCGTAAGCAGTGAACAAGGAGGGTCCAGTTGCATGTGGGGCTGCGTAAAGGCTCCCCTGGGGAGTTCAGTTGTACCCAAAGCCTTCCTTTGGGGGCACTTCTGGATGGGTGAATGGGGCTTGAAACGCATTTTCTGGGGCCCGAGTTTTCAGTCTTCTGCCATGCTGGCTAGGGTTATATTTAGGGTTGCTGTAAAGAGCGAACACGGAGGGTCCAGTTGCATGTGGGGCTGCATAAAGGCTCCCCTGGGGAGTTCAGATGTACCCAAAGCCTTCCTTTGGGGGCACTTTTGGATTGGTGAATGGGGCTTGAAACGCATTTTCTGGTGCCTGAGTTTTCAGTCTTCTGCCATGGTGGCTAGGGTTATATTTAGGGTTGCTCGTAAACACTGAACAAGGAGGGTCCAGTTGCATGTGGGGCTGCGTAAAGGCTCCCCTGGGGAGTTCACTTGTACCAAAACCCTTCCTCTGGGGGCACTTTGGGATGGTCCAAGGGGAATCGCAATGCGTTTTCTGAGGCCCGCTTTTTCAGTCTTCTCCCATTGCGCAGAGGGATATATTTAGGCTTGCATTGAAAGAGTGAACCCGGAGGGTCCAGTTGCATGTGGGGCTGCATAAAGGCTCCCCTGGGGAGTTCAGTTGTACGCAAAGCCTTCCTTTGGGGGCACTTCTGGATGGGTGAATGGGACTTGAAACGCATTTTCTGTGGCCCGAGCTTTCAGTCCACTTCCAGGCGTGCTAGGGCTATATTTAGGCTTGCGGTGAAAGAGTGAACCCGGAGGGTCCAGTTGCATGTGGGGCTGCATAAAGGCTCCCCTGGGGAGTTCACTTGTACCCAAAGCCTTCCTTTGGGGGCACTTCTGGATGGGTGAATGGGGCTTGAAACGCATTTTATGGAGCCCGAGTTTTCAGTCTTCTGCCATGGTGGCTACGGGTATATTTAGGGTTGCTCGTAAACAGTGAACAAGGAGGGTCCAGTTGCATGTGGGGCTGCGTAAACGCTCCCCTGGGGAGTTCAGTTGTACCCAAAGCCTTCCTCTGGGGGCACTTTTGGATGGGCGAATTAGGCTTTTAATGCATTTTGTGGGGCCCGAGTTTTCAGTCGACTGCCAGGCGGGCCAGGGCTATATTTAGGGTTGCAGTGAAAGAGCGAATACGGAGGGTCCAGTTGCATGTGGGGCTGCGTTAAGGCTCCCCTGGGGAGTCCAGTTGTACCCAAAGCCTTCCTTTGGGGGCACTTTTGGATGGGTGAATGGGGCTCGTAACACATTTTCTGTGGCTCGAACTTTCAGTCCACTGCCAGCCGTGCTATGGCTATATTTAGGCTTGTGGTGAAAGAGTGAACCCGGAGGGTCCAGTTGCATGTGGGGCTGCATAAAGGCTCCCCTGGGGAGTTCAGTTGTACCCAAAGCCTTCCTTTGGGGGCACTTCTGGATGGGTGAATGGGGCTTGAAACGCATTTTCTGGGGCCCGAGTTTTCAGTCTTCTGCCATGGTGGCTAGGGGTATATTTAGGGTTGCTCGTAAACAGTGAACAAGGAGGGTCCAGTTGCATGTGGGGCTGCGTAAAGGCTCCCCTGGGGAGTTCAGTTGTACCAAAACCCTTCCTCTGGTGGCACTTTGGGATGGTCCAAGGGGAATCGCAATGCGTTTTCTGAGGCCCGCTTTTTCAGTCTTCTCCCATTGCGCAGAGGGAAATATTTAGGCTTGCAGTGAAAGAGTGAACCCGGAGGGTCCAGTTGCATGTGGGGCTGCGTAAAGGCTCCCCTGGGGAGTTCACTTGTACCAAAACCCTTCCTCTGGGGGCACTTTGGGATGGTCCAAGGGGAATCGCAATGCGTTTTCTGAGGCCCGCTTTTTCAGTCTTCTCCCATTGCGCAGAGGGATATATTTAGGCTTGCAGTGAAAGAGTGAACCCGGAGGGTCCAGTTGCATGTGGGGCTGCATAAAGGCTCCCCTGGGGAGTTCACTTGTACCCAAAGCCTTCCTTTGGGGGCACTTCTGGATGGGTGAATGGGGCTTGAAACGCATTTTATGGAGCCCGAGTTTTCAGTCTTCTGCCATGGTGGCTACGGGTATATTTAGGGTTGCTCGTAAACAGTGAACAAGGAGGGTCCAGTTGCATGTGGGGCTGCGTAAACGCTCCCCTGGGGAGTTCAGTTGTACCCAAAGCCTTCCTCTGGGGGCACTTTTGGATGGGCGAATTAGGCTTTTAATGCATTTTCTGGGGCCCGAGTTTTCAGTCGACTGCCAGGCGGGCCAGGGCTATATTTAGGGTTGCAGTGAAAGAGCGAATACGGAGGGTCCAGTTGCATGTGGGGCTGCGTTAAGGCTCCCCTGGGGAGTCCAGTTGTACGCAAAGCCTTCCTTTGGGGGCACTTTTGGATGGGTGAATGGGGCTCGTAACACATTTTCTGTGGCTCGAACTTTCAGTCCACTGCCAGCCGTGCTATGGCTATATTTAGGCTTTAGGTGAAAGAGTGAACCCGGAGGGTCCAGTTGCATGTGGGGCTGCATAAAGGCTCCCCTGGGGAGTTCAGTTGTACCCAAAGCCTTCCTTTGGGGGCACTTCTGGATGGGTGAATGGGGCTTGAAACGCATTTTCTGGGGCCCGAGTTTTCAGTCTTCTGCCATGGTGGCTAGGGGTATATTTAGGGTTGCTCGTAAACACTGAACAAGGAGGGTCCAGTTGCATGTGGGGCTGCGTAAAGGCTCCCCTGGGGAGTTCAGTTGTACCAAAACCCTTCCTCTGGGGGCACTTTGGGATGGTCCAAGGGGAATCGCAATGCGTTTTCTGAGGCCCGCTTTTTCAGTCTTCTCCCATTGCGCAGAGGGATATATTTAGGCTTGCAGTGAAAGAGTGAACCCGGAGGGTCCAGTTGCATGTGGGGCTGCGTAAAGGCTCCCCTGGGGAGTTCAGTTGTACCAAAACCCTTCCTCTGGGGGCACTTTGGGATGGTCCAAGGGGAATCGCAATGCGTTTTCTGAGGCCCGCTTTTTCAGTCTTCTCCCATTGCGCAGAGGGATATATTTAGGCTTGCAGTGAAAGAGTGAACCCGGAGGGTCCAGTTGCATGTGGGGCTGCATAAAGGCTCCCCTGGGGAGTTCAGTTGTACCCAAAGCCTTCCTCTGGGGGCACTTTTGGATGGGCGAATTAGGCTTTTAATGCATTTTCTGTGGCTCGAACTTTCAGTCCACTGCCAGCCGTGCTATGGCTATATTTAGGCTTGCGGTGAAAGAGTGAACCCGGAGGGTCCAGTTGCATGTGGGGCTGCATAAAGGCTCCCCTGGGGAGTTCAGTTGTACCCAAAGCCTTCCTTTGGGGGCACTTCTGGATGGGTGAATGGGGCTTGAAACGCATTTTCTGGGGCCCGAGTTTTCAGTCTTCTGCCATGGTGGCTAGGGGTATATTTAGGGTTGCTCGTAAACAGTGAACAAGGAGGGTCCAGTTGCATGTGGGCCTGCATAAAGGCTCCCCTGGGGAGTTCAGTTGTACCCAAAGCCTTCCTTTGGGGGCACTTCTGGATGGGCGAATGGGGCTCGTAACACATTTTCTGTGGCCCGAGCTTTCAGTCGACTGCCATGCGGGCCAAGGTTATATTTAGGGTTGCTGTGAAAGAGCGCATACGGAGGGTCCAGTTGCATGTGGGGCTGCATAAAGGCTCCCCTGGGGAGTTCACTTGTACCCAAAGCCTTCCTTTGGGGGCACTTCTGGATGGGTGAATGGCTCTTGAAATGCATTTTATGGAGCCCGAGTTTTCAGTCTTCTGCCATGGTGGCTACGGGTATATTTAGGGTTGCTCGTAAGCAGTGAACAAGGAGGGTCCAGTTGCATGTGGGGCTGCGTAAAGGATCCCCTGGGGAGTTCACTTGTACCCAAAGCCTTCCTTTGGGGGCACTTCTGGATGGGTGAATGGGGCTTGAAACGCATTTTCTGGGGCCCGAGTTTTCAGTCTTCTGCCATGCTGGCTAGGGTTATATTTAGGGTTGCTGTAAAGAGCGAACACGGAGGGTCCAGTTGCATGTGGGGCTGCATAAAGGCTCCCCTGGGGAGTTCAGATGTACCCAAAGCCTTCCTTTGGGGGCACTTTTGGATTGGTGAAAGGGGTTTGAAACGCATTTTCTGGTGCCTGAGTTTTCAGTCTTCTGCCATGGTGGCTAGGGGTATATTTAGGGTTGCTCGTAAACACTGAACAAGGAGGGTCCAGTTGCATGTGGTGCTGCGTAAAGGCTCCCCTGGGGAGTTCAGTTGTACCAAAACCCTTCCTCTGGGGGCACTTTGGGATGGTCCAAGGGGAATCGCAATGCGTTTTCTGAGGCCCGCTTTTTCAGTCTTCTCCCATTGCGCAGAGGGATATATTTAGGCTTGCAGTGAAAGAGTGAACCCGGAGGGTCCAGTTGCATGTGGGGCTGCGTTAAGGCTCTCCTGGGGAGATCAGTTGTACGAAAAGCCTTCCTTTGGGGGCACTTCTGGATGGGTGAATGGGGCTTGAAACGCATTTTCTGTGGCCCGAGCTTTCAGTCGACTGCCAGGCGTGCTAGGGCTATATTTAGGCTTGCGGTGAAAGAGTGAACCCGGAGGGTCCAGTTGCATGTGGGGCTGCATAAAGGCTCCCCTGGGGAGTTCACTTGTACCCAAAGCCTTCCTTTGGGGGCACTTCTGGATGGGTGAATGGGGCTTGAAACGCATTTTCTGGAGCCCGAGTTTTCAGTCTTCTGCCATGGTGGCTAGGGCTATATTCAGGGTTGCTCGTAAACAGTTAACAAGGAGGGTCCAGTTGCATGTGGGGCTGCGTAAAGGCTCCCCTGGGGAGTTCAGTTGTACCCAAAGCCTTCCTCTAGGGGCACTTGTTGATGGGCGAATTAGGCTTTTAATGCGTTGTCTGAGGCCCGCTTTTTCAGTCTTCTCCCATTGCGTCGAGGGCTATATTTAGGCTTGCAGTAAAAGAGTGAACCCGGAGGGTCCAGTTGCATGTGGGGCTGCATAAAGGCTCCCCTGGGGAGTTCAGTTGTACCCAAAGCCTTCCTTTGGGGGCACTTCTGGATGGGTGAATGGGGCTCGTAACACATTTTCTGTGGCCCGAGCTTTCAGTCGACTGCCAGGCGTGCTAGGGCTATATTTAGGCTTGCGGTGAAAGAGTGAACCCGGAGGGTCCAGTTGCATGTGGGGCTGCATAAAGGCTCCCCTGGGGAGTTCACTTGTACCCAAAGCCTTCCTTTGGGGGCACTTCTGGATGGGTGAATGGGGCTTGAAACGCTTTTTCTGGAGCCCGAGTTTTCAGTCTTCTGCCATGCTGGCTAGGGTTATATTTAGGGTTGCTGTAAAGAGCGAACACGGAGGGTCCAGTTGCATGTGGGGCTGCATAAAGGCTCCCCTGGGGAGTTCAGATGTACCCAAAGCCTTCCTTTGGGGGCACTTTTGGATGGGCGAATGGGGCTCGTAACACATTTTCTGTGGCCCGAGCTTTCAGTCGAATGCCAGGCTTGCCAGGGTTATATTTAGGCTTGCGGTGAAAGAGTGAACCCGGAGGGTCCAGTTGCATGTGGGGCTGCATAAAGGCTCCCCTGGGGAGTTCAGTTGTACCCAAAGCCTTCCTTTGGGGGCACTTCTGGATGGGTGAATGGGGCTTGAAACGCATTTTATGGAGCCCGAGTTTTCAGTCTTCTGCCATGGTGGCTAGGGCTATATTCAGGGTTGCTCGTAAACAGTGAACAAGGAGTGTCCAGTTGCATGTGGGGCTGCGTAAAGGCTCCCCTGGGGAGTTCAGTTGTACCCAAAGCCTTCCTCTAGGGGCACTTTTGGATGGGCGAATTAGGCTTTTAATGCGTTTTCTGAGGCCCGCTTTTTCAGTCTTCTCCCATTGCGTCGAGGGCTAAATTTAGGCTTGCAGTAAAAGAGTGAACCCGGAGGGTCCAGTTGCATGTGGGGCTGCATAAAGGCTCCCCTGGGGAGTTCAGTTGTACCCAAAGCCTTCCTCTGGGGGCACTTTTGGATGGGCGAATTAGGCTTTTAATGCATTTTCTGGGGCCCGAGTTTTCAGTCGACTGCCAGGCGGGCCAGGGCTATATTTAGGGTTGCTGTGAAAGAGCGAATACGGAGGGTCCAGTTCCATGTGGGGCTGCGTTAAGGCTCCCCTGGGGAGTCCAGTTGTACCCAAAGCCTTCCTTTGGGGGCACTTTGGGATGGTCCAAGGGGAATCGCAATGCGTTTTCTGAGGCCCGCTTTTTCAGTCTTCTCCCATTGTGCCGAGGGCTATATTTAGGCTTGCATTGAAAGAGTGAACCCGGAGGGTCCAGTTGCATGTGGGGCTGCATAAAGGCTCCCCTGGGGAGCTCAGATGTACCCAAAGCCTTCCTTTGGGGGCACTTTTGGATGGGCGAATGGGGCTCGTAACACATTTTCTGTGGCCCGAGCTTTCAGTCGACTGCCAGGCGTGCTAGGGCTATATTTAGGCTTGCGGTGAAAGAGTGAACCCGGAGGGTCCAGTTGCATGTGGGGCTGCATAAAGGCTCCCCTAGGGAGTCCAGTTGTACCCAAAGCCTTCCTTTGGGGGCACTTTTGGATGGGCGAATGGGGCTCGTAACACATTTTCTGTGGCCCGAGCTTTCAGTCGACTGCCAGGCGTGCTAGGTCTATATTTAGGCTTGCGGTGAAAGAGTGAACCCGGAGGGTCCAGTTGCATGTGGGGCTGCATAAAGGCTCCCCTGGGGAGTTCACTTGTACCCAAAGCCTTCCTTTGGGGGCACTTCTGGATGGGTGAATGGGGCTTGAAACGCATTTTCTGGAGCCCGAGTTTTCAGTCTTCTGCCATGGTGGCTACGGGTATATTTAGGGTTGCTCGTGAACAGTGAACAAGGAGGGTCCAGTTGCATGTGGGGCTGCGTAAACGCTCCCCTGGGGAGTTCAGTTGTACCCAAAGCCTTCCTCTGGGGGCACTTTTGGATGGGCGAATTAGGCTTTTAATGCATTTTCTGGGGCCCGAGTTTTCAGTCGACTGCCAGGCGGGCCAGGGCTATATTTAGGGTTGCTGTGAAAGAGCGAATACGGAGGGTCCAGTTCCATGTGGGGCTGCGTTAAGGCTCCCCTGGGGAGTCCAGTTGTACCCAAAGCCTTCCTTTGGGGGCACTTTGGGATGGTCCAAGGGGAATCGCAATGCGTTTTCTGAGGCCCGCTTTTTCAGTCTTCTCCCATTGTGCCGAGGGCTATATTTAGGCTTGCATTGAAAGAGTGAACCCGGAGGGTCCAGTTGCATGTGGGGCTGCATAAAGGCTCCCCTGGGGAGCTCAGATGTACCCAAAGCCTTCCTTTGGGGGCACTTCTGGATGGGCGAATGGGGCTCGTAACACATTTTCTGTGGCTCGAACTTTCAGTCGACTGCCAGGCGTGCTAGGGCTATATTTAGGCTTGCGGTGAAAGAGTGAACCCGGAGGGTCCAGTTGCATGTGGGGCTGCATAAAGGCTCCCCTGGGGAGTTCACTTGTACCCAAAGCCTTCCTTTGGGGGCACTTCTGGATGGGTGAATGGGGCTTGAAACGCATTTTCTGGAGCCCGAGTTTTCAGTCTTCTGCCATGGTGGCTAGGGGTATATTTAGGGGTGCTCGTAAACAGTGAACAAGGAGGGTCCAGTTGCATGTGGGGCTGCATAAAGGCTCCCCTGGGGAGTTCACTTGTACCCAAAGCCTTCCTCTGGGGGCACTTCTGGATGGGCGATAGGGGTTTGAAACGCTTTTTCTGTGGCCCGAGTTTTCAGTCTTCTGCCATGCTGGCTAGGGTTATATTTAGGGTTGCTGTAAAGAGCGAACACGGAGGGTCCAGTTGCATGTGGGGCTGCATAAAGGCTCCCCTGGAAAGTTCAGTTGTACCCAAAGCCTTCCTTTGGGGGCACTTTTGGATGGTCGAATGGGACTTGTAGCACATTTTCTGGGGCCCGATTTTTCAGTCGTCTGCCATGCGGCCCAGGGTTATATTTAGGGTTGCTGTGAAAGAGCGAATACGGAGGGTCCAGTTGCATGTGGGGCTGCGTTAAGGCTCCCCTGGGGAGTTCAGTTGTACCCAAAGCCTTTCTCTGGGGGCACTTTTGGATGGGCGAATGGGGCTCGTAACACATTATCTGTGGCCCGAGCTTTCAGTCGACTGCCAGGCGTGCTAGGGCTATATTTAGGCTTGCGGTGAAAGAGTGAACCCGGAGGGTCCAGTTGCATGTGGGGCTGCATAAAGGCTCCCCTGGGGAGTTCAGTTGTACCCAAAGCCTTCCTTTGGGGGCACTTCTGGATGGGTGAATGGGGCTTGAAACGCATTTTATGGAGCCCGAGTTTTCAGTCTTCTGCCATGGTGGCTAGGGGTATATTTAGGGTTGCTCGTAAACAGTGAACAAGGAGGGTCCAGTTGCATGTGGGGCTGCGTAAAGGCTCCCCTGGGGAGTTCAGTTGTACCCAAAGCCTTCCTCTGGGGGCACTTTTGGATGGGCGAATTAGGCTTTTAATGCATTTTCTGTGGCCCGAGTTTTCAGTCGACTGCCAGGCGGGCCAGGGCTATATTTAGGTTTGCTGTGAAAGAGCGAATACGGAGGGTCCAGTTGCACGTGGGGCTGCGTTAAGGCTCCCCTGGGGAGTCCAGTTGTACCCAAAGCCTTCCTTTGGGGGCACTTTGGGATGGTCCAAGGGGAATCGCAATGCGTTTTCTGAGGCCCGCTTTTTCAGTCTTCTCCCATTGCGTCGAGGGGTATATTTAGGCTTGCGGTGAAAGAGTGAACCCGGAGGGTCCAGTTGCATGTGGGGCTGCATAAAGGCTCCCCTGGGGAGTTCACTTGTACCCAAAGCCTTCCTTTGGGGGCACTTCTGGATGGGTGAAAGGGGCTTGAAACGCATTTTCTGGAGCCCGAGTTTTCAGTCTTCTGCCATGGTGGCTAGGGGTATATTTAGGGTTGCTCGTAAACAGTGAACAAGGAGGGTCCAGTTGCATGTGGGGCTGCGTAAAGGCTCCCCTGGGGAGTTCAGTTGTACCCAAAGCCTTCCTCTGGGGGCACTTTTGGATGGGCGAATTAGGCTTTTAATGCATTTTCTGGGGCCCGAGCTTTCAGTCGACTGCCAGGCGGGCCAGGGCTCTATTTAGGGTTGCTGTGAAAGAGCGAATACGGAGGGTCCAGTTCCATGTGGGGCTGCGTTAAGGCTCCCCTGGGGAGTCCAGTTGTACCCAAAGCCTTCCTTTGGGGGCACTTTGGGATGGTCCAAGGGGAATCGCAATGCGTTTTCTGAGGCCCGCTTTTTCAGTCTTCTCCCATTGTGCCGAGGGCTATATTTAGGCTTGCATTGAAAGAGTGAACCCGGAGGGTCCAGTTGCATGTGGGGCTGCATAAAGGCTCCCCTGGGGAGTTCACTTGTACCCAAAGCCTTCCTTTGGGGGCACTTCTGGATGGGCAAAAGGGGCTTGAAACGCATTTTCTGGAGCCCGAGTTTTCAGTCTTCTGCCATGGTGGCTAGGGGTATATTTAGGGTTGCTCGTAAACAGTGAACAAGGAGGGTCCAGTTGCATGTGGGGCTGCATAAAGGCTCCCCTGGGGAGCTCAGATGTACCCAAAGCCTTCCCTTGGGGGCACTTTTGGATGGGCGAATGGGGCTCGGAACACATTTTCTGTGGCTCGAACTTTCAGTCGACTGCCAGGCGTGCTAGGGCTATATTTAGGCTTGCGGTGAAAGAGTGAACCCGGAGGGTCCAGTTGCATGTGGGGCTGCATAAAGGCTCCCCTGGGGAGTTCACTTGTACCCAAAGCCTTCCTTTGGGGGCACTTCTGGATGGGTGAATGGGGCTTGAAACGCATTTTATGGAGCCCGAGTTTTCAGTCTTCTGCCATGGTGGCTAGGGGTATATTTAGGGTTGCTCGTAAACACTGAACAAGGAGGGTCCAGTTGCATGTGGGGCTGCATAAAGGCTCCCCTGGGGAGTTCACTTGTACCCAAAGCCTTCCTTTGAGGGCACTTCTGGATGGGCGAAAGGGGCTTGAAACGCTTTTTCTGTGGCCCGAGTTTTCAGTCTTCTGCCATGCTGGCTAGGGTTATATTTAGGGTTGCTGTAAAGAGCGAACACGGAGGGTCCAGTTGCATGTGGGGCTGCATAAAGGCTCCCCTGGGGAGTTCACTTGTACCCAAAGCTTTCCTTTGGGGGCACTTTTGGATGGTCGAATGGGACTTGCAGCACATTTTCTGGGGCCCGATTTTTCAGTCGTCTGCCATGCGGCCCAGGGTTATATTTAGTGTTGCTGTGAAAGAGCGAATACGGAGGGTCCAGTTGCATGTGGGGCTGCGTTAAGGCTCCCCTGGGGAGTTCAGTTGTACCCAAAGCATTTCTCTGGGGGCACTTTTGGATGGGCGAATGGGGCTCGTAACACATTTTCTGTGGCCCGAGCTTTCAGTCGACTGCCAGGCGTGCTAGGGCTATATTTAGGCTTGCGGTGAAAGAGTGAACCTGGAGGGTCCAGTTGCATGTGGGGCTGCATAAAGGCTCCCCTGGGGAGTTCACTTGTACCCAAAGCCTTCCTCTGGGGGCACTTTGGGATGGTCCAAGGGGAATCGCAATGCGTTTTCTGAGGCCCGCTTTTTCAGTCTTCTCCCATTGCGCAGAGGGGTATATTTAGGCTTGCAGTGAAAGAGTGAACCCGGAGGGTCCAGTTGCATGTGGGGCTGCATAAAGGCTCCCCTGGGGAGTTCACTTGTAACCAAAGCCTTCCTTTGGGGGCACTTCTGGATGGGTGAATGGGGCTTGAAACACATTTTCTGGAGCCCGAGTTTTCAGTCTTCTGCCATGGTGGCTAGGGGTATATTTAGGGTTGCTCGTAAACAGTGAACAAGGAGGGTCCAGTTGCATGTGGGGCTGCATAAAGGCTCCCCTGGGGAGTTCAGTTGTACGCAAAGCCTTCCTTTGGGGGCACTTCAGGATGGGTGAATGGGGCTTGAAACGCATTTTCTGGAGCCCGAGTTTTCAGTCTTCTGCCATGGTGGCTAGGGGTATATTTAGGGTTGCTCGTAAACACTGAACAAGGAGGGTCCAGTTGCATGTGGGGCTGCGTTAAGGCTCCCCTGGGGAGTTCAGTTGTACCCAAAGCCTTCCTTTGGGGGCACTTCTGGATGGGCGAAAGGGGCTTGAAACACTTTTTCTGTGGCCCGAGCTTTCAGTCGAATGCCATGCGGGCCAGAGTTATATTTAGGGTTGCTGTGAAAGAGCGCATACGGAGGGTCCAGTTGCATGTGGGGCTGCGCTAAGGCTCCCCTGGGGAGTTCAGTTGTACCCAAAGCCTTCCTTTGGGGGCACTTCTGGATGGTCGAAAGGGGCTTGAAACGCTTTTTCTGGAGCCCGAGTTTTCAGTCTTCTGCCATGGTGCCTAGCGGTATATTTAGGGTTGCTCGTAAGAAGTGAACAAGGAGGGTCCAGTTGCATGTGGGGCTGCGTAAAGGCTCCGCTGGGGAGTTCACTTGTACCCAAAGCCTTCCTTTGGGGGCACTTCTGGATGGGTGAATGGGGCTTGAAACGCTTTTTCTGGGGCCGAGTTTTCAGTCTTCTTCCATGCTGGCTAGGGTTATATTTAGGGTTGCTGTAAAGAGCGAACACGGAGGGTCCAGTTGCATGTGGGGCTGCGTAAAGGCTCCCCTGGGGAGCTCAGATGTACCCAAAGCCTTCCTTTGGGGGCACTTTTGGATGGGTGAATGGGGCTTGAAACGCATTTTCTGGTGCCTGAGTTTTCAGTCTTCTGCCATGGTGGCTAGGGGTATATTTAGGGTTGCTCGTAAACAGTGAACAAGGAGGGTCCAGTTGCATGTGGGGCTGCGTAAACGCTCCCCTGGGGAGTTCAGTTGTACCCAAAGCCTTCCTTTGGGGGCACTTCTGGATGGGTGAATGGGGCTTGAAACGCTTTTTCTGGAGCCCGAGTTTTCAGTCGAATGCCAGGCTTGCCAGGGTTATATTTAGGCTTGCGGTGAAAGAGTGAACCCGGAGGGTCCAGTTGCATGTGGGGCTGCATAAAGGCTCCCCTGGGGAGTTCAGTTGTACCCAAAGCCTTCCTTTGGGGGCACTTCTGGATGGGTGAATGGGGCTTGAAACGCATTTTCTGGAGCCCGAGTTTTCAGTCTTCTGCCATGGTGGCTAGGGCTATATTCAGGGTTGCTCGTAAACAGTGAACAAGGAGTGTCCAGTTGCATGTGGGGCTGCGTAAAGGCTCCCCTGGGGAGTTCAGTTGTACCCAAAGCCTTCCTCTAGGGGCACTTGTTGATGGGCGAATTAGGCTTTTAATGCGTTTTCTGAGGCCCGCTTTTTCAGTCTTCTCCCATTGCGTCGAGGGCTATATTTAGGCTTGCAGTAAAAGAGTGAACCCGGAGGGTCCAGTTGCATGTGGGGCTGCATAAAGGCTCCCCTGGGGAGTTCAATTGTACCCAAAGCCTTCCTTTGGGGGCACTTCTGGATGGGTGAATGGGGCTTGAAACGCATTTTCTGGGGCCCGAGTTTTCAGTCTTCTGCCATGGTGGCTAGGGGTATATTTAGGGTGGCTCGTAAACAGTAAACAAGGAGGGTCCAGTTGCATGTGGGCCTGCATAAAGGCTCCCCTGGGGAGTTCAGTTGTACCCAAAGCCTTCCTTTGGGGGCACTTCTGGATGGGCGAAAGGGGCTTGAAACACTTTTTCTGTGGCCCGAGCTTTCAGTCGAATGCCATGCGGGCCAGAGTTATATTTAGGGTTGCTGTGAAAGAGCGCATACGGAGGGTCCAGTTGCATGTGGGGCTGCATAAAGGCTCCCCTGGGGAGTTCACTTGTACCCAAAGCCTTCCTTTGGGGGCACTTCTGGATGGGTGAATGGCTCTTGAAATGCATTTTCTGGAGCCCGAGTTTTCAGTCTTCTGCCATGGTGCCTAGCGGTATATTTAGGGTTGCTCGTAAGAAGTGAACAAGGAGGGTCCAGTTGCATGTGGGGCTGCGTAAAGGATCCCCTGGGGAGTTCACTTGTACCCAAAGCCTTCCTTTGGGGGCACTTCTGGATGGGTGAATGGGGCTTGAAACGCTTTTTCTGTGGCCCGAGTTTTCAGTCTTCTGCCATGCTGGCTAGGGTTATATTTAGGGTTGCTGTAAAGAGCGAACACGGAGGGTCCAGTTGCATGTGGGGCTGCGTAAAGGCTCCCCTGGGGAGTTCAGATGTACCCAAAGCCTTCCTTTGGGGGCACTTTTGGATGGGTGAATGGGGCTTGAAACGCATTTTCTGGTGCCTGAGTTTTCAGTCTTCTGCCATGGTGGCTAGGAGTATATTTAGGGTTGCTCGTAAACAGTGAACAAGGAGGGTCCAGTTGCATGTGGGGCTGCGTAAAGGCTCCCCTGGGGAGTTCAGTTGTACCCAAAGCCTTCCTCTGGGGGCACTTTGGGATGGTCCAAGGTGAATCGCAATGCGTTTTCTGAGGCCCGCTTTTTCAGTCTTCTCCCATTGCGCAGAGGGATATATTTAGGCTTGCAGTGAAAGAGTGAACCCGGAGGGTCCAGTTGCATGTGGGGCTGCATAAAGGCTCCCCTGGGGAGTTCAGTTGTACGCAAAGCCTTCCTTTGGGGGCACTTCTGGATGGGTGAATGGGGCTTGAAACGCATTTTCTGTGGCCCGAGCTTTCAGTCGACTGCCAGGCGTGCTAGGGCTATATTTAGGCTTGCGGTGAAAGAGTGAACCCGGAGGGTCCAGTTGCATGTGGGGCTGCATAAAGGCTCCCCTGGGGAGTTCACTTGTACCCAAAGCCTTCCTTTGGGGGCACTTCTGGATGGGTGAATGGGGCTTGAAACGCATTTTCTGGAGCCCGAGTTTTCAGTCTTCTGCCATGGTGGCTACGGGTATATTTAGGGTTGCTCGTAAACAGTGAACAAGGAGGGTCCAGTTGCATGTGGGGCTGCGTAAACGCTCCCCTGGGGAGTCCAGTTGTACCCAAAGCCTTCCTCTGGGGGCACTTTTGGATGGGCGAATTAGGCTTTTAATGCATTTTCTGTGGCCCGAGTTTTCAGTCGACTGCCAGGCGGGCCAGGGCTATATTTAGGGTTGCTGTGAAAGAGCGAATACGGAGGGTCCAGTTGCATGTGGGGCTGCGTTAAGGCTCCCCTGGGGAGTCCAGTTGTACCCAAAGCCTTCCTTTGGGGGCACTTCTGGATGGGTGAATGGGGCTTGAAACGCTTTTTCTGGAGCCCGAGTTTTCAGTCTTCTGCCATGCTGGCTAGGGTTATATTTAGGGTTGCTGTAAAGAGCGAACACGAAGGTTCCAGTTGCATGTGGGGCTGCATAAAGGCTCCCCTGGGGAGTTCAGATGTACCCAAAGCCTTCCTTTGGGGGCACTTTGGGATGGGCGAATGGGGCTCGTAACACATTTTCTGTGGCCCGAGCTTTCAGTCGAATGCCAGGCTTGCCAGGGATATATTTAGGCTTGCGGTGAAAGAGTGAACCCGGAGGGTCCAGTTGCATGTGGGGCTGCATAAAGGCTCCCCTGGGGAGTTCAGTTGTACCCAAAGCCTTCCTTTGGGGGCACTTCTGGATGGGTGAAAGGGGCTTGAAACGCATTTTCTGGAGCCCTAGTTTTCAGTCTTCTGCCATGGTGGCTAGGGCTATATTCAGGGTTGCTCGTAAACAGTGAACAAGGAGTGTCCAGTTGCATGTGGGGCTGCGTAAAGGCTCCCCTGGGGAGTTCAGTTGTACCCAAAGCCTTCCTCTAGGGGCACTTGTTGATGGGCGAATTAGGCTTTTAATGCGTTTTCTGAGGCCCGCTTTTTCAGTCTTCTCCCATTGCGTCGAGGGCTATATTTAGGCTTGCAGTAAAAGAGTGAACCCGGAGGGTCCAGTTGCATGTGGGGCTGCATAAAGGCTCCCCTGGGGAGTTCAGTTGTACCCAAAGCCTTCCTCTGGGGGCACTTTTGGATGGGCGAATTAGGCTTTTAATGCATTTTCTGGGGCCCGAGTTTTCAGTCGACTGCCAGGCGGGCCAGGGCTATATTTAGGGTTGCTGTGAAAGAGCGAATACGGAGGGTCCAGTTCCATGTGGGGCTGCGTTAAGGCTCCCCTGGGGAGTCCAGTTGTACCCAAAGCCTTGCTTTGGGGGCACTTTGGGATGGTCCAAGTGGAATCGCAATGCGTTTTCTGAGGCCCGCTTTTTCAGTCTTCTCCCATTGTGCCGAGGGCTATATTTAGGCTTGCATTGAAAGAGTGAACCCGGAGGGTCCAGTTGCATGTGGGGCTGCATAAAGGCTCCCCTGGGGAGCTCAGATGTACCCAAAGCCTTCCTTTGGGGGCACTTTTGGATGGGCGAATGGGGCTCGTAACACATTTTCTGTGGCCCGAGCTTTCAGTCGACTGCCAGGCGTGCTAGGGCTATATTTAGGCTTGCGGTGAAAGAGTGAACCCGGAGGGTCCAGTTGCATGTGGGGCTGCATAAAGGCTCCCCTGGGGAGTTCACTTGTACCCAAAGCCTTCCTCTGGGGGCACTTCTGGATGGGCGAAAGGGGCTTGAAACGCTTTTTCTGTGGCCCGAGTTTTCAGTCTTCTGCCATGCTGGCTAGGGTTATATTTAGGGTTGCTGTAAAGAGCGAACACGGAGGGTCCAGTTGCATGTGGGGCTGCATAAAGGCTCCCCTGGAAAGTTCAGTTGTACCCAAAGCCTTCCTTTGGGGGCACTTTTGGATGGTCGAATGGGACTTGTAGCACATTTTCTGGGGCCCGATTTTTCAGTCGTCTGCCATGCGGCCCAGGGTTATATTTAGGGTTGCTGTGAAAGAGCGAACACGGAGGGTCCAGTTGCATGTGGGGCTGCGTTAAGGCTCCCCTGGGGAGTTCAGTTGTACCCAAAGCCTTTCTCTGGGGGCACTTTTGGATGGGCGAATGGGGCTCGTAACACATTTTCTGTGGCCCGAGCTTTCAGTCGACTGCCAGGCGTGCTAGGGCTATATTTAGGCTTGCGGTGAAAGAGTGAACCCGGAGGGTCCAGTTGCATGTGGGGCTGCATAAAGGCTCCCCTGGGGAGTTCACTTGTACCCAAAGCCTTCCTTTGGGGGCACTTCTGGATGGGTGAATGGGGCTTGAAACGCATTTTATGGAGCCCGAGTTTTCAGTCTTCTGCCATGGTGGCTAGGGGTATATTTAGGGTTGCTCGTAAACAGTGAACAAGGAGGGTCCAGTTGCATGTGGGGCTGCGTAAAGGCTCCCCTGGGGAGTTCAGTTGTACCCAAAGCCTTCCTCTGGGGGCACTTTTGGATGGGCGAATTAGGCTTTTAATGCATTTTCTGTGGCCCGAGTTTTCAGTCGACTGCCAGGCGGGCCAGGGCTATATTTAGGTTTGCTGTGAAAGAGCGAATACGGAGGGTCCAGTTGCACGTGGGGCTGCGTTAAGGCTCCCCTGGGGAGTCCAGTTGTACCCAAAGCCTTCCTTTGGGGGCACTTTGGGATGGTCCAAGGGGAATCGCAATGCGTTTTCTGAGGCCCGCTTTTTCAGTCTTCTCCCATTGCGTCGAGGGGTATATTTAGGCTTGCGGTGAAAGAGTGAACCCGGAGGGTCCAGTTGCATGTGGGGCTGCATAAAGGCTCCCCTGGGGAGTTCACTTGTACCCAAAGCCTTCCTTTGGGGGCACTTCTGGATGGGTGAATGGGGCTTGAAACGCACTTTATGGAGCCCGAGTTTTCAGTCTTCTGCCATGGTGGCTAGGGGTATATTTAGGGTTGCTCGTAAACAGTGAACAAGGAGGGTCCAGTTGCATGTGGGGCTGCGTAAAGGCTCCCCTGGGGAGTTCAGTTGTACCCAAAGCCTTCCTCTGGGGGCACTTTTGGATGGGCGAATTAGGCTTTTAATGCATTTTCTGGGGCCCGAGTTTTCAGTCGACTGCCAGGCGGGCCAGGGCTATATTTAGGGTTGCTGTGAAAGAGCGAATACGGAGGGTCCAGTTCCATGTGGGGCTGCGTTAAGGCTCCCCTGGGGAGTCCAGTTGTACCCAAAGCCTTCCTTTGGGGGCACTTTGGGATGGTCCAAGGGGAATCGCAATGCGTTTTCTGAGGCCCGCTTTTTCAGTCTTCTCCCATTGTGCCGAGGGCTATATTTAGGCTTGCATTGAAAGAGTGAACCCGGAGGGTCCAGTTGCATGTGGGGCTGCATAAAGGCTCCCCTGGGGAGTTCACTTGTACCCAAAGCCTTCCTTTGGGGGCACTTCTGGATGGGTGAATGGGGCTTGAAACGCATTTTCTGGAGCCCGAGTTTTCAGTCTTCTGCCATGGTGGCTAGGGGTATATTTAGGGTTGCTCGTAAACAGTGAACAAGGAGGGTCCAGTTGCATGTGGGGCTGCATAAAGGCTCCCCTGGGGAGCTCAGATGTACCCAAAGCCTTCCCTTGGGGGCACTTTTGAATGGGCGAATGGGGCTCGGAACACATTTTCTGTGGCTCGAACTTTCAGTCGACTGCCAGGCGTGCTAGGGCTATATTTAGGCTTGCGGTGAAAGAGTGAACCCGGAGGGTCCAGTTGCATGTGGGGCTGCATAAAGGCTCCCCTGGGGAGTTCACTTGTACCCAAAGCCTTCCTTTGGGGGCACTTCTGGATGGGTGAATGGGGCTTGAAACGCATTTTCTGGAGCCCGAGTTTTCAGTCTTCTGCCATGGTGGCTAGGGGTATATTTAGGGTTGCTCGTAAACAGTGAACAAGGAGGGTCCAGTTGCATGTGGGGCTGCATAAAGGCTCCCCTGGGGAGTTCACTTGTACCCAAAGCCTTCCTTTGAGGGCACTTCTGGATGGGCGAAAGGGGCTTGAAACGCTTTTTCTGTGGCCCGAGTTTTCAGTCTTCTGCCATGCTGGCTAGGGCTATATTTAGGCTTGCGGTGAAAGAGTGAACCCGGAGGGTCCAGTTGCATGTGGGGCTGCGTTAAGGCTCCCCTGGGGAGTCCAGTTGTACCCAAAGCCTTCCTTTGGGGGCACTTTGGGATGGTCCAAGGGGAATCGCAATGCGTTTTCTGAGGCCCGCTTTTTCAGTCTTCTCCCATTGCGTCGAGGGGTATATTTAGGCTTGCGGTGAAAGAGTGAACCCGGAGGGTCCAGTTGCATGTGGGGCTGCATAAAGGCTCCCCTGGGGAGTTCACTTGTACCCAAAGCCTTCCTTTGGGGGCACTTCTGGATGGGTGAATGGGGCTTGAAACGCATTTTCTGGAGCCCGAGTTTTCAGTCTTCTGCCATGGTGGCTAGGGGTATATTTAGGGTTGCTCGTAAACAGTGAACAAGGAGGGTCCAGTTGCATGTGGGGCTGCATAAAGGCTCCCCTGGAAAGTTCAGTTGTACCCAAAGCCTTCCTTTGGGGGCACTTTTGGATGGTCGAATGGGACTTGTAGCACATTTTCTGGGGCCCGATTTTTCAGTCGTCTGCCATGCGGCCCAGGGTTATATTTAGGGTTGCTGTGAAAGAGCGAATACGGAGGGTCCAGTTGCATGTGGGGCTGCGTTAAGGCTCCCCTGGGGAGTTCAGTTGTACCCAAAGCCTTTCTCTGGGGGCACTTTTGGATGGGCGAATGGGGCTCGTAACACATTTTCTGTGGCCCGAGCTTTCAGTCGACTGCCAGGCGTGCTAGGGCTATATTTAGGCTTGCGGTGAAAGAGTGAACCCGGAGGGTCCAGTTGCATGTGGGGCTGCATAAAGGCTCCCCTGGGGAGTTCACTTGTACCCAAAGCCTTCCTTTGGGGGCACTTCTGGATGGGTGAATGGGGCTTGAAACGCATTTTATGGAGCCCGAGTTTTCAGTCTTCTGCCATGGTGGCTAGGGGTATATTTAGGGTTGCTCGTAAACAGTGAACAAGGAGGGTCCAGTTGCATGTGGGGCTGCGTAAAGGCTCCCCTGGGGAGTTCAGTTGTACCCAAAGCCTTCCTCTGGGGGCACTTTTGGATGGGCGAATTAGGCTTTTAATGCATTTTCTGTGGCCCGAGTTTTCAGTCGACTGCCAGGCGGGCCAGGGCTATATTTAGGTTTGCTGTGAAAGAGCGAATACGGAGGGTCCAGTTGCACGTGGGGCTGCGTTAAGGCTCCCCTGGGGAGTCCAGTTGTACCCAAAGCCTTCCTTTGGGGGCACTTTGGGATGGTCCAAGGGGAATCGCAATGCGTTTTCTGAGGCCCGCTTTTTCAGTCTTCTCCCATTGCGTCGAGGGGTATATTTAGGCTTGCGGTGAAAGAGTGAACCCGGAGGGTCCAGTTGCATGTGGGGCTGCATAAAGGCTCCCCTGGGGAGTTCACTTGTACCCAAAGCCTTCCTTTGGGGGCACTTCTGGATGGGTGAATGGGGCTTGAAACGCACTTTATGGAGCCCGAGTTTTCAGTCTTCTGCCATGGTGGCTAGGGGTATATTTAGGGTTGCTCGTAAACAGTGAACAAGGAGGGTCCAGTTGCATGTGGGGCTGCGTAAAGGCTCCCCTGGGGAGTTCAGTTGTACCCAAAGCCTTCCTCTGGGGGCACTTTTGGATGGGCGAATTAGGCTTTTAATGCATTTTCTGGGGCCCGAGTTTTCAGTCGACTGCCAGGCGGGCCAGGGCTATATTTAGGGTTGCTGTGAAAGAGCGAATACGGAGGGTCCAGTTCCATGTGGGGCTGCGTTAAGGCTCCCCTGGGGAGTCCAGTTGTACCCAAAGCCTTCCTTTGGGGGCACTTTGGGATGGTCCAAGGGGAATCGCAATGCGTTTTCTGAGGCCCGCTTTTTCAGTCTTCTCCCATTGTGCCGAGGGCTATATTTAGGCTTGAATTGAAAGAGTGAACCCGGAGGGTCCAGTTGCATGTGGGGCTGCATAAAGGCTCCCCTGGGGAGTTCACTTGTACCCAAAGCCTTCCTTTGGGGGCACTTCTGGATGGGTGAATGGGGCTTGAAACGCATTTTCTGGAGCCCGAGTTTTCAGTCTTCTGCCATGGTGGCTAGGGGTATATTTAGGGTTGCTCGTAAACAGTGAACAAGGAGGGTCCAGTTGCATGTGGGGCTGCATAAAGGCTCCCCTGGGGAGCTCAGATGTACCCAAAGCCTTCCCTTGGGGGCACTTTTGAATGGGCGAATGGGGCTCGGAACACATTTTCTGTGGCTCGAACTTTCAGTCGACTGCCAGGCGTGCTAGGGCTATATTTAGGCTTGCGGTGAAAGAGTGAACCCGGAGGGTCCAGTTGCATGTGGGGCTGCATAAAGGCTCCCCTGGGGAGTTCACTTGTACCCAAAGCCTTCCTTTGGGGGCACTTCTGGATGGGTGAATGGGGCTTGAAACGCATTTTCTGGAGCCCGAGTTTTCAGTCTTCTGCCATGGTGGCTAGGGGTATATTTAGGGTTGCTCGTAAACAGTGAACAAGGAGGGTCCAGTTGCATGTGGGGCTGCATAAAGGCTCCCCTGGGGAGTTCACTTGTACCCAAAGCCTTCCTTTGAGGGCACTTCTGGATGGGCGAAAGGGGCTTGAAACGCTTTTTCTGTGGCCCGAGTTTTCAGTCTTCTGCCATGCTGGCTAGGGCTATATTTAGGCTTGCGGTGAAAGAGTGAACCCGGAGGGTCCAGTTGCATGTGGGGCTGCGTTAAGGCTCCCCTGGGGAGTCCAGTTGTACCCAAAGCCTTCCTTTGGGGGCACTTTGGGATGGTCCAAGGGGAATCGTTATGCGTTTTCTGAGGCCCGCTTTTTCAGTCTTCTCCCATTGCGTCGAGGGGTATATTTAGGCTTGCGGTGAAAGAGTGAACCCGGAGGGTCCAGTTGCATGTGGGGCTGCATAAAGGCTCCCCTGGGGAGTTCACTTGTACCCAAAGCCTTCCTTTGGGGGCACTTCTGGATGGGTGAATGGGGCTTGAAACGCATTTTCTGGAGCCCGAGTTTTCAGTCTTCTGCCATGGTGGCTAGGGGTATATTTAGGGTTGCTCGTAAACAGTGAACAAGGAGGGTCCAGTTGCATGTGGGGCTGCGTTAAGGCTCCCCTGGGGAGTCCAGTTGTACCCAAAGCCTTCCTTTGGGGGCACTTTGGGATGGTCCAAGGGGAATCGCAATGCGTTTTCTGAGGCCCGCTTTTTCAGTCTTCTCCCATTGTGCCGAGGGCTATATTTAGGCTTGCATTGAAAGAGTGAACCCGGAGGGTCCAGTTGCATGTGGGGCTGCATAAAGGCTCCCCTGGGGAGTTCACTTGTACCCAAAGCCTTCCTTTGGGGGCACTTCTGGATGGGCGAAAGGGGCTTGAAACGCATTTTCTGGAGCCCGAGTTTTCAGTCTTCTGCCATGGTGGCTAGGGGTATATTTAGGGTTGCTCGTAAACAGTGAACAAGGAGGGTCCAGTTGCATGTGGGGCTGCGTAAAGGCTCCTTTGGGGAGTTCAGTTGTACCCAAAGCCTTCCTTTGGGGGCACTTTTGGATGGGCGAATGGGGCTCGTAACACATTTTCTGTGGCCCGAGCTTTCAGTCGACTGCCAGGCGTGCTAGGGCTATATTTAGGCTTGCGGTGAAAGAGTGAACCCGGAGGGTCCAGTTGCATGTGGGGCTGCGTTAAGGCTCCCCTGGGGAGTCCAGTTGTACCCAAAGCCTTCCTTTGGGGGCACTTTGGGATGGTCCAAGGGGAATCGTTATGCGTTTTCTGATGCCCGCTTTTTCAGTCTTCTCCCATTGCGTCGAGGGGTATATTTAGGCTTGCGGTGAAAGAGTGAACCCGGAGGGTCCAGTTGCATGTGGGGCTGCATAAAGGCTCCCCTGGGGAGCTCAGATGTACCCAAAGCCTTCCTCTGGGGGCACTTTTGGATGTGCGAATTAGGCTTTTAATGCATTTTCTGTGGCCCGAGTTTTCAGTCGACTGCCAGGCGGGCCAGGGCTATATTTAGGCTTGCTGTGAAAGAGTGAACCCGGAGGGTCCAGTTGCATGTGGGGCTGCATAAAGGCTCCCCTGGGGAGTTCACTTGTACCCAAAGCCTTCCTTTGGGGGCACTTCTGGATGGGTGAATGGGGCTTGAAACGCATTTTCTGGAGCCCGAGTTTTCAGTCTTCTGCCATGGTGGCTAGGGCTATATTCAGGGTTGCTCGTAAACAGTGAACAAGGAGGGTCCAGTTGCATGTGGGGCTGCATAAAGGCTCCCCTGGGGAGTTCAGTTGTACCCAAAGCCTTCCTCTAGGGGCACTTTTGGATGGGCGAATTAGGCTTTTAATGCATTTTCTGGGGCCCGAGTTTTCAGTCGACTGCCAGGAGGGCCAGGGCTATATTTAGGGTTGCTGTGAAAGAGCGAATACGGAGGGTCCAGTTGCATGTGGGGCTGCGTTAAGGCTCCCCTGGGGAGTCCAGTTGTACCCAAAGCCTTCCTTTGGGAGCACTTTTGGATGGTCCAAGGGGAATCGCAATGCGTTTTCTGAGGCCCGCTTTTTCAGTCTTCTCCCATTGTGCCGAGTGCTATATTTAGGCTTGCGGTGAAAGAGTGAACCCGGAGGGTCCAGTTGCATGTGGGGCTGCGTAAAGGCTCCCCTGGGGAGTTCACTTGTACCCAAAGCCTTCCTCTGGGGGCACTTCTGGATGGGTGAATGGGGCTTGAAACGCATTTTCTGGAGCCAGAATTTTCAGTCTTCTGCCATGGTGGCTAGGGGTATATTTAGGGTTGCACGTAAACAGTGAACAAGGAGGGTCCAGTTGCATGTGGGGCTGCGTAAAGGCTCCCCTGGGGAGTTCAGTTGTACCCAAAGCCTTTCTCTGGGGGCACTTTTGGATGGGCGAATTAGGCTTTTAATGCATTTTCTGGGGCCCGAGTTTTCAGTCGACTGCCAGGCAGGCCAGGGCTATATTTAGGGTTGCTGTGAAAGAGCGAATACGGAGGGTCCAGTTGCATGTGGGGCTGCGTTAAGGCTCCCCTGGGGAGTCCAGTTGTACCCAAAGCATTCCTCTGGGGGCACTTTTGGATGGGCGAATTAGGCTTTTAACGCATTTTCTGGAGCCCGAGTTTTCAGTCTTCTACCATGGTGGCTAGGGGTATATTTAGGGTTGCTGTGAAAGAGCGAATACGGAGGGTCCAGTTGCATGTGGGGCTGCGTTAAGGCTCCCCTGGGGAGTTCACTTGTACCCAAAGCCTTCCCTGGGGGCACTTCTGGATGGGTGAATGGGGCTTGAAACGCATTTTCTGGAGCCCGAGTTTTCAGTCTTCTGCCATGGTGGCTAGGGGTATATTTAGGGTTGCTGTGAAAGAGCGAATACGGAGGGTCCAGTTGCATGTGGGGCTGCGTTAAGGCTCCCCTGGGGAGTCCAGTTGTACCCAAAGCCTTTCTCTGGGGGCACTTTTGGATGGGCGAATGGGGCTCGTAACACATTTTCTGTGGCCCGAGCTTTCAGTCGACTGCCAGGCGTGCTAGGGCTTTATTTAGGCTTGCGGTGAAAGAGTGAACCCGGAGGGTCCAGTTGCATTTGGGGCTGCATAAAGGCTCCCCTGGGGAGTTCAGTTGTACCCAAAGCCTTCCTTTGGGGGCACTTCTGGATGGGTGAATGGGGCTTGAAACGCATTTTCTGGAGCCCAAGTTTTCAGTCTTCTGCCATGGTGGCTAGGGGTATATTTAGGGTTGCTCGTAAACAGTGAACAAGGAGGGTCCAGTTGCATGTGGGGCTGCGTAAAGGCTCCCCTGGGGAGTTCACTTGTACCCAAAGCCTTCCCCTGGGGGCACTTTTGGATGTGCGAATTAGGCTTTTAATGCATTTTCTGGGGCCCGAGTTTTCAGTCGACTGCCAGGCGGGCCAGGGCTATATTTAGGATTGCTGTGAAAGAGCGAATACGGAGGGTCCAGTTGCATGTGGGGCTGCATAAAGGCTCCCCTGGGGAGTCCAGTTGTACCCAAAGCCTTCCTTTGGGAGCACTTTGGGATGGTCCAAGGGGAATCGCAATGCGTTTTCTGAGGCCCGATTTTTCAGTCTTCTCCAATTGTGCCGAGGGGTATATTTAGGCATGCGGTGAAAGAGTGAACCCGGAGGGTCCAGTTGCATGTGGGGCTGCATAAAGGCTCCCCTGGGGAGTTCACTTGTACCCAAAGCCTTCCTTTGGGGGCACTTCTGGATGGGTGAATGGGGCTTGAAACGCATTTTATGGAGCCCGAGTTTTCAGTCTTCTGCCATGGTGGCTAGGGGTATATTTAGGGTTGCTCGTAAACACTGAACAAGGAGGGTCCAGTTGCATGTGGGGCTGCGTAAAGGCTCCCCTGGGGAGTTCAGTTGTACCCAAATCCTTCCTTTGGGGGCACTTCTGGATGGGTGAATGGGGCTTGAAATGCATTTTCTGGAGCCCGAGTTTTCAGTCTTCTGCCATGGTGCCTAGGGGTATATTTAGGGTTGCTGTGAAAGAGTGAACCCGGAGGGTCCAGTTGCATGTGGGCCTGCATAAAGGCTCCCCTGGGGAGTTCAGTTGTACCCAAAGCCTTCCTCTAGGGGCACTTGTTGATGGGCGAATTAGGCTTTTAATGCGTTTTCTGAGGCCCGCTTTTTCAGTCTTCTCCCATTGCGTCGAGGGCTATATTTAGGCTTGCAGTAAAAGAGTGAACCCGGAGGGTCCAGTTGCATGTGGGGCTGCATAAAGGCTCCCCTGGGGAGTTCAGTTGTACCCAAAGCCTTCCTCTGGGGGCACTTTTGGATGGGCGAATTAGGCTTTTAATGCATTTTCTGGGGCCCGAGTTTTCAGTCGACTGCCAGGCGGGCCAGGGCTCTATTTAGGGTTGCTGTGAAAGAGCGAATACGGAGGGTCCAGTTCCATGTGGGGCTGCGTTAAGGCTCCCCTGGGGAGTCCAGTTGTACCCAAAGCCTTCCTTTGGGGGCACTTTGGGATGGTCCAAGTGGAATCGCAATGCGTTTTCTGAGGCCCGCTTTTTCAGTCTTCTCCCATTGTGCCGAGGGCTATATTTAGGCTTGCATTGAAAGAGTGAACCCGGAGGGTCCAGTTGCATGTGGGGCTGCATAAAGGCTCCCCTGGGGAGCTCAGATGTACCCAAAGCCTTCCTTTGGGGGCACTTTTGGATGGGCGAATGGGGCTCGTAACACATTTTCTGTGGCCCGAGCTTTCAGTCGACTGCCAGGCGTGCTAGGGCTATATTTAGGCTTGCGGTGAAAGAGTGAACCCGGAGGGTCCAGTTGCATGTGGGGCTGCATAAAGGCTCCCCTGGGGAGTTCACTTGTACCCAAAGCCTTCCTCTGGGGGCACTTCTGGATGGGCGAAAGGGGCTTGAAACGCTTTTTCTGTGGCCCGAGTTTTCAGTCTTCTGCCATGCTGGCTAGGGTTATATTTAGGGTTGCTGTAAAGAGCGAACACGGAGGGTCCAGTTGCATGTGGGGCTGCATAAAGGCTCCCCTGGAAAGTTCAGTTGTACCCAAAGCCTTCCTTTGGGGGCACTTTTGGATGGTCGAATGGGACTTGTAGCACATTTTCTGTTGCCCGATTTTCCAGTCGTCTGCCATGCGGCCCAGGGTTATATTTAGGGTTGCTGTGAAAGAGCGAATACGGAGGGTCCAGTTGCATGTGGGGCTGCGTTAAGGCTCCCCTGGGGAGTTCAGTTGTACCCAAAGCCTTTCTCTGGGGGCACTTTTGGATGGGCGAATGGGGCTCGTAACACATTTTCTGTGGCCCGAGCTTTCAGTCGACTGCCAGGCGTGCTAGGGCTATATTTAGGCTTGCGGTGAAAGAGTGAACCCGGAGGGTCCAGTTGCATGTGGGGCTGCATAAAGGCTCCCCTGGGGAGTTCACTTGTACCCAAAGCCTTCCTTTGGGGGCACTTCTGGATGGGTGAATGGGGCTTGAAACGCATTTTATGGAGCCCGAGTTTTCAGTCTTCTGCCATGGTGGCTAGGGGTATATTTAGGGTTGCTCGTAAACAGTGAACAAGGAGGGTCCAGTTGCATGTGGGGCTGCGTAAAGGCTCCCCTGGGGAGTTCAGTTGTACCCAAAGCCTTCCTCTGGGGGCACTTTTGGATGGGCGAATTAGGCTTTTAATGCATTTTCTGTGGCCCGAGTTTTCAGTCGACTGCCAGGCGGGCCAGGGCTATATTTAGGTTTGCTGTGAAAGAGCGAATACGGAGGGTCCAGTTGCACGTGGGGCTGCGTTAAGGCTCCCCTGGGGAGTCCAGTTGTACCCAAAGCCTTCCTTTGGGGGCACTTTGGGATGGTCCAAGGGGAATCGCAATGCGTTTTCTGAGGCCCGCTTTTTCAGTCTTCTCCCATTGCGTCGAGGGGTATATTTAGGCTTGCGGTGAAAGAGTGAACCCGGAGGGTCCAGTTGCATGTGGGGCTGCATAAAGGCTCCCCTGGGGAGTTCACTTGTACCCAAAGCCTTCCTTTGGGGGCACTTCTGGATGGGTGAATGGGGCTTGAAACGCACTTTATGGAGCCCGAGTTTTCAGTCTTCTGCCATGGTGGCTAGGGGTATATTTAGGGTTGCTCGTAAACAGTGAACAAGGAGGGTCCAGTTGCATGTGGGGCTGCGTAAAGGCTCCCCTGGGGAGTTCAGTTGTACCCAAAGCCTTCCTCTGGGGGCACTTTTGGATGGGCGAATTAGGCTTTTAATGCATTTTCTGGGGCCCGAGTTTTCAGTCGACTGCCAGGCGGGCCAGGGCTATATTTAGGGTTGCTGTGAAAGAGCGAATACGGAGGGTCCAGTTCCATGTGGGGCTGCGTTAAGGCTCCCCTGGGGAGTCCAGTTGTACCCAAAGCCTTCCTTTGGGGGCACTTTGGGATGGTCCAAGGGGAATCGCAATGCGTTTTCTGAGGCCCGCTTTTTCAGTCTTCTCCCATTGTGCCGAGGGCTATATTTAGGCTTGCATTGAAAGAGTGAACCCGGAGGGTCCAGTTGCATGTGGGGCTGCATAAAGGCTCCCCTGGGGAGTTCACTTGTACCCAAAGCCTTCCTTTGGGGGCACTTCTGGATGGGTGAATGGGGCTTGAAACGCATTTTCTGGAGCCCGAGTTTTCAGTCTTCTGCCATGGTGGCTAGGGGTATATTTAGGGTTGCTCGTAAACAGTGAACAAGGAGGGTCCAGTTGCATGTGGGGCTGCATAAAGGCTCCCCTGGGGAGCTCAGATGTACCCAAAGCCTTCCCTTGGGGGCACTTTTGAATGGGCGAATGGGGCTCGGAACACATTTTCTGTGGCTCGAACTTTCAGTCGACTGCCAGGCGTGCTAGGGCTATATTTAGGCTTGCGGTGAAAGAGTGAACCCGGAGGGTCCAGTTGCATGTGGGGCTGCATAAAGGCTCCCCTGGGGAGTTCACTTGTACCCAAAGCCTTCCTTTGGGGGCACTTCTGGATGGGTGAATGGGGCTTGAAACGCATTTTCTGGAGCCCGAGTTTTCAGTCTTCTGCCATGGTGGCTAGGGGTATATTTAGGGTTGCTCGTAAACAGTGAACAAGGAGGGTCCAGTTGCATGTGGGGCTGCATAAAGGCTCCCCTGGGGAGTTCAGTTGTACCCAAAGCCTTCCTCTGGGGGCACTTTTGGATGGGCGAATTAGGCTTTTAATGCATTTTCTGGGGCCCGAGTTTTCAGTCGACTGCCAGGCGGGCCAGGGCTATATTTAGGGTTGCTGTGAAAGAGCGAATACGGAGGGTCCAGTTCCATGTGGGGCTGCGTTAAGGCTCCCCTGGGGAGTCCAGTTGTACCCAAAGCCTTCCTTTGGGGGCACTTTGGGATGGTCCAAGGGGAATCGCAATGCGTTTTCTGAGGCCCGCTTTTTCAGTCTTCTCCCATTGTGCCGAGGGCTATATTTAGGCTTGCATTGAAAGAGTGAACCCGGAGGGTCCAGTTGCATGTGGGGCTGCATAAAGGCTCCCCTGGGGAGTTCACTTGTACCCAAAGCCTTCCTTTGGGGGCACTTCTGGATGGGTGAATGGGGCTTGAAACGCATTTTCTGGAGCCCGAGTTTTCAGTCTTCTGCCATGGTGGCTAGGGGTATATTTAGGGTTGCTCGTAAACAGTGAACAAGGAGGGTCCAGTTGCATGTGGGGCTGCATAAAGGCTCCCCTGGGGAGCTCAGATGTACCCAAAGCCTTCCCTTGGGGGCACTTTTGAATGGGCGAATGGGGCTCGGAACACATTTTCTGTGGCTCGAACTTTCAGTCGACTGCCAGGCGTGCTAGGGCTATATTTAGGCTTGCGGTGAAAGAGTGAACCCGGAGGGTCCAGTTGCATGTGGGGCTGCATAAAGGCTCCCCTGGGGAGTTCACTTGTACCCAAAGCCTTCCTTTGGGGGCACTTCTGGATGGGTGAATGGGGCTTGAAACGCATTTTCTGGAGCCCGAGTTTTCAGTCTTCTGCCATGGTGGCTAGGGGTATATTTAGGGTTGCTCGTAAACAGTGAACAAGGAGGGTCCAGTTGCATGTGGGGCTGCATAAAGGCTCCCCTGGGGAGTTCACTTGTACCCAAAGCCTTCCTTTGAGGGCACTTCTGGATGGGCGAAAGGGGCTTGAAACGCTTTTTCTGTGGCCCGAGTTTTCAGTCTTCTGCCATGCTGGCTAGGGCTATATTTAGGCTTGCGGTGAAAGAGTGAACCCGGAGGGTCCAGTTGCATGTGGGGCTGCGTTAAGGCTCCCCTGGGGAGTCCAGTTGTACCCAAAGCCTTCCTTTGGGGGCACTTTGGGATGGTCCAAGGGGAATCGTTATGCGTTTTCTGAGGCCCGCTTTTTCAGTCTTCTCCCATTGCGTCGAGGGGTATATTTAGGCTTGCGGTGAAAGAGTGAACCCGGAGGGTCCAGTTGCATGTGGGGCTGCATAAAGGCTCCCCTGGGGAGTTCACTTGTACCCAAAGCCTTCCTTTGGGGGCACTTCTGGATGGGTGAATGGGGCTTGAAACGCATTTTCTGGAGCCCGAGTTTTCAGTCTTCTGCCATGGTGGCTAGGGGTATATTTAGGGTTGCTCGTAAACAGTGAACAAGGAGGGTCCAGTTGCATGTGGGGCTGCGTTAAGGCTCCCCTGGGCAGTCCAGTTGTACCCAAAGCCTTCCTTTGGGGGCACTTTGGGATGGTCCAAGGGGAATCGCAATGCGTTTTCTGAGGCCCGCTTTTTCAGTCTTCTCCCATTGTGCCGAGGGCTATATTTAGGCTTGCATTGAAAGAGTGAACCCGGAGGGTCCAGTTGCATGTGGGGCTGCGTAAAGGCTCCCCTGGGGAGTTCACTTGTACCCAAAGCCTTCCTTTGGGGGCACTTCTGGATGGGCGAAAGGGGCTTGAAACGCATTTTCTGGAGCCCGAGTTTTCAGTCTTCTGCCATGGTGGCTAGGGGTATATTTAGGGTTGCTCGTAAACAGTGAACAAGGAGGGTCCAGTTGCATGTGGGGCTGCGTAAAGGCTCCTTTGGGGAGTTCAGTTGTACCCAAAGCCTTCCTTTGGGGGCACTTTTGGATGGGCGAATGGGGCTCGTAACACATTTTCTGTGGCCCGAGCTTTCAGTCGACTGCCAGGCGTGCTAGGGCTATATTTAGGCTTGCGGTGAAAGAGTGAACCCGGAGGGTCCAGTTGCATGTGGGGCTGCGTTAAGGCTCCCCTGGGGAGTCCAGTTGTACCCAAAGCCTTCCTTTGGGGGCACTTTGGGATGGTCCAAGGGGAATCGTTATGCGTTTTCTGATGCCCGCTTTTTCAGTCTTCTCCCATTGCGTCGAGGGGTATATTTAGGCTTGCGGTGAAAGAGTGAACCCGGAGGGTCCAGTTGCATGTGGGGCTGCATAAAGGCTCCCCTGGGGAGCTCAGATGTACCCAAAGCCTTCCTCTGGGGGCACTTTTGGATGTGCGAATTAGGCTTTTAATGCATTTTCTGTGGCCCGAGTTTTCAGTCGACTGCCAGGCGGGCCAGGGCTATATTTAGGCTTGCTGTGAAAGAGTGAACCCGGAGGGTCCAGTTGCATGTGGGGCTGCATAAAGGCTCCCCTGGGGAGTTCACTTGTACCCAAAGCCTTCCTTTGGGGGCACTTCTGGATGGGTGAATGGGGCTTGAAACGCATTTTCTGGAGCCCGAGTTTTCAGTCTTCTGCCATGGTGGCTAGGGCTATATTCAGGGTTGCTCGTAAACAGTGAACAAGGAGGGTCCAGTTGCATGTGGGGCTGCATAAAGGCTCCCCTGGGGAGTTCAGTTGTACCCAAAGCCTTCCTCTAGGGGCACTTTTGGATGGGCGAATTAGGCTTTTAATGCATTTTCTGGGGCCCGAGTTTTCAGTCGACTGCCAGGAGGGCCAGGGCTATATTTAGGGTTGCTGTGAAAGAGCGAATACGGAGGGTCCAGTTCCATGTGGGGCTGCGTTAAGGCTCCCCTGGGGAGTCCAGTTGTACCCAAAGCCTTCCTTTGGGAGCACTTTTGGATGGTCCAAGGGGAATCGCAATGCGTTTTCTGAGGCCCGCTTTTTCAGTCTTCTCCCATTGCGCCGAGTGCTATATTTAGGCTTGCGGTGAAAGAGTGAACCCGGAGGGTCCAGTTGCATGTGGGGCTGCGTAAAGGCTCCCCTGGGGAGTTCACTTGTACCCAAAGCCTTCCTCTGGGGGCACTTCTGGATGGGTGAATGGGGCTTGAAACGCATTTTCTGGAGCCCGAATTTTCAGTCTTCTGCCATGGTGGCTAGGGGTATATTTAGGGTTGCTGTGAAAGAGCGAATACGGAGGGTCCAGTTGCATGTGGGGCTGCGTTAAGGCTCCCCTGGGGAGTTCACTTGTACCCAAAGCCTTCCCTGGGGGCACTTCTGGATGGGTGAATGGGGCTTGAAACGCATTTTCTGGAGCCCGAGTTTTCAGTCTTCTGCCATGGTGGCTAGGGGTATATTTAGGGTTGCTGTGAAAGAGCGAATACGGAGGGTCCAGTTGCATGTGGGGCTGCGTTAAGGCTCCCCTGGGGAGTCCAGTTGTACCCAAAGCCTTTCTCTGGGGGCACTTTTGGATGGGCGAATGGGGCTCGTAACACATTTTCTGTGGCCCGAGCTTTCAGTCGACTGCCAGGCGTGCTAGGGCTTTATTTAGGCTTGCGGTGAAAGAGTGAACCCGGAGGGTCCAGTTGCATTTGGGGCTGCATAAAGGCTCCCCTGGGGAGTTCAGTTGTACCCAAAGCCTTCCTTTGGGGGCACTTCTGGATGGGTGAATGGGGCTTGAAACGCATTTTCTGGAGCCCAAGTTTTCAGTCTTCTGCCATGGTGGCTAGGGGTATATTTAGGGTTGCTCGTAAACAGTGAACAAGGAGGGTCCAGTTGCATGTGGGGCTGCGTAAAGGCTCCCCTGGGGAGTTCACTTGTACCCAAAGCCTTCCTCTGGGGGCACTTTTGGATGTGCGAATTAGGCTTTTAATGCATTTTCTGGGGCCCGAGTTTTCAGTCGACTGCCAGGCGGGCCAGGGCTATATTTAGGGTTGCTGTGAAAGAGCGAATACGGAGGGTCCAGTTGCATGTGGGGCTGCATAAAGGCTCCCCTGGGGAGTCCAGTTGTACCCAAAGCCTTCCTTTGGGAGCACTTTGGGATGGTCCAAGGGGAATCGCAATGCGTTTTCTGAGGCCCGATTTTTCAGTCTTCTCCAATTGTGCCGAGGGGTATATTTAGGCTTGCGGTGAAAGAGTGAACCCGGAGGGTCCAGTTGCATGTGGGGCTGCATAAAGGCTCCCCTGGGGAGTTCACTTGTACCCAAAGCCTTCCTTTGGGGGCACTTCTGGATGGGTGAATGGGGCTTGAAACGCATTTTATGGAGCCCGAGTTTTCAGTCTTCTGCCATGGTGGCTAGGGGTATATTTAGGGTTGCTCGTAAACACTGAACAAGGAGGGTCCAGTTGCATGTGGGGCTGCGTAAAGGCTCCCCTGGGGAGTTCAGTTGTACCCAAATCCTTCCTTTGGGGGCACTTCTGGATGGGTGAATGGGGCTTGAAATGCATTTTCTGGAGCCCGAGTTTTCAGTCTTCTGCCATGGTGCCTAGGGGTATATTTAGGGTTGCTGTGAAAGAGTGAACCCGGAGGGTCCAGTTGCATGTGGGCCTGCATAAAGGCTCCCCTGCGGAGTTCACTTGTACCCAAAGCCTTCCTTTGGGGGCGCTTTTCGATGGGCGAAAGGGGCTTGAAACGCTTTTTCTGTGGCCCGAGTTTTCAGTCTTCTGCCATGGTGGCTAGGGGTATATTTAGGGTTGCTGTAAAGAGCGAACACGGAGGGTCCAGTTGCATGTGCGGCTGAGTAAAGGCTCCCCTGGGGAGTTCAGATGTACCCAAAGCCTTCCTTTGGGGGCACTTTTGGATGGGCGAATGGGGCTCGTAACACATTTTCTGTGGCCCGAGCTTTCAGTCGACTGCCAGGCGTGCTATGGCTATATTTAGGCTTGCGGTGAAAGAGTGAACCCGGAGGGTCCAGTTGCATGTGGGGCTGCATAAAGGCTCCCCTGGGGAGTTCACTTGTACCCAAAGCCTTCCTTTGGGGGCACTTCTGGATGGGTGAATGGGGCTTGAAACGCATTTTCTGGAGCCCGAGTTTTCAGTCTTCTGCCATGGTGGCTAGGGGTATATTTAGGGTTGCTCGTAAACAGTGAACAAGGAGGGTCCAGTTGCATGTGGGGCTGCGTAAAGGCTCCCCTGGGGAGTTCAGTTGTACCCAAAGCCTTCCTCTGGGGGCACTTTTGGATGGGCGAATTAGGCTTTTAATGCATTTTCTGTGGCCCGAGTTTTCAGTCGACTGCCAGGCGGGCCAGGGCTATATTTAGGTTTGCTGTGAAAGAGCGAATACGGAGGGTCCAGTTGCACGTGGGGCTGCGTTAAGGCTCCACTGGGGAGTCCAGTTGTACCCAAAGCCTTCCTTTGGGGGCACTTTGGGATGGTCCAAGGGGAATCGCAATGCGTTTTCTGAGGCCCGCTTTTTCAGTCTTCTCCCATTGCGTCGAGGGGTATATTTAGGCTTGCGGTGAAAGAGTGAACCCGGAGGGTCCAGTTGCATGTGGGGCTGCATAAAGGCTCCCCTGGGGAGTTCACTTGTACCCAAAGCCTTCCTTTGGGGGCACTTCTGGATGGGTGAATGGGGCTTGAAACGCATTTTCTGGAGCCCGAGTTTTCAGTCTTCTGCCATGGTGGCTAGGGGTATATTTAGGGTTGCTCGTAAACAGTGAACAAGGAGGGTCCAGTTGCATGTGGGGCTGCGTAAAGGCTCCCCTGGGGAGTTCAGTTGTACCCAAAGCCTTCCTCTGGGGGCACTTTTGGATGGGCGAATTAGGCTTTTAATGCATTTTCTGGGGCCCGAGTTTTCAGTCGACTGCCAGGCGGGCCAGGGCTATATTTAGGGTTGCTGTGAAAGAGCGAATACGGAGGGTCCAGTTCCATGTGGGGCTGCGTTAAGGCTCCCCTGGGGAGTCCAGTTGTACCCAAAGCCTTCCTTTGGGGGCACTTTGGGATGGTCCAAGGGGAATCGCAATGCGTTTTCTGAGGCCCGCTTTTTCAGTCTTCTCCCATTGTGCCGAGGGCTATATTTAGGCTTGCATTGAAAGAGTGAACCCGGAGGGTCCAGTTGCATGTGGGGCTGCATAAAGGCTCCCCTGGGGAGTTCACTTGTACCCAAAGCCTTCCTTTGGGGGCACTTCTGGATGGGTGAATGGGGCTTGAAACGCATTTTCTGGAGCCCGAGTTTTCAGTCTTCTGCCATGGTGGCTAGGGGTATATTTAGGGTTGCTCGTAAACAGTGAACAAGGAGGGTCCAGTTGCATGTGGGGCTGCATAAAGGCTCCCCTGGGGAGCTCAGATGTACCCAAAGCCTTCCCTTGGGGGCACTTTTGAATGGGCGAATGGGGCTCGGAACACATTTTCTGTGGCTCGAACTTTCAGTCGACTGCCAGGCGTGCTAGGGCTATATTTAGGCTTGCGGTGAAAGAGTGAACCCGGAGGGTCCAGTTGCATGTGGGGCTGCATAAAGGCTCCCCTGGGGAGTTCACTTGTACCCAAAGCCTTCCTTTGGGGGCACTTCTGGATGGGTGAATGGGGCTTGAAACGCATTTTCTGGAGCCCGAGTTTTCAGTCTTCTGCCATGGTGGCTAGGGGTATATTTAGGGTTGCTCGTAAACAGTGAACAAGGAGGGTCCAGTTGCATGTGGGGCTGCATAAAGGCTCCCCTGGGGAGTTCACTTGTACCCAAAGCCTTCCTTTGAGGGCACTTCTGGATGGGCGAAAGGGGCTTGAAACGCTTTTTCTGTGGCCCGAGTTTTCAGTCTTCTGCCATGCTGGCTAGGGCTATATTTAGGCTTGCGGTGAAAGAGTGAACCCGGAGGGTCCAGTTGCATGTGGGGCTGCGTTAAGGCTCCCCTGGGGAGTCCAGTTGTACCCAAAGTCTTCCTTTGGGGGCACTTTGGGATGGTCCAAGGGGAATCGTTATGCGTTTTCTGAGGCCCGCTTTTTCAGTCTTCTCCCATTGCGTCGAGGGGTATATTTAGGCTTGCGGTGAAAGAGTGAACCCGGAGGGTCCAGTTGCATGTGGGGCTGCATAAAGGCTCCCCTGGGGAGTTCACTTGTACCCAAAGCCTTCCTTTGGGGGCACTTCTGGATGGGTGAATGGGGCTTGAAACGCATTTTCTGGAGCCCGAGTTTTCAGTCTTCTGCCATGGTGGCTAGGGGTATATTTAGGGTTGCTCGTAAACAGTGAACAAGGAGGGTCCAGTTGCATGTGGGGCTGCGTTAAGGCTCCCCTGGGGAGTCCAGTTGTACCCAAAGCCTTCCTTTGGGGGCACTTTGGGATGGTCCAAGGGGAATCGCAATGCGTTTTCTGAGGCCCGCTTTTTCAGTCTTCTCCCATTGTGCCGAGGGCTATATTTAGGCTTGCATTGAAAGAGTGAACCCGGAGGGTCCAGTTGCATGTGGGGCTGCGTAAAGGCTCCCCTGGGGAGTTCACTTGTACCCAAAGCCTTCCTTTGGGGGCACTTCTGGATGGGCGAAAGGGGCTTGAAACGCATTTTCTGGAGCCCGAGTTTTCAGTCTTCTGCCATGGTGGCTAGGGGTATATTTAGGGTTGCTCGTAAACAGTGAACAAGGAGGGTCCAGTTGCATGTGGGGCTGCGTAAAGGCTCCTTTGGGGAGTTCAGTTGTACCCAAAGCCTTCCTTTGGGGGCACTTTTGGATGGGCGAATGGGGCTCGTAACACATTTTCTGTGGCCCGAGCTTTCAGTCGACTGCCAGGCGTGCTAGGGCTATATTTAGGCTTGCGGTGAAAGAGTGAACCCGGAGGGTCCAGTTGCATGTGGGGCTGCGTTAAGGCTCCCCTGGGGAGTCCAGTTGTACCCAAAGCCTTCCTTTGGGGGCACTTTGGGATGGTCCAAGGGGAATCGTTATGCGTTTTCTGAGGCCCGCTTTTTCAGTCTTCTCCCATTGCGTCGAGGGGTATATTTAGGCTTGCGGTGAAAGAGTGAACCCGGAGTGTCCAGTTGCATGTGGGGCTGCATAAAGGCTCCCCTGGGGAGCTCAGATGTACCCAAAGCCTTCCTCTGGGGGCACATTTGGATGGGCGAATTAGGCTTTTAATGCATTTTCTGTGGCCCGAGTTTTCAGTCGACTGCCAGGCGGGCCAGGGCTATATTTAGGCTTGCTGTGAAAGAGTGAACCCGGAGGGTCCAGTTGCATGTGGGGCTGCATAAAGGCTCCCCTGGGGAGTTCACTTGTACCCAAAGCCTTCCTTTGGGGGCACTTCTGGATGGATGAATGGGGCTTGAAACGCATTTTCTGGAGCCCGAGTTTTCAGTCTTCTGCCATGGTGGCTAGGGCTATATTCAGGGTTGCTCGTAAACAGTGAACAAGGAGGGTCCAGTTGCATGTGGGGCTGCATAAAGGCTCCCCTGGGGAGTTCAGTTGTACCCAAAGCCTTCCTCTAGGGGCACTTTTGGATGGGCGAATTAGGCTTTTAATGCATTTTCTGGGGCCCGAGTTTTCAGTCGACTGCCAGGAGGGCCAGGGCTATATTTAGGGTTGCTGTGAAAGAGCGAATACGGAGGGTCCAGTTGCATGTGGGGCTGCGTTAAGGCTCCCCTGGGGAGTCCAGTTGTACCCAAAGCCTTCCTTTGGGAGCACTTTTGGATGGTCCAAGGGGAATCGCAATGCGTTTTCTGAGGCCCGCTTTTTCAGTCTTCTCCCATTGCGCCGAGTGCTATATTTAGGCTTGCGGTGAAAGAGTGAACCCGGAGGGTCCAGTTGCATGTGGGGCTGCGTAAAGGCTCCCCTGGGGAGTTCACTTGTACCCAAAGCCTTCCTCTGGGGGCACTTCTGGATGGGTGAATGGGGCTTGAAACGCATTTTCTGGAGCCCGAATTTTCAGTCTTCTGCCATGGTGGCTAGGGGTATATTTAGGGTTGCACGTAAACAGTGAACAAGGAGGGTCCAGTTGCATGTGGGGCTGCGTAAAGGCTCCCCTGGGGAGTTCAGTTGTACCCAAAGCCTTCCTCTGGGGGCACTTTTGGATGGGCGAATTAGGCTTTTAATGCATTTTCTGGGGCCCGAGTTTTCAGTCGACTGCCAGGCAGGCCAGGGCTATATTTAGGGTTGCTGTGAAAGAGCGAATACGGAGGGTCCAGTTGCATGTGGGGCTGCGTTAAGGCTCCCCTGGGGAGTCCAGTTGTACCCAAAGCCTTTCTCTGGGGGCACATTTGGATGGGCGAATGGGGCTCGTAACACATTTTCTGTGGCCCGAGCTTTCAGTCGACTGCCAGGCGTGCTAGGGCTTTATTTAGGCTTGCGGTGAAAGAGTGAACCCGGAGGGTCCAGTTGCATTTGGGGCTACATAAAGGCTCCCCTGGGGAGTTCACTTGTACCCAAAGCCTTCCTTTGGGGGCACTTCTGGATGGGCGAAAGGGGCTTGAAACGCTTTTTCTGTGGCCCGAGTTTTCAGTCTTCTGCCATGGTGGCTAGGGGTATATTTAGGGTTGCTGTAAAGAGCGAACACGGAGGGTCCAGTTGCATGTGCGGCTGAGTAAAGGCTCCCCTGAGGAGTTCAGATGTACCCAAAGCCTTCCTTTGGGGGCACTTTTGGATGGGCGAATGGGGCTCGTAACACATTTTCTGTGGACCGAGCTTTCAGTCGACTGCCAGGCGTGCTAGGGCTATATTTAGGCTTGCGGTGAAAGAGTGAACTCGGAGGGTCCAGTTGCATGTGGGGCTGCATAAAGGCTCCCCTGGGGAGTTCACTTGTACCCAAAGCCTTCCTTTGGGGGCACTTCTGGATGGGTGAATGGGGCTTGAAACGCATTTTCTGGAGCCCGAGTTTTCAGTCTTCTGCCATGGTGGCTAGGGGTATATTTAGGGTTGCTCGTAAACAGTGAACAAGGAGGGTCCAGTTGCATGTGGGGCTGCGTAAAGGCTCCCCTGAGGATTAGAGTTGTACCCAAAGCCTTCCTTTGGGGGCACTTTTGGATGGGCGAAAGGGGCTCGTAACACATTTTCTGTGGCCCGAGCTTTCAGTCGACTGCCAGGCGTGCTAGGGCTATATTTAGGCTTGCGGTGAAAGAGTGAACCCGGAGGGTCCAGTTGCATGTGGGGCTGCATAAAGGCTCCCCTGGGGAGTTCAGTTGTACCCAAAGCCTTCCTTTGGGGGCACTTCTGGATGGGTGAATGGGGCTTGAAACGCATTTTCTGGTGCCCGAGTTTTCAGACTCCTGCCATTCTGGCTAGGGTTATATTTAGGGTTGCTCGTAAACAGTGAACAAGGAGGGTCCAGTTGCATGTGGGGCTGCGTAAAGGCTCCCCTGGGGAGTTCAGTTGTACCCAAAGCCTTCCTCTGGGGGCACTTTGGGATGGTCCAAGGGGAATCGCAATGCGTTTTCTGAGGCCCGCTTTTTCAGTCTTCTCCCATTGCGCAGAGGGGTATATTTAGGCTTACAGTGAAAGAGTGAATCCGGAGGGTCCAGTTGCATGTGGGGCTGCATAAAGGCTCCCCTGGGGAGTTCAGATGTACCCAAAGCCTTCCTTTGTGTGCACTTCTGGATGGGCGAATTAGGCTTTTAATGCATTTTCTGGGGCCCGATTTTCAGTCGACTGCCAGGGGGGCCAGGGTTATATTTAGGGTTGCTGTGAAAGAGCGAATACGGAGGGTCCAGTTGCATGTGGGGCTGCGTTAAGGCTCCCCTGGGGAGTCCAGTTGTACCCAAAGCCTTCCTTTGGGGGCACTTTTGGATGGGCGAATGGGGCTCGTAACACATTTTCTGTGGCCCGAGCTTTCAGTCGACTGCCAGGCGTGCTAGGGCTATATTTAGGCTTGCGGTGAAAGAGTGAACCCGGAGGGTCCAGTTGCATGTGGGGCTGCATAAAGGCTCCCCTGGGGAGTTCAGTTGTACCCAAAGCCTTCCTCTGGGGGCACTTTTGGATGGGCGAATTAGGCTTTTAACGCATTTTCTGGGGCCCGAGTTTTCAGTCGACTGCCAGGCAGGCCAGGGCTATATTTAGGGTTGCTGTGAAAGAGCGAATACGGAGGGTCCAGTTGCATGTGGGGCTGCGTTAAGGCTCCCTTGGGGAGTCCAGTTGTACCGAAAGCCTTCCTTTGGGAGCACTTTTGGATGGTCCAAGGGGAATCGCAATGCGTTTTCTGAGGCACGCTTTTTCCGTCCTCTCCCATTGCGCCGAGGGCTATATTTAGGGTTGCGGTGAAAGAGTGAACCCGGAGGGTCCAGTTGCATGTGGGGCTGCATAAAGGCTCCCCTGGGGAGTTCAGTTGTACCCAAAGCCTTCCTTTGGGGGCACTTCTGGATGGGTGAAAGGGGCTTGAAACGCATTTTCTGGAGCCCGAGTTTTCAGTCTTCTGCCATGCTGGCTATGGTTATATTTAGGGTTGCTGTAAAGAGCGAACCCGGAGGGTCCAGTTGCATGTGGGGCTGCATAAAGGCTCCCCTGGGGAGTTCAGATGTACCCAAAGCCTTCCTTTGGGGGCACGTTTGGATGGGCGAAAGGGGCTTGAAACGCATTTTCTGTGGCCCGAGTTTTCAGTCTTATGGCATGCTGGCTAGGGTTATATTTAGGGTTGCTGTAAAGAGTGAACCCGGAGGGTCCAGTTGCATGTTGGGCTGCGTAAAGGCTCCCCTGGGGAGTTCAGATGTACCCAAAGCCTTCCTTTGGGGGCACTTCTGGATGGGTGAATGGGGCTTGAAACGCATTTTCTGTGGCCCGAGTTTTCAGTCTTCTGCCATGGTGGCTAGGGCTATATTTAGGCTTGCGGTGAAAGAGTGAACCCGGAGGGTCCAGTTGCATATGGGGCTGCGTTAAGGCTCCCCTGGGGAGTTCAGTTGTACCCAAAGCCTTCCTCTGGGGGCACTTCTGGATGGGTGAATGGGGCTTGAAACGCATTTTCTGTGGCCCGAGTTTTCAGTCTTCTGCCATGGTGGCTAGGGGTATATTTAGGGTTGCTCGTAAACAGTGAACAAGGAGGGTCCAGTTGCATGTGGGGCTGCGTTAAGGCTCCCCTGGGGAGTCCAGTTGTACCCAAAGCCTTCCTCTGGGGGCACTTTTGGATGGTCCAAGGGGAATCGTTATGCGTTTTCTGAGGCCCGCTTTTTCCGTCTTCTCCCATTGCGCCGAGGGCTATATTTAGGCTTGCGGTGAAAGAGTGAACCCGGAGTGTCCAGTTGCATGTGGGGCTGCATAAAGGCTCCCCTGCGGAGTTCAGTTGTACCCAAAGCCTTCCTTTGGGGGCACTTTTGGATGGGTGAATGGGGCTTGAAACGCTTTTTCTGTTGCCCGAATTTTCAGTCTTCTGCCATGGTGGCTAGGGGTATATTTAGGGTTGCACGTAAACAGTGAACAAGGAGGGTCCAGTTGCATGTGGGGCTGCGTAAAGGCTCCCCTGGGGAGTTCAGTTGTACCCAAAGCCTTCCTCTAGGGGCACTTTTGGATGGGCGAATTAGGCTTTTAATGCATTTTCTGTGGCCCGAGTTTTCAGTCGACTGCCAGGCGGGCCAGGGCTATATTTAGGGTTGCTGTGAAAGACCGAATACGGAGGGTCCAGTTGCATGTGGGGCTGCGTTAAGGCTCCCCTGGGGAGTTCAGTTGTACCCAAAGCCTTCCTCTGGGGGCACTTTTGGATGGGCGAATTAGGCTTTTAATGCATTTTCTGTGGCCCGAGTTTTCAGTCGACTGCCAGGCAGGCCAGGGCTATATTTAGGGTTGCTGTGAAAGAGCGAACACGGAGGGTCCAGATGCATGTGGGGCTGCATAAAGGCTCCCCTGGGGAGTTCAGTTGTACCCAAAGCCTTCCTTTGGGGGCACTTCTGGATGGGTGAATGGGGCTTGAAACGCTTTTTCTGTGGCCCGAGTTTTCAGTTTTCTGCCATGCTGGCTAGGGTTATATTTAGGGTTGCTTGTAAACAGCGAACACGGGGGGTCCAGTTGCGTATGGGCCTGCATAAAGGCTCCCCTGGGGAGTTCACTTGTACCCAAAGCCTTCCTTTGGGGGCACTTTTGGATGGTCGAATGGGGCTTGTAGCACGTTTTCTGGGGCCCGATTTTTCAGTCGTCTGCATGGCGGGCCAGGGATATATTTAGGGTTGCTGTGAAAGAGCGAATACGGAGGGTCCAGTTGCATTTGGGGCTGCATAAAGGCTCCCCTGGGGAGTTCACTTGTACCCAAAGCCTTCCTTTGGGGGCACTTCTGGATGGGTGAAAGGGGCTTGAAACGCTTTTTCTGTTGCCCGAGTTTTCAGTCTTCTGCCATGCTGGCTATGGTTATATTTAGGGTTGCTGTAAAGAGCGAACACGGAGGGTCCAGTTGCATGTGGGGCTGCATAAAGGCTCCCCTGGGGAGTTCAGTTGTACCCAAAGCCTTCCTCTGGGGGCACTTTTGGATGGGCGAATTAGGCTTTTAATGCATTTTCTGTGGCCCGAGTTTTCAGTCGACTGCCAGGAGGTCCAGGGCTATATTTAGGGTTGCTGTGAAAGAGCGAATACGGAGGGTTCAGTTGCATGTGGGGCTGCGTTAAGGCTCCCCTGGGGAGTCCAGTTGTACCCAAAGCCTTCCTTTGGGAGCACTTTTGGATGGTCCAAGGGGAATCGCAATGCGTTTTCTGAGGCCCGATTTTTCAGTCTTCTCCCATTGCGCCGAGGGCTATATTTAGTGTTGCGGTGAAAGAGTGAACCCGGAGGGTCCAGTTGCATGTGGGGCTGCGTAAAGGCTCCCCTGGGGAATTCACTTGTACCCAAAGCCTTCCTCTGGGGGCACTTTTGGATGGGCGAATTAGGCTTTTAACGCATTTTCTGGGGCCCGAGTTTTCAGTCGACTGCCAGGCGGGCCAGGGCTATATTTAGGCTTGCTGTGAAAGAGTGAACCCGGAGGGTCCAGTTGCATGTGGGCCTGCATAAATGCTCCCCTGGGGAGTTCAGATGTACCCAAAGCCTTCCTTTGGGGGCACGTTTGGATGGGCGAAAGGGGCTTGAAACGCATTATCTGTGGCCCGAGTTTTCAGTCTTATGGCATGCTGGCTAGGGTTATATTTAGGGTTGCTGTAAAGAGTGAACCCGGAGGGTCCAGTTGCATGTTGGGCTGCGTAAAGGCTCCCCTGGGGAGTTCAGATGTACCCAAAGCCTTCCTTTGGGGGCACTTCTGGATGGGCGAATGGGGCTCGTAACACATTTTCTGTTGCCCGAGCTTTCAGTCGACTGCCAGGCGTGCTAGGGCTATATTTAGGCTTGCGGTGAAAGAGTGAATACGAAGGGTCCAGTTGCATATGGGGCTGCGTTAAGGCTCCCCTGGGGAGTTCACTTGTACCCAAAGCCTTCCTTTGGGGGCACTTCTGGATGGGTGAATGGGGCTTGAAACGCATTTTCTGGAGCCCGAGTTTTCAGTCTTCTGCCATGGTGGCTAGGGGTATATTTAGGGTTGCTCGTAAACAGTGAACAAGGAGGGTCCAGTTGCATGTGGGGCTGCGTAAAGGCTCCCCTGGGGAGTTCAGTTGTACCCAAAGCCTTCCGCTGGGGGCACTTTTGGATGGGCGAATTAGGCTTTTAACGCATTTTCTGGGGCCCGAGTTTTCAGTCGACTGCCAGGCGGGCCAGGGTTATATTTAGGGTTGCTGTGAAAGAGCGAATACGGAGGGTCCAGTTGCATGTGGGGCTGCGTTAAGGCTCCCCTGGGGAGTCCAGTTGTACCCAAAGCCTTCCTCTGGGGGCACTTTTGGATGGTCCAAGGGGAATCGTTATGCGTTTTCTGAGGCCCGCTTTTTCCGTCTTCTCCCATTGCGCCGAGGGCTATATTTAGGCTTGCGGTGAAAGAGTGAACCCGGAGTGTCCAGTTGCATGTGGGGCTGCATAAAGGCTCCCCTGGGGAGTTTAGTTGTACCCAAAGCCTTCCTTTGGGGGCACTTCTGGATGGGCGAATTAGGCTTTTAACGCTTTTTCTGTTGCCCGAGTTTTCAGTCTTCTGCCATGCTGGCTATGGTTATATTTAGGGTTGCTGTAAAGAGCGAACACAGAGGGTCCAGTTGCATGTGGGGCTGCATAAAGGCTCCCCTGGGGAGTTCAGTTGTACCCAAAGCCTTCCTCTGGGGGCACTTTGGGATGGGCGAATTAGGCTTTTAATGCATTTTCTGTGGCCCGAGTTTTCAGTCGACTGCAAGGAGGTCCAGGGCTATATATAGGGTTGCTGTGAAAGAGCCAATACGGAGGGTTCAGTTGCATGTGGGGCTGCGTTAAGGCTCCCCTGGGGAGTCCAGTTGTACCCAAAGCCTTCCTTTGGGAGCACTTTTGGATGGTCCAAGGGGAATCGCAATGCGTTTTCTGAGGCCCGATTTTTCAGTCTTCTCCCATTGCGCCGAGGGCTATATTTAGGGTTGCGGTGAAAGAGTGAACCCGGAGGGTCCAGTTGCATGTGGGGCTGCGTTAAGGCTCTCCTGGGGAGTTCACTTGTACCCAAAGCCTTCCTCTGGGGTCACTTTTGGATGGGCGAATTAGGCTTTTAACGCATTTTCTGGGGCCCGAGTTTTCAGTCGACTGCCAGGCGGGCCAGGGCTATATTTAGGCTTGCTGTGAAAGAGTGAACCCGGAGGGTCCAGTTGCATGTGGGCCTGCATAAAGGCTCCCCTGGGGAGTTCAGATGTACCCAAAGCCTTCCTTTGGGGGCACGTTTGGATGGGCGAAAGGGGCTTGAAACGCATTTTCTGTGGCCCGAGTTTTCAGTCTTATGGCATGCTGGCTAGGGTTATATTTAGGGTTGCTGTAAAGAGTGAACCCGGAGGGTCCAGTTGCATGTTGGGCTGCGTAAAGGCTCCCCTGGGGAGTCCAGATGTACCCAAAGCCTTCCTTTGGGGGCACTTCTGGATGGGCGAATGGGGCTCGTAACACATTTTCTGTTGCCCGAGCTTTCAGTCGACTGCCAGGCGTGCTAGGGCTATATTTAGGCTTGCGGTGAAAGAGTGAACCCGGAGGGTCCAGTTGCATATGGGGCTGCGTTAAGGCTCCCCTGGGGAGTTCACTTGTACCCAAAGCCTTCCTCTGGGGGCACTTTTGGATGGGCGAATTAGGCTTTGAATGCATTTTCTGTGGCCCGAGTTTTCAGTCGACTGCCAGGCGGGCCAGGGTTATATTTAGGGTTGCTGTGAAAGAGCGAATACGGAGGGTCCAGTTGCATGTGGGGCTGCGTTAAGGCTCCCCTGGGGAGTCCAGTTGTACCCAAAGCCTTCCTCTGGGGGCACTTTAGGATGGTCCAAGTGGAATCGTTATGCGTTTTCTGAGGCCCGCTTTTTCAGTCTTCTCCCATTGCGCCGAGGGCTATATTTAGGCTTGCGGTGAAAGAGTGAACCCGGAGGGTCCAGTTGCATGTTGGGCTGCGTAAAGGCTCCCCTGGGGAGTTCAGATGTACCCAAAGCCTTCCTTTGGGGGCACTTCTGGATGGGCGAATGGGGCTCGTAACACATTTTCTGTTGCCCGAGCTTTCAGTCGACTGCCAGGCGTGCTAGGGCTATATTTAGGCTTGCGGTGAAAGAGTGAATACGAAGGGTCCAGTTGCATATGGGGCTGCGTTAAGGCTCCCCTGGGGAGTTCACTTGTACCCAAAGCCTTCCTTTGGGGGCACTTCTGGATGGGTGAATGGGGCTTGAAACGCATTTTCTGGAGCCCGAGTTTTCAGTCTTCTGCCATGGTGGCTAGGGGTATATTTAGGGTTGCTCGTAAACAGTGAACAAGGAGGGTCCAGTTGCATGTGGGGCTGCGTAAAGGCTCCCCTGGGGAGTTCAGTTGTACCCAAAGCCTTCCGCTGGGGGCACTTTTGGATGGGCGAATTAGGCTTTTAACGCATTTTCTGGGGCCCGAGTTTTCAGTCGACTGCCAGGCGGGCCAGGGTTATATTTAGGGTTGCTGTGAAAGAGCGAATACGGAGGGTCCAGTTGCATGTGGGGCTGCGTTAAGGCTCCCCTGGGGAGTCCAGTTGTACCCAAAGCCTTCCTCTGGGGGCACTTTTGGATGGTCCAAGGGGAATCGTTATGCGTTTTCTGAGGCCCGCTTTTTCCGTCTTCTCCCATTGCGCCGAGGGCTATATTTAGGCTTGCGGTGAAAGAGTGAACCCGGAGTGTCCAGTTGCATGTGGGGCTGCATAAAGGCTCCCCTGGGGAGTTCAGTTGTACCCAAAGCCTTCCTTTGGGGGCACTTCTGGATGGGCGAATTAGGCTTTTAACGCTTTTTCTGTTGCCCGAGTTTTCAGTCTTCTGCCATGCTGGCTATGGTTATATTTAGGGTTGCTGTAAAGAGCGAACACAGAGGGTCGAGTTGCATGTGGGGCTGCATAAAGGCTCCCCTGGGGAGTTCAGTTGTACCCAAAGCCTTCCTCTGGGGGCACTTTGGGATGGGCGAATTAGGCTTTTAATGCATTTTCTGTGGCCCGAGTTTTCAGTCGACTGCAAGGAGGTCCAGGGCTATATATAGGGTTGCTGTGAAAGAGCCAATACGGAGGGTTCAGTTGCATGTGGGGCTGCGTTAAGGCTCCCCTGGGGAGTCCAGTTGTACCCAAAGCCTTCCTTTGGGAGCACTTTTGGATGGTCCAAGGGGAATCGCAATGCGTTTTCTGAGGCCCGATTTTTCAGTCTTCTCCCATTGCGCCGAGGGCTATATTTAGGGTGTTGCGGTGAAAGAGTGAACCCGGAGGGTCCAGTTGCATGTGGGGCTGCGTTAAGGCTCTCCTGGGGAGTTCACTTGTACCCAAAGCCTTCCTCTGGGGTCACTTTTGGATGGGCGAATTAGGCTTTTAACACATTTTCTGGGGCCCGAGTTTTCAGTCGACTGCCAGGCGGGCCAGGGCTATATTTAGGCTTGCTGTGAAAGAGTGAACCCGGAGGGTCCAGTTGCATGTGGGCCTGCATAAAGGCTCCCTGGGGAGTTCAGATGTACCCAAAGCCTTCCTTTGGGGGCACGTTTGGATGGGCGAAAGGGGCTTGAAACGCATTTTCTGTGGCCCGAGTTTTCAGTCTTATGGCATGCTGGCTAGGGTTATATTTAGGGTTGCTGTAAAGAGTGAACCCGGAGGGTCCAGTTGCATGTTGGGCTGCGTAAAGGCTCCCCTGGGAGTTCAGATGTACCCAAAGCCTTCCTTTGGGGGCACTTCTGGATGGGCGAATGGGGCTCGTAACACATTTTCTGTTGCCCGAGCTTTCAGTCGACTGCCAGGCGTGCTAGGGCTATATTTAGGCTTGCGGTGAAAGAGTGAACCCGGAGGGTCCAGTTGCATATGGGGCTGCGTTAAGGCTCCCCTGGGGAGTTCACTTGTACCCAAAGCCTTCCTCTGGGGGCACTTTTGGATGGGCGAATTAGGCTTTGAATGCATTTTCTGTGGCCCGAGTTTTCAGTCGACTGCCAGGCGGGCCAGGGTTATATTTAGGGTTGCTGTGAAAGAGCGAATACGGAGGGTCCAGTTGCATGTGGGGCTGCGTTAAGGCTCCCCTGGGGAGTCCAGTTGTACCCAAAGCCTTCCTCTGGGGGCACTTTAGGATGGTCCAAGTGGAATCGTTATGCGTTTTCTGAGGCCCGCTTTTTCAGTCTTCTCCCATTGCGCCGAGGGCTATATTTAGGCTTGCGGTGAAAGAGTGAACCCGGAGTGTCCAGTTGCATGTGGGGCTGCATAAAGGCTCCCCTGGGGAGTTCAGTTGTACCCAAAGCCTTCCTTTGGGGCACTTTTGGATGGGTGAATGGGGCTTGAAACGCATTTTCTGGAGCCCGAATTTTCAGTCTTCTGCCATGGTGGCTAGGGGTATATTTAGGGTTGCTCGTAAACAGTGAACAAGGAGGGTCCAGTTGCATGTGGGGCTGCGTAAAGGCTCCCCTGGGGAGTTCAGTTGTACCCAAAGCCTTCCTCTGGGGGCACTTTTGGATGGGCGAATTAGGCTTTTAATGCATTTTCTGTGGCCCGAGTTTTCAGTCGACTGCCAGGCGGGCCAGGGCTATATTTAGGGTTGCTGTGAAAGACCGAATACGGAGGGTCCAGTTGCATGTGGGGCTGCGTTAAGGCTCCCCTGGGGAGTCCATTTGTACCCAAAGCCTTCCTTTGGGGGCACTTTTGGATGGGCGAATTAGGCTTTTAACGCATTTTCTGGGGCCCGAGTTTTCAGTCGACTGCCAGGCGGGCCAGGGCTATATTTAGGCTTGCTGTGAAAGAGTGAACCCGGAGGGTCCAGTTGCATGTGGGCCTGCATAAAGGCTCCCCTGGGGAGTTCAGATGTACCCAAAGCCTTCCTTTGGGGGCACGTTTGGATGGGCGAAAGGGGCTTGAAACGCATTTTCTGTGGCCCGAGTTTTCAGTCTTATGGCATGCTGGCTAGGGTTATATTTAGGGTTGCTGTAAAGAGTGAACCCGGAGGGTCCAGTTGCATGTTGGGCTGCGTAAAGGCTCCCCTGGGGAGTTCAGATGTACCCAAAGCCTTCCTTTGGGGGCACTTTTGGATGGGCGAATGGGGCTCGTAACACATTTTCTGTGGCCCGAGCTTTCAGTCGACTGCCAGGCGTGCTAGGGCTATATTTAGGCTTGCGGTGAAAGAGTGAACCCGGAGGGTCCAGTTGCATGTTGGGCTGCGTAAAGGCTCCCCTGGGGAGTTCAGTTGTACCCAAAGCCTTCCGCTGGGGGCACATTTGGATGGGCGAATTAGGCTTTTAACGCATTTTCTGGGGCCCGAGTTTTCAGTCGACTGCCAGGCGGGCCAGGGCTATATTTAGGGTTGCTGTGAAAGAGCGAATACGGAGTGTCCAGTTGCATGTGGGGCTGCATAAAGGCTCCCCTGGGGAGTTCAGTTGTACCCAAAGCCTTCCTTTGGGGGCACTTCTGGATGGGTGAATGGGGCTTGAAACGCTTTTTCTGTGGCCCGAGTTTTCAGTTTTCTGCCATGCTGGCTAGGGTTATATTTAGGGTTACTTGTAAACAGCGAACACGGGGGGTCCAGTTGCGTATGGGCCTGCATAAAGGCTCCCCTGGGGAGTTCACTTGTACCCAAAGCCTTCCTTTGGGGGCACTTTTGGATGGTCGAATGGGGCTTGTAGCACGTTTTCTGGGGCCCGATTTTTCAGTCGTCTGCATGGCGGGCCAGGGATATATTTAGGGTTGCTGTGAAAGAGCGAATACGGAGGGTCCAGTTGCATTTGGGGCTGCATAAAGGCTCCCCTGGGGAGTTCAGTTGTACCCAAAGCCTTCCTTTGGGGGCACTTCTGGATGGGTGAAAGGGGCTTGAAACGCTTTTTCTGTTGCCCGAGTTTTCAGTCTTCTGCCATGCTGGCTAGGGTTATATTTAGGGTTGCTCGTAAAGAGCGAACACGGAGGGTCCAGTTGCATGTGGGGCTGCATAAAGGCTCCCCTGGGGAGTTCAGTTGTACCCAAAGCCTTCCTCTGGGGGCACTTTTGGATGGGCGAATTAGGCTTTTAATGCATTTTCTGTGGCCCGAGTTTTCAGTCGTCTTCCAGGAGGTCCAGGGCTATAATTAGGGTTGCTGTGAAAGAGCGAATACGGAGGGTTCAGTTGCATGTGGGGCTGCGTTAAGGCTCCCCTGGGGAGTCCAGTTGTACCCAAAGCCTTCCTTTGGGAGCACTTTTGGATGGTCCAAGGGGAATCGCAATGCGTTTTCTGAGGCCCGATTTTTCAGTCTTCTCCCATTGCGCCGAGGGCTATATTTAGGGTTGCGGTGAAAGAGTGAACCCGGAGGGTCCAGTTGCATGTGGGGCTGCGTTAAGGCTCTCCTGGGGAGTTCACTTGTACCCAAAGCCTTCCTCTGGGGGCACTTTTGGATGGGCGAATTAGGCTTTTAACGCATTTTCTGGGGCCCGAGTTTTCAGTCGACTGCCAGGCGGGCCAGGGCTATATTTAGGCTTGCTGTGAAAGAGTGAACCCGGAGGGTCCAGTTGCATGTGGGCCTGCATAAAGGCTCCCCTGGGGAGTTCAGATGTACCCAAAGCCTTCCTTTGGGGGCACTTCTGGATGGGTGAATGGGGCTTGAAACGCTTTTTCTGTGGCCCGAGTTTTCAGTTTTCTGCCATGCTGGCTAGGGTTATATTTAGGGTTACTTGTAAACAGCGAACACGGGGGGTCCAGTTGCGTATGGGCCTGCATAAAGGCTCCCCTGGGGAGTTCACTTGTACCCAAAGCCTTCCTTTGGGGGCACTTTTGGATGGTCGAATGGGGCTTGTAGCACGTTTTCTGGGGCCCGATTTTTCAGTCGTCTGCATGGCGGGCCAGGGATATATTTAGGGTTGCTGTGAAAGAGCGAATACGGAGGGTCCAGTTGCATTTGGGGCTGCATAAAGGCTCCCCTGGGGAGTTCAGTTGTACCCAAAGCCTTCCTTTGGGGGCACTTCTGGATGGGTGAAAGGGGCTTGAAACGCTTTTTCTGTTGCCCGAGTTTTCAGTCTTCTGCCATGCTGGCTAGGGTTATATTTAGGGTTGCTCGTAAAGAGCGAACACGGAGGGTCCAGTTGCATGTGGGGCTGCATAAAGGCTCCCCTGGGGAGTTCAGTTGTACCCAAAGCCTTCCTCTGGGGGCACTTTTGGATGGGCGAATTAGGCTTTTAATGCATTTTCTGTGGCCCGAGTTTTCAGTCGTCTTCCAGGAGGTCCAGGGCTATAATTAGGGTTGCTGTGAAAGAGCGAATACGGAGGGTTCAGTTGCATGTGGGGCTGCGTTAAGGCTCCCCTGGGGAGTCCAGTTGTACCCAAAGCCTTCCTTTGGGAGCACTTTTGGATGGTCCAAGGGGAATCGCAATGCGTTTTCTGAGGCCCGATTTTTCAGTCTTCTCCCATTGCGCCGAGGGCTATATTTAGGGTTGCGGTGAAAGAGTGAACCCGGAGGGTCCAGTTGCATGTGGGGCTGCGTTAAGGCTCTCCTGGGGAGTTCACTTGTACCCAAAGCCTTCCTCTGGGGGCACTTTTGGATGGGCGAATTAGGCTTTTAACGCATTTTCTGGGGCCCGAGTTTTCAGTCGACTGCCAGGCGGGCCAGGGCTATATTTAGGCTTGCTGTGAAAGAGTGAACCCGGAGGGTCCAGTTGCATGTGGGCCTGCATAAAGGCTCCCCTGGGGAGTTCAGATGTACCCAAAGCCTTCCTTTGGGGGCACGTTTGGATGGGCGAAAGGGTCTTGAAACGCTTTTTCTGTGGCCCGAGTTTTCAGTCTTATGGCATGCTGGCTAGGGTTATATTTAGGGTTGCTGTAAAGAGTGAACCCGGAGGGTCCAGTTGCATGTTGGGCTGCGTAAAGGCTCCCCTGGGGAGTTCAGATGTACCCAAAGCCTTCCTTTGGGGGCACTTCTGGATGGGCGAATGGGGCTCGTAACACATTTTCTGTGGCCCGAGCTTTCAGTCGACTGCCAGGCGTGCTAGGGTTATATTTAGGCTTGCGGTGAAAGAACAAACCCGGAGGGTCCAGTTGCATATGGGGCTGCGTTAAGGCTCCCCTGGGGAGTTCACTTGTACCCAAAGCCTTCCTTTGGGGGCACTTCTGGATGGGTGAATGGGGCTTGAAACGCATTTTCTGGAGCCCGAGTTTTCAGTCTTCTGCCATGGTGGCTAGGGGTATATTTAGGGTTGCTCGTAAACAGTGAACAAGGAGGGTCCAGTTGCATGTGGGGCTGCGTAAACGCTCCCCTGGGGAGTTCAGTTGTACCCAAAGCCTTCCGCTGGGGGCACTTTTGGATGGGCGAATTAGGCTTTTAACGCATTTTCTGGGGCCCGAGTTTTCAGTCGACTGCCAGGCGAGCCAGGGTTATATTTAGTGTTGCTGTGAAAGAGCGAATACGGAGGGTCCAGTTGCATGTGGGGCTGCGTTAAGGCTCCCCTGGGGAGTCCAGTTGTACCCAAAGCCTTCCTTTGGGAGCACTTTTGGATGGTCCAAGGGGAATCGCAATGCGTTTTCTGAGGCCCGCTTTTTCAGTCTTCTCCCATTGCGCCGAGGGCTATATTTAGGCTTGCGGTGAAAGAGTGAACCCGGAGGGTCCAGTTGCATGTGGGGCTGCATAAAGGCTCCCCTGGGGAGTTCAGTTGTACGCAAAGCCTTCCTTTGGGGGCACTTCTGGATGGGTGAATGGGGCTTGAAACGCATTTTCTGGAGCCCAAATTTTCAGTCTTCTGCCATGGTGGCTAGGGGTATATTTAGGGTTGCTCGTAAACAGTGAACAAGGAGGGTCCAGTTGCATGTGGGGCTGCGTAAAGGCTCCCCTGGGGAGTTCAGTTGTACCCAAAGCCTTCCTCTGGGGGCACTTTTGGAAGGGCGAATTAGGCTTTTAATGCATTTTCTGTGGCTCGAGTTTTCAGTCGACTGCCAGGCGGGCCAGGGCTATATTTAGGGTTGCTGTGAAAGAGCGAATACGGAGGGTCCAGTTGCATGTGGGGCTGCGTTAAGGCTCCCCTGGGGAGTCCAGTTGTACCCAAAGCCTTCCTCTGGGGGCACTTTTGGATGGGCGAATTAGGCTTTTAACGCATTTTCTGGGGCCCGAGTTTTCAGTCGACTGCCAGGCGGGCCAGGGCTATATTTAGGGTTGCTGTGAAAGAGCGAATACGGAGTGTCCAGTTGCATGTGGGGCTGCATAAAGGCTCCCCTGGGGAGTTCAGTTGTACCCAAAGCCTTCCTTTGGGGGTACTTCTGGATGGGTGAATGGGGCTTGAAACGCTTTTTCTGTGGCCCGAGTTTTCAGTTTTCTGCCATGCTGGCTAGGGTTATATTTAGGGTTGCTTGTAAACAGCGAACACGGGGGGTCCAGTTGCGTATGGGCCTGCATAAAGGCTCCCCTGGGGAGTTCAGTTGTACGCAAAGCCTTCCTTTGGGGGCACTTTTGGATGGTCGAATGGGGCTTGTAGCACGTTTTCTGGGGCCCGATTTTTCAGTCGTCTGCATGGCGGGCCAGGGATATATTTAGGGTTGCTGTGAAAGAGCGAATACGGAGGGTCCAGTTGCATTTGGGGCTGCATAAAGGCTCCCCTGGGGAGTTCAGTTGTACCCAAAGCATTCCTTTGGGGGCACTTTTGGATGGGCGAATTAGGCTTTTAATGCATTTTCTGTGGCCCGAGTTTTCAGTCGACTGCCAGGAGGTCCAGGGCTATATTTAGGGTTGCTGTGAAAGAGCGAATACGGAGGGTTCAGTTGCATGTGGGGCTGCGTTAAGGCTCCCCTGGGGAGTCCAGTTGTACCCAAAGCCTTCCTTTGGGGGCACTTTTGGATGGTCCAAGGGGAATCGCAATGCGTTTTCTGAGGCCCGATTTTTCAGTCTTCTCCCATTGCGCCGAGGGCTATATTCAGGGTTGCGGTGAAAGAGTGAACCCGGAGGGTCCAGTTGCATGTGGGGCTGCGTTAAGGCTCTCCTGGGGAGTTCACTTGTACCCAAAGCCTTCCTCTGGGGGCACTTTGGGATGGGCGAATTAGGCTTTTAACGCATTTTCTGGGGCCCGATTTTTAAGTCGTCTGTATGGCGGGCCAGGGATATATTTAGGGTTGCTGTGAAAGAGCGAATACGGAGGGTCCAGTTGCATTTGGGGCTGCATAAAGGCTCCCCTGGGGAGTTCAGTTGTACCCAAAGCCTTCCTTTGGGGGCACTTCTGGATGGGTGAAAGGGGCTTGAAACGCTTTTTCTGTTGCCCGAGTTTTCAGTCTTCTGCCATGCTGGCTAGGGTTATATTTAGGGTTGCTGCAAAGAGCGAACACGGAGGGTCCAGTTGCATGTGGGGCTGCATAAAGGCTCCCCTGGGGAGTTCAGTTGTACCCAAAGCCTTCCTTTGGGGGCACTTCTGGATGGGTGAAAGGGGCTTGAAACGCTTTTTCTGTTGCCCGAGTTTTCAGTCTTCTGCCATGCTGGCTAGGGTTATATTTAGGGTTGCTGTAAAGAGCGAACATGGAGGGTCCAGTTGCATGTGGGGCTGCGTTAAGGCTCCCCTGGGGAGTTCAGTTGTACCCAAAGCCTTCCTCTGGGGGCACTTTTGGATGGGCGAATTAGGCTTTTAATGCATTTTCTGTGGCCCGAATTTTCAGTCGACTGCCAGGAGGTCCAGGGTTATATTTAGGGTTGCTGTGAAAGAGCCAATACGGAGGGTTCAGTTGCATGTGGGGCTGCGTTAAGGCTCCCCTGGGGAGTCCAGTTGTACCCAAAGCCTTCCTTTGGGAGCACTTTTGGATGGTCCAAGGGAAATCGTAATGCGTTTTCTGAGGCCCGATTTTTCAGTCTTCTCCCATTGCGCCGAGGGCTATATTTAGGGTTGCGGTGAAAGAGTGAACCCGGAGGGTCCAGTTGCATGTGGGGCTGCGTTAAGGCTCTCCTGGGGAGTTCACTTGTACCCAAAGCCTTCCTCTGGGGGCACTTTTGGATGGGCGAATTAGGCTTTTAACGCATTTTCTGGGGCCAGAGTTTTCAGTCGACTGCCAGGCGGGCCAGGGCTATATTTAGGCTTGCTGTGAAAGAGTGAACCCGGAGGGTCCAGTTGCATGTGGGCCTGCATAAAGGCTCCCCTGGGGAGTTCAGATGTACCCAAAGCCTTCCTTTGGGGGCACGTTTGGATGGGCGAAAGGGGCTTGAAACGCATTTTCTGTGGCCCGAGTTTTCAGTCTTATGGCATTCTGGCTAGGGTTATATTTAGGGTTGCTGTAAAGAGTGAACCCGGAGGGTCCAGTTGCATGTGGGGCTGCGTTAAGGCTCCCCTGGGGAGTTCAGATGTACCCAAAGCCTTCCTTTGGGGGCACTTTTGGATGGGCGAATGGGGCTCGTAACACATTTTCTGTGGCCCGAGCTTTCAGTCGACTGCCAGGCGTGCTAGGGCTATATTTAGGCTTGCGGTGAAAGAGTGAACCCGGAGGGTCCAGTTGCATGTGGGGCTGCATAAAGGCTCCCCTGGGGAGTTCACTTGTACCCAAAGCCTTCCTTTGGGGGCACTTCTGGATGGGTGAATGGGGCTTGAAACGCATTTTCTGGAGCCCGAGTTTTCAGTCTTCTGCCATGGTGGCTAGGGGTATATTTAGGGTTGCTCGTAAACAGTGAACAAGGAGGGTCCAGTTGCATGTGGGGCTGCGTAAAGGCTCCCCTGGGGAGTTCAGTTGTACCCAAAGCCTTCCGCTGGGGGCACTTTTGGATGGGCGAATTAGGCTTTTAACGCATTTTCTGGGGCCCGAGTTTTCAGTCGACTGCCAGGCGGGCCAGGGCTATATTTAGGGTTGCTGTGAAAGAGCGAATACGGAGTGTCCAGTTGCATGTGGGGCTGGGTAAAGGCTCCCCTGGGGAGTTCAGTTGTACCCAAAGCCTTCCTTTGGGGGCACTTCTGGATGGGTGAATGGGGCTTGAAACGCTTTTTCTGTGGCCCGAGTTTTCAGTTTTCTGCCATGCTGGCTAGGGTTATATTTAGGGTTGCTTGTAAACAGCGAACACGGGGGGTCCAGTTGCGTATGGGCCTGCATAAAGGCTCCCCTGGGGAGTTCAGTTGTACGCAAAGCCTTCCTTTGGGGGCACTTTTGGATGGTCGAATGGGGCTTGTAGCACGTTTTCTGGGGCCCGAGTTTTCAGTCGTCTGCATGGCGGGCCAGGGATATATTTAGGGTTGCTGTGAAAGAGCGAATACGGAGGGTCCAGTTGCATTTGGGGCTGCATAAAGGCTCCCCTGGGGAGTTCAGTTGTACCCAAAGCCTTCCTTTGGGGGCACTTCTGGATGGGTGAAAGGGGCTTGAAACGCTTTTTCTGTTGCCCGAGTTTTCAGTCTTCTGCCATGCTGGCTAGGGTTATATTTAGGGTTGCTGTAAAGAGCGAACACGGAGGGTCCAGTTGCATGTGGGGCTGCATAAAGGCTCCCCTGGGGAGTTCAGTTGTACCCAAACCCTTCCTCTGGGGGCACTTTTGGATGGGCGAATTAGGCTTTTAATGCATTTTCTGGGGCCCGAGTTTTCAGTCGACTGCCAGGCGGGCCAGGGCTATATTTAGGGTTGCTGTGAAAGAGCGAATACGGAGGGTCCAGTTGCATGTGGGGCTGCGTTAAGGCTCCCCTGGGGAGTCCAGTTGTACCCAAAGCCTTCCTCTGGGGGCACTTTTGGATGGTCCAAGGGGAATCGCAATGCGTTTTCTGAGGCCCGCTTTTTCAGTCTTCTCCCATTGCGCCGAGGGCTATATTTAGGCTTGCGGTGAAAGAGTGAACCCGGAGGGTCCAGTTGCATGTGGGGCTGCATAAAGGCTCCCCTGGGGAGTTCAGTTGTACCCAAAGCCTTCCTTTGGGGGCACTTCTGGATGGGTGAATGGGGCTTGAAACGCATTTTCTGGAGCCCGAGTTTTCAGTCTTCTGCCATGGTGGCTAGGGGTATATTTAGGGTTGCTCGTAAACAGTGAACAAGGAGGGTCCAGTTGCATGTGGGGCTGCGTAAAGGCTCCCCTGGGGAGTTCAGTTGTACCCAAAGCCTTCCTCTGGGGGCACTTTTGGATGGGCGAATTAGGCTTTTAATGCATTTTCTGTTGCCCGAGTTTTCAGTCGACTGCCAGGCGGGCCAGGGCTATATTTAGGGTTGCTGTGAAAGAGCGAACACGGAGGGTCCAGTTGCATGTGGGGCTGCGTTAAGGCTCCCCTGGGGAGTCCAGTTGTACCCAAAGCCTTCCTCTGGGGGCACTTTTGGATGGGCGAATTAGGCTTTTAACGCATTTTCTGGGGCCCGAGTTTTCAGTCGACTGCCAGGCGGGCCAGGGCTATATTTACGGTTGCTTGTAAACAGCGAACACGGGGGGTCCAGTTGCGTATGGGCCTGCATAAAGGCTCCCCTGGGGAGTTCAGTTGTACCCAAAGCCTTCCTTTGGGGGTCCTTTTGGATGGTCGAATGGGGCTTGTAGCACGTTTTCTGTGGCCCGATTTTTCAGTCCTCTGCATGGCGGGCCAGGGATATATTTAGGGTTGCTGTGAAAGAGCGAATACGGAGGGTCCAGTTGCATGTGGGGCTGCATAAAGGCTCCCCTGGGGAGTTCAGTTGTACCCAAAGCCTTCCTCTGGGGGCACTTTTGGATGTGCGAATTAGGCTTTTAATGCATTTTCTGGGGCCCAAGTTTTCAGTCGACTGCCAGGCGGGCCAGGGTTATATTTAGGGTTGCTGTGAAAGAGCGAATACGGAGGGTCCAGTTGCATGTGGGGCTGCGTTAAGGCTCCCCTGGGGAGTCCAGTTGTACCCAAAGCCTTCCTTTGGGTGCACTTTGGGATGGTCCAAGGGGAATCGCAATGCGTTTTCTGAGGCCCGCTTTTTCAGTCTTCTCCAATTGTGCCGAGGGGTATATTTAGCCTTGCGGTGAAAGAGTTAACCCGGAGGGTCCAGTTGCATGTGGGGCTGCATAAAGGCTCCCCTGGGGAGTTCACTTGTACCCAAAGCCTTCCTTTGGGGGCACTTCTGGATGGGTGAATGGGGCTTGAAACGCATTTTCTGGAGCCCGAGTTTTCAGTCTTCTGCCATGGTGGCTAGGGGTATATTTAGGGTTGCTCGTAAACACTGAACAAGGAGGGTCCAGTTGCATGTGGGGCTGCGTAAAGGCTCCCCTGGGGAGTTCAGTTGTACCCAAAGCCTTCCTTTGGGGGCACTTCTGGATGGGCGAAAGGGGCTTGAAACGCTTTTTCTGTGGCCCGAGTTTTCAGTCTTCTGCCATGCTGGCTAGGGTTATATTTAGGGTTGCTGTAAAGAGCGAACACGGAGGGTCCACTTCCATGTGGGGCTGCATAAAGGCTCCACTGGTGAGCTCAGATGTACCCAAAGCCTTCCTTTGGGGGCACTTTTGGATGGGTGAATGGGGCTCGTAACACATTTTCTGTGGCTCGAACTTTCAGTCGACTGCCAGGCGTGCTAGGGCTATATTTAGGCTTGCGGTGAAAGAGTGAACCCGGAGGGTCCAGTTGCATGTGGGGCTGCATAAAGGCTCCCCTGGGGAGTTCAGTTGTACCCAAAGCCTTCCTTTGGGGGCACTTCTGGATGGGTGAATGGGGCTTGAAAAGCATTTTCTGGAGCCCGAGTTTTCAGTCGACTGCCAGGAGGTCCAGGGCTATATTTAGGGTTGCTGTGAAAGAGCGAATACGAAGGGTTCAGTTGCATGTGGGGCTGCGTTAAGGCTCCCCTGGGGAGTCCAGTTGTACCCAAAGCCTTCCTTTGGGAGCACTTTTGGATGCTCCAAGGGGAATCGCAATGCGTTTTCTGAGGCCCGCTTTTTCAGTCTTCTCCCATTGCGCCGAGGGCTATATTTAGGCTTGCGGTGAAAGAGTGAACCCGGAGGGTCCAGTTGCATGTGGGGCTGCGTTAAGGCTCCCCTGGGGAGTTCACTTGTACCCAAAGCCTTCCTCTGGGGGCACTTATGGATGGGCGAATTAGGCTTTTAACGAATTTTCTGGGGCCCGAGTTTTCAGTCGACTGCCAGGCGGGCCAGGGCTATATTTAGGCTTGCTGTGAAAGAGTGAACCCGGAGGGTCCAGTTGCATGTGGGCCTGCATAAAGGCTCCCCTGGGGAGTTCAGATGTACCCAAAGCCTTCCTTTGGGGGCACTTCTGGATGGGTGAATGGGGCTTGAAACGCATTTTATGGAGCCCGAGTTTTCAGTCTTCTGCCATGGTGGCTAGGGGTATATTTAGGGTTGCTCGTAAACAGTGAACAAGGAGGGTCCAGTTGCATGTGGGGCTGCATAAAGGCTCCCCTGGGGAGTTCAGTTGTACCCAAAGCCTTCCTCTGGGGGCACTTTTGGATGGTCGAATTAGGCTTTTAACGCATTTTCTGGGGCCCGAGTTTTCAGTCGACTGCCAGGCGGGCCAGGGCTATATTTAGGGTTGCTGTGAAAGAGCGAATACGGAGTGTCCAGTTGCATGTGGGGCTGGGTAAAGGCTCCCCTGGGGAGTCCAGTTGTACCCAAAGCCTTCCTTTGGGGGCACTTCTGGATGGGTGAATGGGGCTTGAAACGCATTTTCTAGTGCCCGAGTTTTCAGACTCCCGCCATTCTGGCTAGGGTTATATTTAGGGTTGCTCGTAAACAGTGAACAAGGAGGGTCCAGTTGCATGTGGGGCTGCGTAAAGGCTCCCCTGGGGAGTTCACTTGTACCCAAAGCCTTCCTCTGGGGGCACTTTGGGATGGTCCAAGGGGAATCGCAATGCGTTTTCTGACGCCCGCATTTTCAGTCTTCTCCCATTGCGCAGAGGGGTATATTTAGGCTTGCAGTGAAAGAGTGAACCCGGAGGGTCCAGTTGCATGTGGGGCTGCATAAAGGCTCCCCTGGGGAGTTCACTTGTACCCAAAGCCTTCCTTTGTGGGCACTTCTGGATGGGCGAATTAGGCTTTTAATGCATTTTCTGGGGCCCGAGTTTTCAGTCGACTGCCAGGCGGGCCAGGGCTATATTTAGGGTTGCTGTGAAAGAGCGAATACGGAGGGTCCAGTTGCATGTGGGGCTGCGTTAAGGCTCCCCTGGGGAGTCCAGTTGTACCCAAAGCCTTCCTTTGGGGGCACTTTTGGATGGGCGAATGGGGCTCGTAACACATTTTCTGTGGCCCGAGCTTTCAGTCGACTGCCAGGCGTGCTAGGGCTATATTTAGGCTTGCGGTGAAAGAGTGAACCCGGAGGGTCCAGTTGCATGTGGGGCTGCATAAAGGCTCCCCTGGGGAGTTCACTTGTACCCAAAGCCTTCCTTTGGGGGCACATTTGGATGGTCGAATGGGGCTTGTAGCACGTTTTCTGGGGCCCGATTTTTCAGTCGTCTTCCATGCGGGCCAGGGTTATATTTAGGGTTGCTGTGAAAGAGCGAATACGGAGGGTCCAGTTGCATGTGGGGCTGCATAAAGGCTCCCCTGGGGAGTTCACTTGTACCCAAAGCCTTCCTTTGGGCGCACTTCTGGATGGGTGAATGGGGCTTGAAACGCATTTACTGGAGCCCAAGTTTTCAGTCTTCTGCCATGGTGGCTAGGGGTATATTTAGGGTTGCTCGTAAACAGTGAACAAGGAGGGTCCAGTTGCATGTGGGGCTGCGTAAAGGCTCCCCTGGGGAGTTCAGTTGTACCCAAAGCCTTCCTCTGGGGGCACTTTTGGATGGTCAAATTAGGCTTTTAATGCGTTTTCTGTTGCCCGAGTTTTCAGTCTTCTCCCATTGCGTCGAGGGGTATATTTAGGCTTGCGGTGAAAGAGTGAACCCGGAGGGTCCAGTTGCATGTGGGGCTGCGTTAAGGCTCCCCTGGGGAGTCCAGTTGTACCCAAAGCCTTCCTTTGGGAGCACTTTTGGATGGTCCAAGGGGAATCGCAATGCGTTTTCTGAGGCCCGCTTTTTCAGTCTTCTCCCATTGCGCAGAGGGATATATTTAGGCTTGCGGTGAAAGAGTGAACCCGGAGGGTCCAGTTGCATGTGGGGCTGCATAAAGGCTCCCCTGGGGAGTTCAGTTGTACCCAAAGACTTCCTTTGGGGGCACTTCTGGATGGGTGAATGGGGCTTGAAACGCATTTTCTGGTGCCCGAGTTTTCAGACTCCTGCCATTCTGGCTAGGGTTATATTTAGGGTTGCTCGTAAACAGTGAACAAGGAGGGTCCAGTTGCATGTGGGGCTGCGTTAAGGCTCCCCTGGGGAGTCCAGTTGTACCCAAAGCCTTCCTCTGGGGGCACTTTTGGATGGGCGAATTAGGCTTTTAACGCATTTTCTGGGGCCCGAGTTTTCAGTCGACTGCCAGGCGGGCCAGGGCTATATTTAGGGTTGCTGTGAAAGAGCGAACACGGAGGGTCCAGTTGCATGTGGGGCTGCATAAAGGCTCCCCTGGGGAGTTCAGTTGTACCCAAAGCCTTCCTTTGGGGGCACTTCTGGATGGGTGAATGGGGCTTGAAACGCTTTTTCTGTGGCCCGAGTTTTCAGTTTTCTGCCACGCTGGCTAGGGTTATATTTAGGGTTGCTTGTAAACAGCGAACACGGGGGGTCCAGTTGCGTATGGGCCTGCATAAAGGCTCCCCTGGGGAGTTCAGTTGTACCCAAAGCCTTCCTTTGGGGGCACTTTTGGATGGTCGAATGGGGCTTGTAGCCCGTTTTCTGTGGCCCGGTTTTTTAGTCGTCTGCATGGCGGGGCAGGGATATATTTAGGGTTGCTGTGAAAGAGCGAATACGGAGGGTCCAGTTGCATTTGGGGCTGCATAAAGGCTCCCCTGGGGAGTTCAGTTGTACCCAAAGCCTTCCTCTGGGGGCACTTTTGGATGAGCGAATTAGGCTTTTAATGCTTTTTCTGGGGCCCGAGTTTTCAGTCGACTGCCAGGAGGGCCAGGGCTATATTTAGGGTTGCTGTGAAAGAGCGAATACGGAGGGTCCAGTTGCATGTGGGGCTGCGTTAAGGCTCCCCTGGGGAGTCCAGTTGTACCCAAAGCCTTCCTTTGGGAGCACTTTTGGATGGTCCAAGGGGAATCGCAATGCGTTTTCTGAGGCCCGCTTTTTCAGTCTTCTCCCATTACGCCGAGGGCTATATTTAGGGTTGCTGTGAAAGAGTGAACCCGGAGGGTCCAGTTGCATGTGGGGCTGCGTTAAGGCTCCCCTGGGGAGTTCACTTGTACCCAAAGCCTTCCTCTGGGGGCACTTTTGGATGGGCGAATTAGGCTTTTAACGCATTTTCTGTGGCCCGAGTTTTCAGTCGACTGCCAGGCGGGCCAGGGCTATATTTAGGCTTGCTGTGAAGGAGTGAACCCGGAGGGTCCAGTTGCATGTGGGCCTGCATAAAGGCTCCCCTGGGGAGTTCAGATGTACCCAAAGCCTTCCTTTGGGGGCACGTTTGGATGGGCGAAAGGGGCTTGAAACTCTTTTTCTGTGGCCCGAGTTTTCAGTCTTCTGGCATGCTGGCTAGGGTTATATTTAGGGTTGCTGTAAAGAGCGAACACAGAGGGTCCAGTTGCATGTGGGGCTGCGTAAAGGCTCCCCTGGGGAGTTCAGATGTATTCAAAGCCTTCCTTTGGGGGCACTTTTGGATGGGCGAATGGGGCTCGTAACACATTTTCTGTGGCCCGAGCTTTCAGTCGACTGCCAGGCGTGCTAGGGCTATATTTAGGCTTGCGGTGAAAGAGTGAACCCAGAGGGTCCAGTTGCATGTGGGGCTGCATAAAGGCTCCCCTGGGGAGTTCACTTGTACCCAAAGCCTTCCTTTGGGGGCACTTCTGGATGGGTGAATGGGGCTTGAAACGCATTTTCTGGAGCCCGAGTTTTCAGTCTTCTGCCATGGTGGCTAGGGGTATATATAGGGTTGCTCGTAAACAGTGAACAAGGAGGGTCCAGTTGCATGTGGGGCTGCATAAAGGCTCCCCTGGGGAGTTCAGATGTACCCAAAGCCTTCCTTTGGGGGCACTTTTGGGTGGTCGAATGGGGCTTGTAGCACGTTTTCTGTGGCCCGATTTTTCAGTCGTCTGCCATGCGGGCCAGGGTTATATTTAGGGTTGCTGTGAAAGAGCGAATACGGAGGGTCCAGTTGCATGTGGGGCTGCATAAAGGCTCCCCTGGGGAGTTCACTTGTACCCAAAGCCTTCCTTTGGGTGCACTTTTGGATGGTCCAAGGGGAATCGCAATGCGTTTTCTGAGGCCCGCTTTTTCAGTCTTCTCCCATTGCGCCGAGGGCTATATTTAGGCTTGCGGTGAAAGAGTGAACCCGGAGGGTCCAGTTGCATGTGGGGCTGCATAAAGACTCCCCTGGGGAGTTCAGTTGTACCCAAAGCCTTCCTTTGGGGGCACTTCTGGATGGGTGAATGGGGCTTGAAACGCTTTTTCTGTGGCCCGAGTTTTCAGTTTTCTGCCATGCTGGCTAGGGTTATATTTAGGGTTGCTTGTAAACAGCGAACACGGGGGGTCCAGTTGCGTATGGGCCTGCATAAAGGCTCCCCTGGGGAGTTCAGTTGTACCCAAAGCCTTCCTTTGGGGGCACTTTTGGATGGTCGAATGGGGCTTGTAGCCCGTTTTCTGTGGCCCGATTTTTCAGTCGTCTGCATGGCGGGCCAGGGATATATTTAGGGTTGCTGTGAAAGAGCGAATACGGAGGGTCCAGTTGCATGTGGGGCTGCATAAAGGCTCCCCTGGGGAGTTCACTTGTACCCAAAGCCTTCCTTTGGGGGCACTTCTGGATGGGTGAAAGGGGCTTGAAACACATTTTCTGTTGCCCGAGTTTTCAGTCTTCTGCCATGCTGGCTAGGGTTATATTTAGGGTTGCTGTAAAGAGCGAACCCGGAGGGTCCAGTTGCATGTGGGGCTGCGTAAAGGCTCCCCTGGGGAGTTCAGTTGTACCCAAAGCCTTCCTTTGGGAGCACTTTTGGATTGTCTAAGGGGAATCGCAATGCGTTTTCTGAGGCCCGCTTTTTCAGTCTTCTCCCATTGCGCCGAGGGCTATATTTAGGGTTTGCGGTGAAAGAGTGAACCCGGAGGGTCCAGTTGCATGTGGGGCTGCGTTAAGGCTCCCCTGGGGAGTTCACTTGTACCCAAAGCCTTCCTTTGGGGGCACGTTTTGATGGGCGAAAGTGGCTTGAAACGCTTTTTCTGTGGCCCGAGTTTTCAGTCTTCTGGCATGATGGCTAGGGTTATATTTAGGGTTGCTGTAAAGAGTGAACACGGAGGGTCCAGTTGCATGTGGGGCTGCGTAAAGGCTCCCCTGGGGAGTTCAGATGTACCCAAAGCCTTCCTTTGGGGGCACTTCTGGATGGGCGAATGGGGCTCGTAACACATTTTCTGTGGCCCGAGCTTTCAGTCGACTGCCAGGCGTGCTAGGGCTATATTTAGGCTTGCGGTGAAAGAGTGAACCCGGAGGGTCCAGTTGCATGTGGGGCTGCATAAAGGCTCCCCTGCGGAGTTCACTTGTAACCAAAGCCTTCCTTTGGGCGCACTTCTGGATGGGTGAATGGGGCTTGAAATGCATTTTCTGGAGCCCGAATTTTCAGTCTTCTGCCATGGTGGCTAGGGGTATATTTAGGGTTGCTCGTAAACAGTGAACAAGGAGGGTCCAGTTGCATGTGGGGCTGCGTAAAGGCTCCCCTGGGGAGTTCACTTGTACCCAAAGCCTTCCTTTGGGGGCACTTTTGGATGGGCGAATTAGGCTTTTAACGCATTTTCTGGGGCCCGAGTTTTCAGTCGACTGCCAGGCGGGCCAGGGCTATATTTAGGGTTGCTGTGAAAGAGCGAATACGGAGGGTCCAGTTGCATGTGGGGCTGCGTTAAGGCTCCCCTGGGGAGTCCAGTTGTACCCAAAGCCTTCCTCTGGGGGCACTTTTGGATGGTCCAAGGGGAATCGTTATGCGTTTTCTGAGGCCCGCTTTTTCAGTCTTCTCCCATTGCGCTGAGGGCTATATTTAGGCTTGCGGTGAAAGAGTGAACCCGGAGTGTCCAGTTGCATGTGGGGCTGCATAAAGGCTCCCCTGGGGAGTTCACTTGTACCCAAAGCCTTCCTTTGGGGGCACTTCTGGATGGGTGAATGGGGCTTGAAACACATTTTCTGGAGCCCGAGTTTTCAGTCTTCTGCCATGGTGGCTAGTGTTATATTTAGGCTTGATGTGAAAGAGCGAACCCGGAGGGTCCAGTTGCATGTGGGCCTGCATAAAGGCTCCCCTGGGGAGTTCAGATGTACCCAAAGCCTTCCTTTGGGGGCACGTTTGGATGGGCGAAAGGGGCTTGAAACTCTTTTTCTGTGGCCCGAGTTTTCAGTCTTCTGGCATGATGGCTAGGGTTATATTTAGGGTTGCTGTAAAGAGTGAACACGGAGGGTCCAGTTGCATGTGGATCTGCGTAAAGGCTCCCCTGGGGAGTTCAGATGTACCCAAAGCCTTCCTTTGGGGGCACTTTTGGATGGGCGAATGGGGCTCGTAACACATTTTCTGTGGCCCGAGCTTTCAGTCGACTGCCAGGCGTGCTAGGGCTATATTTAGGCTTGCGGTGAAAGAGTGAACCCGGAGGGTCCAGTTGCATGTGGGGCTGCATAAAGGCTCCCCTGGGGAGTTCACTTGTACCCAAAGCCTTCCTTTGGGCGCACTTCTGGATGGGTGAATGGGGCTTGAAACGCATTTTCTGGAGCCTGAGTTTTCAGTCTTCTGCCATGGTGGCTAGGGTTATATTTAGGGTTGCTCGTAAACAGTGAACAAGGAGGGTCCAGTTGCATGTGGGGCTGCGTAAAGGCTCCCCTGGGGAGTTCAGTTGTACCCAAAGCCTTCCTCTGGGGGCACTTTTGGATGGGCGAATTAGGCTTTTAACGCATTTTCTGGGGCCCAAGTTTTCAGTCGACTGCCAGGCGGGCCAGGGCTATATTTAGGGTTGCTGTGAAAGAGTGAACCCGGACGGTCCAGTTGCATGTGGGGCTGCATAAAGGCTCCCCTGGGGAGTTCACTTGTACCCAAAGCCTTCCTTTGGGGGCACTTCTGGATGGGTGAATGGGGCTTGAAACGCTTTTTCTGTGGCCCGAGTTTTCAGTCTTCTGCCATGGTGGCTAGGGGTATATTTAGGGTTGCTCGTAAACAGTGAACAAGGAGGGTCCAGTTGCATGTGGGGCTGCATAAAGGCTCCCCTGGGGAGTTCACTTGTACCCAAAGCCTTCCTTTGGGGGCACTTCTGGATGGGCGAAAGGGGCTTGAAACGCTTTTTCTGTGGCCCAAGTTTTCAGTCTTCTGCCATGGTGGCTAGGGGTATATTTAGGGTTGCTCGTAAACAGTGAACAAGGACGGTCCAGTTGCATGTGGGGCTGCGTTAAGGCTCCCCTGGGGAGATCATTTGTACCTTAAGCCTTCCTCTGGGGGCACTTTGGGATGGTCCAAGGGGAATCGCAATGCATTTTCTGAGGCCCGCTTTTTCAGTCTTCTCCCATTGCGCAGAGGGCTATATTTAGGCTTGCGGTGAAAGTGTGAACCCGGAGGGTCCAGTTGCATGTGGGGCTGCATAAAGGCTCCCCTGGGGAGTTCACTTGTACCCAAAGCCTTCCTTTGGGGGCACTTCTGGATGGGTGAATGGGGCTTGAAACGCTTTTTCTGTGGCCCGAGTTTTCAGTTTTCTGCCATGCTGGATAGTGTTATATTTAGGGTTGCTTGTAAACAGCGAACACGGGGGGTCCAGTTGCGTATGGGCCTGCATAAAGGCTCCCCTGGGGAGTTCAGTTGTACCCAAAGCCTTCCTCTGGGAGCACTTTTGGAAGGTAGAATGGGGCTTGTAGCACGTTTTATGGGGCCCGATTTTTCAGTCGTCTGCCAGGCGTACCAGGGCTATATTTAGTGTTGCTGTGAAAGAGTGAACCCGGAGGGTCCAGTTGCATATGGGGCTGCATAAATGCTCCCCTGGGGAGTTCAGTTGTACCCAAAGCCTTCCTTTGGGGGCACTTCTTGATGGGCGAAAGGGGCTTGAAACGCTTTTTCTGTGGCCCGAGTTTTCAGTCTTCTGCCATGCTGGCTAGGGTTATATTTAGGGTTGCTGTAAAGAGCGAACACGGAGGGTCCAGTTGCATGTGGGGCTGCGTTAAGGCTCCCCTGGGGAGTTCACTTGTAACCAAAGCCTTCCTTTGGGGGCACTTCTGGATGGGTGAATGGGGCTTGAAACGCATTTTATGGAGCCCGAGTCTTCAGTCTTCTGCCATGGTGGCTAGCGGTATATTTAGGGTTGCTCCTAAACAGTGAACAAGGAGGGTCCAGTTGCATGTGGGGCTGCGTAAAGGCTCCCCTGGGGAGTTTAGTTGTACCCAAAGCCTTCCTTTGGGGGCACTTCTGGATGGGTGAAAGGGGCTTGAAACGCTTTTTCTGTGGCCCGAATTTTCAGTCTTCTGCCATGCTGGCTAGGGTTATATTTAGGGTTGCTGTAAAGAGCGAACACGGAGGGTCCAGTTGCATGTGGGGCTGCGTAAAGGCTCCCCTGGTGAGTTCAGATGTACCCAAAGCCTTCCTTTGGGCGCACTTCTGGATGGGTGAATGGGGCTTGAAACGCATTTTATGGAGCCCGAGTTTTCAGTCTTCTGCCATGGTGGCTATGGGTATATTTAGGGTTGCTCGTAAACACTGAACAAGGAGGGTCCAGTTGCATGTAGGGCTGCGTAAAGGCTCCCCTGGGGAGTTCACTTGTACCCAAAGCCTTCCTCTGGGGGCACTTTGGGATGGTCCAAGGGGAATCGCAATGCGTTTTCTGACGCCCGCTTTTTCAGTCTTCTCCCATTGCGCAGAGGGATATATTTAGGCTTGCAGTGAAAGAGTGAACCCGGAGGGTCCAGTTACATGTGGGGCTGCATAAAGGCTCCCCTTAAGAATTCACTTGTACCCAAAGCCTTCCTTTGGGGGCACTTCTGGATGGGTGAATGGGGCTTGAAACGCTTTTTCTGTGGCCCGAGTTTTCAGTCTTCTGCCATGCTGGCTAGGGCTATATTTAGGGTTGCTGTGAAAGAGCGAATACGGAGTGTCCAGTTGCATGTGGGGCTGCATAAAGGCTCCCCTGGGGAGTTCACTTGTACCCAAAGCCTTCCTTTGGGGGCACTTCTGGATGGGTGAATGGGGCTTGAAACGCTTTTTCTGTGGCCCGAGTTTTCAGTCTTCTGGCATGATGGCTAGGGTTATATTTAGGGTTGCTGTAAAGAGTGAACACGGAGGGTCCAGTTGCATGTGGGGCTGCGTAAAGGCTCCCCTGGGGAGTTCAGATGTACCCAAAGCCTTCCTTTGGGGGCACTTCTGGATGGGCGAATGGGGCTCGTAACACATTTTCTGTGGCCCGAGCTTTCAGTCGACTGCCAGGCGTGCTAGGGCTATATTTAGGCTTGCGGTGAAAGAGTGAACCCGGAGGGTCCAGTTGCATGTGGGGCTGCATAAAGGCTCCCCTGGGGAGTTCACTTGTAACCAAAGCCTTCCTTTGGGCGCACTTCTGGATGGGTGAATGGGGCTTGAAACGCATTTTCTGGAGCCCGAGTTTTCAGTCTTCTGCCATGGTGGCTAGGGGTATATTTAGGGTTGCTCGTAAACAGTGAACAAGGAGGGTCCAGTTGCATGTGGGGCTGCGTAAAGGCTCCCCTGGGGAGTTCAGTTGTACCCAAAGCCTTCCTCTGGGGGCACTTTTGGATGGGCGAATTAGGCTTTTAACGCATTTTCTGGGGCCCGAGTTTTCAGTCGACTGCCAGGCGGGCCAGGGCTATATTTAGGGTTGCTGTGAAAGAGCGAATACGAAGGGTCCAGTTGCATGTGGGGCTGCGTTAAGGCTCCCCTGGGGAGTCCAGTTGTACCCAAAGCCTTCCTCTGGGGGCACTTTTGGATGGTCCAAGGGGAATCGTTATGCGTTTTCTGAGGCCCGCTTTTTCAGTCTTCTCCCATTGCGCTGAGGGCTATATTTAGGCTTGCGGTGAAAGAGTGAACCCGGAGTGTCCAGTTGCATGTGGGGCTGCATAAAGGCTCCCCTGGGGAGTTCACTTGTACCCAAAGCCTTCCTTTGGGGGCACTTCTGGATGGGTGAATGGGGCTTGAAACACATTTTCTGGAGCCCGAGTTTTCAGTCTTCTGCCATGGTGGCTAGTGTTATATTTAGGCTTGATGTGAAAGAGCGAACCCGGAGGGTCCAGTTGCATGTGGGCCTGCATAAAGGCTCCCCTGGGGAGTTCAGATGTACCCAAAGCCTTCCTTTGGGGGCACGTTTGGATGGGCGAAAGGGGCTTGAAACTCTTTTTCTGTGGCCCGAGTTTTCAGTCTTCTGGCATGATGGCTAGGGTTATATTTAGGGTTGCTGTAAAGAGTGAACACGGAGGGTCCAGTTGCATGTGGGGCTGCGTAAAGGCTCCCCTGGGGAGTTCAGATGTACCCAAAGCCTTCCTTTGGGGGCACTTTTGTATGGGCGAATGGTGCTCGTAACACATTTTCTGTGGCCCGAGCTTTCAGTCGACTGCCAGGCGTGCTAGGGCTATATTTAGGCTTGCGGTGAAAGAGTGAACCCGGAGGGTCCAGTTGCATGTGGGGCTGCATAAAGGCTCCCCTGGGGAGTTCAGTTGTACCCAAAGCCTTCCTCTGGGGGCACTTTTGGATGGGCGAATTAGGCTTTTAACGCATTTTCTGGGGCTCAAGTTTTCAGTCGACTGCCAGGCGGGCCAGGGCTATATTTAGGGTTGCTGTGAAAGAGTGAACCCGGAGGGTCCAGTTGCATGTGGGGCTGCATAAAGGCTCCCCTGGGGAGTTCACTTGTACCCAAAGCCTTCCTTTGGGGGCACTTCTGGATGGGTGAATGGGGCTTGAAACGCTTTTTCTGTGGCCCGAGTTTTCAGTCTTCTGCCATGGTGGCTAGGGGTATATTTAGGGTTGCTCGTAAACAGTGAACAAGGAGGGTCCAGTTGCATGTGGGGCTGCATAAAGGCTCCCCTGGGGAGTTCACTTGTACCCAAAGCCTTCCTTTGGGGGCACTTCTGGATGGGCGAAAGGGGCTTGAAACGCTTTTTCTGTGGCCCGAGTTTTCAGTCTTCTGCCATGGTGGCTAGGGGTATATTTAGGGTTGCTCGTAAACAGTGAACAAGGAGGGTCCAGTTGCATGTGGGGCTGCGTTAAGGCTCCCCTGGGGAGTTCATTTGTACCTTAAGCCTTCCTCTGGGGGCACTTTGGGATGGTCCAAGGGGAATCGCAATGCATTTTCTGAGGCCCGCTTTTTCAGTCTTCTCCCATTGCGCAGAGGGCTATATTTAGGCTTGCGGTGAAAGTGTGAACCCGGAGGGTCCAGTTGCATGTGGGGCTGCATAAAGGCTCCCCTGGGGAGTTCACTTGTACCCAAAGCCTTCCTTTGGGGGCACTTCTGGATGGGTGAATGGGGCTTGAAACGCTTTTTCTGTGGCCCGAGTTTTCAGTTTTCTGCCATGCTGGATAGTGTTATATTTAGGGTTGCTTGTAAACAGCGAACACGGGGGGTCCAGTTGCGTATGGGCCTGCATAAAGGCTCCCCTGGGGAGTTCAGTTGTACCCAAAGCCTTCCTCTGGGAGCACTTTTGGAAGGTAGAATGGGGCTTGTAGCACGTTTTCTGGGGCCCGATTTTTCAGTCGTCTGCCAGGCGGACCAGGGCTATATTTAGTGTTGCTGTGAAAGAGTGAACCCGGAGGGTCCAGTTGCATATGGGGCTGCATAAATGCTCCCCTGGGGAGTTCAGTTGTACCCAAAGCCTTCCTTTGGGGGCACTTCTTGATGGGCGAAAGGGGCTTGAAACGCTTTTTCTGTGGCCCGAGTTTTCAGTCTTCTGCCATGCTGGCTAGGGTTATATTTAGGGTTGCTGTAAAGAGCGAACACGGAGGGTCCAGTTGCATGTGGGGCTGCGTTAAGGCTCCCCTGGGGAGTTCACTTGTACCCAAAGCCTTCCTTTGGGGGCACTTCTGGATGGGTGAATGGGGCTTGAAACGCATTTTCTGGAGCCCGAATTTTCAGTCTTCTGCCATGGTGGCTAGCGGTATATTTAGGGTTGCTCCTAAACAGTGAACAAGGAGGGTCCAGTTGCATGTGGGGCTGCGTAAAGGCTCCCCTGGGGAGTTTAGTTGTACCCAAAGCCTTCCTTTGGGGGCACTTCTGGATGGGTGAAAGGGGCTTGAAACGCTTTTTCTGTGGCCCGAATTTTCAGTCTTCTGCCATGCTGGCTAGGGTTATATTTAGGGTTGCTGTAAAGAGCGAACACGGAGGGTCCAGTTGCATGTGGGGCTGCGTAAAGGCTCCCCTGGTGAGTTCAGATGTACCCAAAGCCTTCCTTTGGGCGCACTTCTGGATGGGTGAATGGGGCTTGAAACGCATTTTATGGAGCCCGAGTTTTCAGTCTTCTGCCATGGTGGCTAGGGGTATATTTAGGGTTGCTCGTAAACACTGAACAAAGAGGGTCCAGTTGCATGTAGGGCTGCGTAAAGGCTCCCCTGGGGAGTTCACTTGTACCCAAAGCCTTCCTCTGGGGGCACTTTGGGATGGTCCAAGGGGAATCGCAATGCGTTTTCTGAGGCCCGCTTTTTCAGTCTTCTCCCATTGCGCAGAGGGATATATTTAGGCTTGCAGTGAAAGAGTGAACCCGGAGGGTCCAGTTACATGTGGGGCTGCATAAAGGCTCCCCTGGGGAATTCACTTCTCCCAAACCCTTCCTTTGGGGGCACTTCTGGATGGGTGAATGGGGCTTGAAACGCTTTTTCTGTGGCCCGAGTTTTCAGTCTTCTGCCATGCTGGCTAGGGTTATATTTAGGGTTGCTGTGAAAGAGCGAATACGGAGTGTCCAGTTGCATGTGGGGCTGCATAAAGGCTCCCCTGGGGAGTTCACTTGTACCCAAAGCCTTCCTTTGGGGGCACTTCTGGATGGGTGAATGGGGCTTGAAACGCTTTTTCTGTGGCCCGAGTTTTCAGTCTTCTTCCATGCTGGCTAGGGTTATATTTAGGGTTGCTTGTAAACAGCAAACACGGGGGGTCCAGTTGCGTATGGGCCTGCATAAAGGCTCCCCTGGGGAGTTCACTTGTACCCAAAGCTTTCCTCTGGGGGCACTTTTGGATGGTCGAATGGGGCTTGTAGCACGTTTTCTGGGGCCCGATTTCTCAGTCGTCTGCCATGCGGTCCAGGGTTATATTTAGGGTTGCTGTGAAAGAGCGAATACGGAGGGTCCAGTTGCATTTGGGGCTGCATAACGGCTCCCCTGGGGAGTTCACTTGTACCCAAAGCCTTCCTTTGGGGGCACTTCTGGATGGGTGAAAGGGGCTTGAAACGCTTTTTCTGTGGCCCGAGTTTTCAGTCTTCTGCCATGCTGGCTAGGGTTATATTTAGGGTTGCTGTAAAGAGCGAACACGGAGGGTCCAGTTGCATGTGGGGCTGCGTAAAGGCTCCCCTGGGGAGTTCAGATGTACCCAAAGCCTTCCTTTGGGGGCACTTTTGGATGGGCGAATGGGGCTGGTAACACATTTTCTGTGGCTCGAGCTTTCAGTCGACTGCCAGGCATGCTAGAGATATATTTAGGCTTGCGGTGAAAGAGTGAACCCGGAGGGTCCAGTTGCATGTGGGGCTGCATAAAGGCTCCCCTGGGGAGTTCACTTGTACCCAAAGCCTTCCTTTGGGGGCACTTCTGGATGGGCGAAAGGGGCTTGAAACGCTTTTTCTGTGGCCCGAGTTTTCAGTCTTCTTCCATGCTGGCTAGAGTTATATTTAGGGTTGCTGTAAAGAGCGAACACGGAGGGTCCAGTTGCATGTGGGGCTGCATAAAGGCTCCCCTGGGGAGTTCAGTTGTACCCAAAGCCTTCCTTTGGGGGCACTTCTGGATGGGAGAAAGGGGCTTGAAACGCTTTTTCTGTGGCCCGAGTTTTCAGTCTTCTTCCATGCTGGCTAGGGTTATATTTAGGGTTGCTGTAAAGAGCGAACACGGAGGGTCCAGTTGCATGTGGGGCTGCATAAAGGCTCCCCTGGGGAGTTCAGATGTACCCAAAGCCTTCCTTTGGGGGCACTTCTGGATGGGTGAATGGGGCTTGAAACGCTTTTTCTGTGGCCCGAGTTTTCAGTCTTCTGCCATGCTGGCTAGGGTTATATTTAGGGTTGCTGTGAAAGAGCGAATACGGACGGTCCAGTTGCATGTGGGGCTGCATAAAGGCTCCCCTGGGGAGTTCACTTGTACCCAAAGCCTTCCTTTGGGGGCACTTCTGGATGGGTGAAAGGGGCTTGAAACGCTTTTTCTGTGGCCCGAGTTTTCAGTCTTCTGCCATGCTGGCTAGGGTTATATTTAGGGTTGCTGTAAAGAGCGAACACGGAGGGTCCAGTTGCATGTGGGGCTGCGTAAAGGCTCCCCTGGGGAGTTCAGATGTACCCAAAGCCTTCCTTTGGGGGCACTTTTGGATGGGCGAATGGGGCTGGTAACACATTTTCTGTGGCTCGAGCTTTCAGTCGACTGCCAGGCATGCTAGAGATATATTTAGGCTTGCGGTGAAAGAGTGAACCCGGAGGGTCCAGTTGCATGTGGGGCTGCATAAAGGCTCCCCTGGGGAGTTCACTTGTACCCAAAGCCTTCCTTTGGGGGCACTTCTGGATGGGCGAAAGGGGCTTGAAACGCTTTTTCTGTGGCCCGAGTTTTCAGTCTTCTTCCATGCTGGCTAGAGTTATATTTAGGGTTGCTGTAAAGAGCGAACACGGAGGGTCCAGTTGCATGTGGGGCTGCATAAAGGCTCCCCTGGGGAGTTCAGTTGTACCCAAAGCCTTCCTTTGGGGGCACTTCTGGATGGGCGAAAGGGGCTTGAAACGCTTTTTCTGTGGCCCGAGTTTTCAGTCTTCTTCCATGCTGGCTAGGGTTATATTTAGGGTTGCTGTAAAGAGCGAACACGGAGGGTCCAGTTGCATGTGGGGCTGCATAAAGGCTCCCCTGGGGAGTTCAGATGTACCCAAAGCCTTCCTTTGGGGGCACTTCTGGATGGGTGAATGGGGCTTGAAACGCTTTTTCTGTGGCCCGAGTTTTCAGTCTTCTGCCATGCTGGCTAGGGTTATATTTAGGGTTGCTGTGAAAGAGCGAATACGGACGGTCCAGTTGCATGTGGGGCTGCATAAAGGCTCCCCTGGGGAGTTCACTTGTACCCAAAGCCTTCCTTTGGGGGCACTTCTGGATGGGCAAAAGGGGCTTGAAACGCTTTTTCTGAGGCCCGAGTTTTCAGTTTTCTGCCATGCTGGCTAGTGTTATATTTAGGGTTGCTTGTAAACAGCAAACACGGGGGGTCCAGTTGCGTATGGGCCTGCATAAAGGCTCCCCTGGGGAGTTCACTTGTACCCAAAGCCTTCCTCTGGGGGCACTTTTGGATGGTCGAATGGGGCTTGTAGCACGTTTTCTGGGGCCCGATTTTTCAGTCGTCTGCCATGCGGGCCAGGGTTATATTTAGGGTTGCTGTGAAAGAGCGAATACGGAGGGTCCAGTTGCATTTGGGGCTGCATAACGGCTCCCCTGGGGAGTTCACTTGTACCCAAAGCCTTCCTTTGGGGGCACTTCTGGATGGGTGAAAGGGGCTTGAAATGCTTTTTCTGTGGCCCGAGTTTTCAGTCTTCTGCCATGCTGGCTAGGGTTATATTTAGGGTTGCTGTAAAGAGCGAACACGGAGGGTCCAGTTGCATGTGGGGCTGCGTAAAGGCTCCCCTGGGGAGTTCAGATGTACCCAAAGCCTTCCTTTGGGGGCACTTCTTGATAGGTGAAAGGGGCTTGAAACGCTTTTTCTGTGGCCCGAGTTTTCAGACTTCTGCCATGCTGGCTAGGGTTATATTTAGGGTTCCTGTAAAGAGCGAACACGGAGGGTCCAGTTGCATGTGGGGCTGCATAAAGGCTCCCCTGGGGAGTTCACTTGTACCCAAAGCCTTCCTTTGGGGGCACTTCTGGATGGGTGAATGGGGCTTGAAACGCATTTTCTGGAGCCCGAATTTTCAGTCTTCTGCCATGGTGGCTAGCGGTATATTTAGGGTTGCTCGTAAACAGTGAACAAGGAGGGTCCAGTTGCATGTGGGGCTGCGTAAAGGCTCCCCTGGGGAGTTTAGTTGTACCCAAAGCCTTCCTTTGGGGGCACTTCTGGATGGGTGAATGGGGCTTGAAACGTTTTTCTGTGGCCCGAATTTTCAGTCTTCTGCCATGCTGGTTGGGGTTATATTTAGGGTTGCTGTAAAGAGCGAACACGGAGGGTCCAGTTGCATGTGGGGCTGCGTAAAGGCTCCCCTGGTGAGTTCAGATGTACCCAAAGCCTACCTTTGGGCGCACTTCTGGATGGGTGAATGGGGCTTGAAACGCATTTTATGGAGCCTGAGTTTTCAGTCTTCTGCCATGGTGGCTAGGGGTATATTTAGGGTTGCTCGTAAACACTGAACAAGGAGGGTCCAGTTGCATGTAGGGCTGCGTAAAGGCTCCCCTGGGGAGTTCACTTGTACCCAAAGCCTTCCTCTGGGGGCACTTTGGGATGGTCCAAGGGGAATCGCAATGCGTTTTCTGACGCCCGCTTTTTCAGTCTTCTCCCATTGCGCAGAGGGCTACATTTAGGCTTGCAGTGAAAGAGTGAACCCGGAGGGTCCAGTTACATGTGGGGCTGCATAAAGGCTCCCCTGGGGAATTCACTTGTACCCAAAGCCTTCCTTTGGGGGCACTTCTGGATGAGCGAATTAGGCTTTTAACGCATTTTCTGGGGCCCGAGTTTTCAGTCGTCTGCCATGCTGGCCAGTGTTATATTTAGGGTTCCTGTGAAAGAGCGAATACGGAGTGTCCAGTTGCATGTGGGGCTGCGTTAAGGCTCCCCTGGGGAGTTCACTTGTACCCAAAGCCTTCCTTTGGGGGCACTTCTGGATGGGCGAAAGGGGCTTGAAACGCTTTTTCTGTGGCCCGAGTTTTCAGTCTTCTGCCATGCTGGCTAGGGTTATATTTAGGGTTGCTGTAAAGAGCGAACACGGAGGGTCCAGTTGCATGTGGGGCTGCATAAAGGCTCCCCTGGGGAGTTCAGATGTACCCAAAGCCTTCCTTTGGGGGCACTTCTGGATGGGTGAATGGGGCTTGAAACGCTTTTTCTGGGGCCCGAGTTTTCAGTCTTCTGCCATGCTGGCTAGGGTTATATTTAGGGTTTTGTGAAAGAGCGAATACGGAGTGTCCAGTTGCATGTGGGGCTGCATAAAGGCTCCCCTGGGGAGTTCACTTGTACCCAAAGCCTTCCTTTGGGGGCACTTCTGGATGGGTGAATGGGGCTTGAAACGCTTTTTCTGTGGCCCGAGTTTTCAGTTTTCTGCCATGCTGGCTAGTGTTATATTTAGGGTTGCTTGTAAATAGCAAACATGGGGGGTCCAGTTGCGTATGGGCCTGCATAAAGGCTTTCCTGGGGAGTTCACTTGTACCCAAAGCATTCCTCTGGGGGCACTTTTGGATGGTCGAATGGGGCTTGCAGCACGTTTTCTGGGGCCCGATTTCTCAGTCGTCTGCCATGCGGTCCAGGGTTATATTTAGTGTTGCTGGGAAAGAGCGAATACGGAGGGTCCAGTTGCATTTGGGGCTGCATAACGGCTCCCCTGGGGAGTTCACTTGTACCCAAAGCCTTCCTTTGGGGGCACTTCTGGATGGGTGAATGGGGCTTGAAACGCATTTTCTGGAGCCCGAATTTTCAGTCTTCTGCCATGGTGGCTAGCGGTATATTTAGGGTTGCTCGTAAACAGTGAACAAGGAGGGTCCAGTTGCATGTGGGGCTGCGTAAAGACTCCCCTGGGGAGTTTAGTTGTACCCAAAGCCTTCCTTTGGGGGCACTTTAGGATGGGTGAATGGGGCTTGAAACGCTTTTTCTGTGGCCCGAATTTTCAGTCTTCTGCCATGCTGGCTAGGGTTATATTTAGGGTTGCTGTAAAGAGCGAACACGGAGGGTCCAGTTGCATGTGGGGCTGCGTAAAGGCTCCCCTGGTGAGTTCAGATGTACCCAAAGCCTTCCTTTGGGCGCACTTCTGGATGGGTGAATGGGGCTTGAAACGCATTTTATGGAGCCTGAGTTTTCAGTCTTCTGCCATGGTGGCTAGGGGTATATTTAGGGTTGCTCGTAAACACTGAACAAGGAGGGTCCAGTTGCATGTGGGGCTGCGTAAAGGCTCCCCTGGGGAGTTCACTTGTACCCAAAGCCTTCCTCTGGGGGCACTTTGGGATGGTCCAAGGGGAATCGCAATGCGTTTTCTGACGCCCGCTTTTTCAGTCTTCTCCCATTGCGCAGAGGGATATATTTAGGCTTGCAGTGAAAGAGTGAACCCGGAGGGTCCAGTTACATGTGGGGCTGCATAAAGGCTCCCCTGGGGAATTCACTTGTACCCAAAGCCTTCCTTTGGGGGCACTTCTGGATGAGCGAATTAGGCTTTTAACGCATTTTCTGGGGCCCGAGTTTTCAGTCATCTGCCATGCTGGCCAGTGTTGTATTTAGGGTTCCTGTGAAAGAGCGAATACGGAGTGTCCAGTTGCATGTGGGGCTGCGTTAAGGCTCCCCTGGGGAGTTCACTTGTACCCAAAGCCTTCCTTTGGGGGCACTTCTGGATGGGCGAAAGGGGCTTGAAACGCTTTTTCTGTGGCCCGAGTTTTCAGTCTTCTTCCATGCTGGCTAGGGTTATATTTAGGGTTGCTGTAAAGAGCGAACACGGAGGGTCCAGTTGCATGTGGGGCTGCGTAAAGGCTCCCCTGGGGAGTTCAGATGTACCCAAAGCCTTCCTTTGGGGGCACTTTTGGATGGGCGAATGGGGCTGGTAACACATTTTCTGTGGCTTGAGCTTTCAGTCGACTGCCAGGCGTGCTAGGGCTATATTTAGGCTTGCGGTGAAAGAGTGAACCCGGAGGGTCCAGTTGCATGTGGGGCTGCATAAAGGCTCCCCTGGGGAATTCACTTGTACCCAAAGCCTTCCTTTGGGGGCACTTTTGGAAGGGCGAATGGGGCTCGTAACACATTTTCTATGGCCCGAGTTTTCAGTCTTCTTCCATGCTGGCTAGGGTTATATTTAGGGTTGCTGTAAAGAGCGAACACGGAGGGTCCAGTTGCATGTGGGGCTGCATAAAGGCTCCCCTGGGGAGTTCACTTGTACCCAAAGCCTTCCTTTGGGGGCACTTTTGGATGGGTGAATGGGGCTTGAAACGCTTTTTCTGTGGCCCGAGTTTTCAGTCTTCTGCCATGCTGGCTAGGGTTATATTTAGGGTTGCTGTGAAAGAGCGAATACGGAGTGTCCAGTTCCATGTGGGGCTGCATAAAGGCTCCCCTGGGGAGTTCACTTGTACCCAAAGCATTCCTTTGGGGGCACTTCTGGATGGGTGAAAGGGGCTTGAAACGCTTTTTCTGTGGCCCGAGTTTTCAGTTTTCTGCCATGCTGGCTAGTGTTATATTTAGGGTTGCTTGTAAACAGCAAACACGGGGGGTCCAGTTGCGTATGGGCCTGCATAAAGGCTCCCCTGGAGAGTTCAGTTGTACCCAAAGCCTTCCTCTGGGGGCACTTTTGGATGGTCGAATGGGGCTTGTAGCACGTTTTCTGGGGCCCGATTTTTCAGTCGTCTGCCATGCGGGCCAGGGTTATATTTAGGGTTGCTGTGAAAGAGCGAATACGGAGGGTCCAGTTGCATTTGGGGCTGCATAACGGCTCCCCTGGGGAGTTCACTTGTACCCAAAGCCTTCCTTTGGGGACACTTCTGGATGGGTGAAAGGGGCTTGAAACGCTTTTTCTGTGGCCCGAGTTTTCAGTCTTCTGCCATGCTGGCTAGGGTTATATTAAGGGTTGTTGTAAAGAGCGAACACGGAGGGTCCAGTTGCATGTGGGGCTGCGTAAAGGCTCCCCTGGGGAGTTCACTTGTACCCAAACCCTTCCTCTGGGGGCACTTTGGGATGGTCCAAGGGGAATCGCAATGCGTTTTCTGAGGCCCGCTTTTTCAGTCTTCTCCCATTGCGCCGAGGGCTATATTTAGGCTTGCAGTGAAATAGTGAACCCGGAGGGTCCAGTTGCATGTGGGGCTGCATAAAGGCTCCCCTGGGGAGTTCACTTGTACCCAAAGCCTTCCTTTCGGGGCACTTCTGGATGGGTGAATGGGGCTTGAAACGCATTTTCTGGAGCCCGAGTTTTCAGTCTTCTGCCATGGTGGCTAGGGGTATATTTAGGGTTGCTCGTAAACAGTGAACAAGGAGGGTCCAGTTGCATGTGGGGCTGCGTAAAGGCTCCCCTGGGGAGTTCACTTGTACCCAAAGCCTTCCTTTGGGGGAACTTCTGGATGGGTGAATGGGGCTTGAAACGCTTTTTCTGTGGCCCGAGTTTTCAGTCTTCTGCCATGCTGGCTAGGGTTATATTTAGGGTTGCTGTAAAGAGCGAACACGGAGGGTCCAGTTGCATGTGGGGCTGCGTAAAGGCTCCCCTGGGGAGTTCAGATGTACCCAAAGCCTTCCTTTGGGCGCACTTCTGGATGGGTGAATGGGGCTTGAAACGCATTTTATGGAGCCTGAGTTTTCAGTCTTCTGCCATGGTGGCTAGGGGTATATTTAGGGTTGCTCGTAAACACTGAACAAGGAGGGTCCAGTTGCATGTAGGGCTGCGTAAAGGCTCCCCTGGGGAGTTCAGTTGTACCCAAAGCCTTCTCTGGGGGCACTTTGGGATGGTCCAAGGGGAATCGCAATGCGTTTTCTGACGCCCGCTTTTTCAGTCTTCTCCCATTGCGCAGAGGGATATATTTAGGCTTGCAGTGAAAGAGTGAACCCGGAGGGTCCAGTTGCATGTGGGGCTGCATAAAGGCTCCCCTGGGGAATTCACTTGTACCCAAAGCCTTCCTTTGGGGGCACTTCTGGATGAGCGAATTAGGCTTTTAACGCATTTTCTTGGGCCCGAGTTTTCAGTCGTCTGCCATGCGTGCCAGGGTTATATTTAGGGTTGCTGTGAAAGAGCGAATACGGAGTGTCCAGTTGCATGTGGGGCTGCGTTAAGGCTCCCCTGGGAAGTTCACTTGTACCCAAAGCCTTCCTTTGGGGGCACTTCTGGATGGGCGAAAGGGGCTTGAAACGCTTTTTCTGTGGCCCGAGTTTTCAGTCTTCTGCCATGCTGGCTAGGGTTATATTTACGGTTGCTGTAAAGAGCGAACACGGAGGGTCCAGTTGCATGTGGGGCTGCATAAAGGCTCCCCTGGGGAGTTCAGATGTACCCAAAGCCTTCCTTTGGGGGCACTTTTGGATGGGCGAAAGGGGCTTGTAACACATTTTCTGTGGCCCGAGCTTTCAGTCGACTGCCATGCGTGCTAGGGTTATATTTAGGCTTGCGGTGAAAGAGTGAACCCGGAGGGTCCAGTTGCATGTGGGGCTGCATAAAGGCTCCCCTGGGGAGTTCACTTGTACCCAAAGCCTTCCTTTGGGGGCACTTCTGCATGGGCGAAACGGGCTTGAAACGCTTTTTCTGTGGCCCGAGTTTTCAGTCTTCTTCCATGCTGGCTAGGGTTATATTTAGGGTTGCTGTAAAGAGCGAACACGGAGGGTCCAGTTGCATGTGGGGCTGCATAAAGGCTCCCCTGGGGAGTTCAGATGTACCCAAAGCCTTTCTCTGGGGGCACTTTTGGATGGGCGAATGGTGCTCGTAACACATTTTCTGTGGCCCGAGCTTTCAGTCGACTGCCAGGCGTGCTAGGGATATATTTAGTCTTGCGGTGAAAGAGTGAACCCGGAGGGTCCAGTTGCATGTGGGGCTGCATAAAGGCTCCCCTGGGGAGTTCACTTGTACCCAAAGCCTTCCTTTGGGGGCACTTCTAGATGGGTGAATGGGCTTGAAACGCATTTTCTGGAGCCCAAGTTTTCAGTCTTCTGCCATGGTGGCTAGGGGTATATTTAGGGTTGCTCGTAAACAGTGAACAAGGAGGGTCCAGTTGCATGTGGGGCTGCATAAAGGCTCCCCTGGGGAGTTCACTTGTACCCAAAGCCTTCCTCTGGGGGCACTTTTGGATGGGCGAATTAGGCTTTTAATGCATTTTCGGGGGCCCGAGTTTTCAGTCGACTGCCAGGCGGGCCAGGGCTATATTTAGGGTTGATGTGAAAGAGTGAACCCGGAGGGTCCAGTTGCATGTGGGGCTGCGTAAAGGCTCCGCTGGGGAGTTCACTTGTACCCAAAGCCTTCCTTTGGGGGCACTTCTGGATGGGCGAAAGGGGCTTGAAACGCTTTTTCTGTGGCCCGAGTTTTCAGTCTTCTGCCATGCTGGCTAGGGTTATATTTAGCGTTGCTGGAAAGAGCGAACACGGAGGGTCCAGTTGCATGTGGGGCTGCGTAAAGGCTCCCCTGGGGAGTTCAGTTGTACCCAAAGCCTTCCTTTGGGGGCACTTTTGGATGGGCGAATGGGGCTCGTAACACATTTTCTGTGGACCGAGCTTTCAGTCGACTACCAGGCGTGCTAGGGCTATATATAGGCTTGCGGTGAAAGAGTGAACCCGGAGGGTCCAGTTGCATGTGGGGCTGCATAAAGGCTCCCCTGGGGAGTTCACTTGTACCCAAAGCCTTCCTTTGGGGGCACTTCTGGATGGGTGAATGGGGCTTGAAACGCATTTTCTGGAGCCCGATTTTTCAGTCTTCTGCCATCGTGGCTAGGGGTATATTTAGGGTTGCTCGTAAACAGTGAACAAGGAGGGTCCAGTTGCATGTGGGGCTGTGTAAAGGCTCCCCTGGGGAGTTCACTTGTACCCAAAGCCTTCCTCTGGGGGCACTTTTGGATGGGCGAATTAGGCTTTAAACGCATTTTCTGGGGCCCGAGTTTTCAGTCGACTGCCAGGTGGGCCAGGGCTATATTAAGGCTTGCGGTAAAGGAGTGAACCCGGAGGGTCCAGTTGCATGTGGGGCTGCATAAAGGCTCCCCTGGGGAGTTCAGTTGTACCCAAAGCTTTCCTTTGGGGGCACTTCTGGATGGGTGAATGGGGCTTGAAACGCTTTTTCTGTGGCCCGAGTTTTCAGTTTTCTGCCATGTTGGCTAATGCTATATTTAGGGTTGCTTGTAAACAGCAAACACGGGGGGTCCAGTTGCGTATGGGCCTGCATAAAGGCTCCCCTGGGGAGTTCACTTGTACCCAAAGCCTTCCTCTGGGGGCACTTTTGGATGGGCGAATTGGGCTTGTAGCACGTTTTTTGGGGCCCGATTTTTCAGTCGTCTGCCATGCGCGCCAGGGTTATATTTAGGGTTGCTGTAAAAGAGCAAATACGGAGGGTCCAGTTGCATGTGGGGCTGCATAAAGGCTCCCCTGGGGAGTTCAGTTGTACCCAAAGCCTTCCTTTGGGGGCACTTCTGTTTGGGCGAAAGGGGCTTGAAACGCTTTTTCTGTGGCCCGAGTTTTCAGTCTTCTGCCATGCTGGCTAGGGGTATATTTAGGGTTGCTTGTAAACAGCAAACACGGGGGGTCCAGTTGCGTATGGGCCTGCATAAAGGCTCCCCTGGGGAGTTCACTTGTACCCAAAGCCTTCCTCTGGGGGCACTTTTGGATGGGCGAATGGGGCTTGTAGCACGTTTTCTGGGGCCCGAATTTTCAGTCGTCTGCCATGCGGGCCAGGGTTATATTTAGGGTTGCTGTGAAAGAGCGAATACGGAGGGTCCAGTTGCATGTGAGGCTGCGTAAAGGCTCCCCTGGGGAGTTCACTTGTACCCAAAGCCTTCCTTTGGGGGCACTTCTGGATGGGTGAATGGGGCTTGAAACGCATTTTCTGGAGCCCAAGTTTTCAGTCTTCTGCCATGGTGGCTAGGGGTATATTTAGGGTTGCTCGTAAACAGTGAACAAGGAGGGTCCAGTTGCATGTGGGGCTGCGTAAAGGCTCCCCTGGGGAGTTCAGTTGTACCCAAAGCCTTCCTCTGGGGGCACTTTTGGATGGGCGAATTAGGCTTTTAATGCATTTTCTGGAGCCCGAGTTTTCAGTCGACTGCCAGGCGGGCCAGGGCTATATTTAGGGTTGCTGTGAAAGAGCGAATACGGAGGGTCCAGTTGCATGTGGGGCTGCGTAAAGGCTCCCCTGGGGAGTCCAGTTGTACCCAAAGCCTTCCTTTGGGGCACTTTGGGATGGTCCAAGGGGAATCGTTATGCGTTTTCTGAGGCCCGCTTTTTCAGTCTTCTCCCATTGTGCCGAGGGCTATATTTAGGCTTGCATTGAAAGAGTGAACCCGGAGGGTCCAGTTGCATGTGGGGCTGCGTAAAGGCTCCCCTGGGGATTTCACTTGTACCCAAAGCCTTCCTTTGGGGGCACTTCTGGATGGGCGAAAGGGGCTTGAAACGCATTTTCTCGGGCCCGAGTTTTCAGTCGACTGCCAGGCGGGCCAGGGCTATATTTAGGGTTGGTGTGAAAGAGTGAACCCTTAGGGTCCAGTTGCATGTGGGGCTGCATAAAGGCTCCCCTGGGGAGTTCACTTGTACCCAAAGCCTTCCTTTGGGGGCACTTCTGGATGGGTGAATGGGGCTTGAAACGCATTTTCTGGAGCCCGAGTTTTCAGTCTTCTGCCATGGTGGCTAGGGGTATATTTAGGGTTGCTCATAAACAGTGAACAAGGAGGGTCCAGTTGCATGTGGGGCTGCATAAAGGGTCCCCTTGGGAATTCACTTGTACCCAAAGCCTTCCTTTGGGGGCACTTCTGGATGGGCGAAAGGGGCTTGAAACGCTTTTTCTGTGGCCCGAGTTTTCAGTCGACTGCCAGGCGGGCCAGGGCTATATTTAGGGTTGCTGTGAAAGAGCGAATACGGAGGGTCCAGTTGCATGTGGGGCTGCGTTGAGGCTCCCCTGGGGAGTCCAGTTGTACCCAAAGCCTTCCTTTGGGTGCACTTTTGGATGGTCCAAGGGGAATCGCAATGCGTTTCCTGAGGCCCGCTTTTTCAGTCTTCTCCCATTGTGCCGAGGACTATATTTAGGCTTGCGGTGAAAGAGTGAACCCGGAGGGTCCAGTTGCATGTGGGGCTGCATAAAGGCTCCCCTGGGGAGTTCACTTGTACCCAAAGCCTTCCTTTGGGGGCACTTCTGGATGGGTGAATGGGGCTTGAAACGCATTTTCTGGAGCCCGAGTTTTCAGTCTTCTGCCATGGTGGCTAGGGGTATATTTAGGGTTGCTCGTAAACAGTGAACAAGGAGGGTCCAGTTGCATGTGGGGCTGCGTAAAGGCTCCCCTGGGGAGTTCAGTTGTACCCAAAGCCTTCCTTTGGGGGCACTTCTGGATGGGTGAATGGGGCTTGAAACGCATTTTCTGGAGCCCGAATTTTCAGTCTTCTGCCATGGTGGCTAGGGGTATATTTAGGGTTGCTCGTAAACAGTGAACAAGGAGGGTCCAGTTGCATGTGGGGCTGCGTAAAGGCTCCCCTGGGGAGTTCAGTTGTACCCAAAGCCTTCCTCTGGGGGCACTTTTGGATGGGCGAATTAGGCTTTTAATGCATTTTCTGTGGCCCGAGTTTTCAGTCGACTGCCAGGCGGGCCAGGGCTATATTTAGGGTTGCTGTGAAAGAGCGAATACGGAGGGTCCAGATGCATGTGGGGCTGCGTTAAGGCTCCCCTGGGGAGTCCAGTTGTACCCAAAGCCTTCCTTAGGGGGCACTTTGGGATGGTCCAAAGGGAATCGCAATGCGTTTTCGGAGGCCCGCTTTTTCAGTCTTCTCCCATTGTGCCGAGGGATATATTTAGGGTTGCTGAGAAAGAGTGAACCCGGAGGGTCCAGTTGCATGTGGGGCTGCATAAAGGCTCCCCTGGGGAGTTCACTTGTACCCAAAGCCTTCCTTTGGGGGCACTTCTGGATGGGTGAATGGGGCTTGAAACGCATTTTCTGGAGCCCGAGTTTTCAGTCTTCTGCCATGGTGGCTAGGGGTATATTTAGGGTTGCTCATAAACAGTGAACAAGGAGGGTCCAGTTGCATGTGGGGCTGCATAAAGGCTCCCCTTAAGAATTCACTTGTACCCAAAGCCTTCCTTTGGGGGCACTTCTGGATGGGCGAAAGGGGCTTGAAACGCTTTTTCTGGAGCCCGAGTTTTCAGTCTTCTGCCATGCTGGCTAGGGTTATATTTAGAGTTGCTGTAAAGAGTGAACACGGAGGGTCCAGTTGCATGTGGGGCTGCATAAAGGCTCCCCTGGGGAGTTCAGATGTACCCAAAGCCTTCCTTTGGGGGCACTTTAGGATGGGTGAATGGGGCTCGTAACACATTTTCTGTGGCTCGAACTTTCAGTCTTCTGCCATGGTGGCTAGGGCTATATTTAGGCTTGCGGTGAAAGAGTAAACCCGGAGGGTCCAGTTGCATGTGGGGCTGCATAAAGGCTCCCCTGGGGAGTTCACTTGTACCCAAAGCCTTCCTTTGGGGGCACTTTAGGATGGGTGAATGGGGCTCGTAACACATTTTCTGTGGCTCGAACTTTCAGTCGACTGCCAGGCGTGCTAGGGCTATATTTAGGCTTGCGGTGAAAGAGTGAACCCGGAGGGTCCAGTTGCATGTGGGGCTGCATAAAGGCTCCCCTGGGGAGTTCAGTTGTACCCAAAGCCTTCCTTTGGGGGCACTTCTGGATGGGTGAATGGGGCTTGAAACGCATTTTCTGGAGCCCAAGTTTTCAGTCTTCTGCCATGGTGGCTAGGGGTATATTTAGGGTTGCTCGTAAACAGTGAACAAGGAGGGTCCAGTTGCATGTGGGGCTGCGTAAAGGCTCCCCTGGGGAGTTCAGTTGTACCCAAAGCCTTCCTCTGGGGGCACTTTTGGATGGGCGAATTAGGCTTTTAATGCATTTTCTGGAGCCCGAGTTTTCAGTCGACTGCCAGGCGGGCCAGGGCTATATTTAGGGTTGCTGTGAAAGAGCGAATACGGAGGGTCCAGTTGCATGTGGGGCTGCGTAAAGGCTCCCCTGGGGAGTCCAGTTGTACCCAAAGCCTTCCTTTGGGGGCACTTTGGGATGGTCCAAGGGGAATCGTTATGCGTTTTCTGAGGCCCGCTTTTTCAGTCTTCTCCCATTGTGCCGAGGGCTATATTTAGGCTTGCATTGAAAGAGTGAACCCGGAGGGTCCAGTTGCATGTGGGGCTGCGTAAAGGCTCCCCTGGGGATTTCACTTGTACCCAAAGCCTTCCTTTGGGGGCACTTCTGGATGGGCGAAAGGGGCTTGAAACGCATTTTCTCGGGCCCGAGTTTTCAGTCGACTGCCAGGCGGGCCAGGGCTATATTTAGGGTTGGTGTGAAAGAGTGAACCCTTAGGGTCCAGTTGCATGTGGGGCTGCATAAAGGCTCCCCTGGGGAGTTCACTTGTACCCAAAGCCTTCCTTTGGGGGCACTTCTGGATGGGTGAATGGGGCTTGAAACGCATTTTCTGGAGCCCGAGTTTTCAGTCTTCTGCCATGGTGGCTAGGGGTATATTTAGGGTTGCTCATAAACAGTGAACAAGGAGGGTCCAGTTGCATGTGGGGCTGCATAAAGGGTCCCCTTGGGAATTCACTTGTACCCAAAGCCTTCCTTTGGGGGCACTTCTGGATGGGCGAAAGGGGCTTGAAACGCTTTTTCTGTGGCCCGAGTTTTCAGTCGACTGCCAGGCGGGCCAGGGCTATATTTAGGGTTGCTGTGAAAGAGCGAATACGGAGGGTCCAGTTGCATGTGGGGCTGCGTTGAGGCTCCCCTGGGGAGTCCAGTTGTACCCAAAGCCTTCCTTTGGGTGCACTTTTGGATGGTCCAAGGGGAATCGCAATGCGTTTCCTGAGGCCCGCTTTTTCAGTCTTCTCCCATTGTGCCGAGGACTATATTTAGGCTTGCGGTGAAAGAGTGAACCCGGAGGGTCCAGTTGCATGTGGGGCTGCATAAAGGCTCCCCTGGGGAGTTCACTTGTACCCAAAGCCTTCCTTTGGGGGCACTTCTGGATGGGTGAATGGGGCTTGAAACGCATTTTCTGGAGCCCGAGTTTTCAGTCTTCTGCCATGGTGGCTAGGGGTATATTTAGGGTTGCTCGTAAACAGTGAACAAGGAGGGTCCAGTTGCATGTGGGGCTGCGTAAAGGCTCCCCTGGGGAGTTCAGTTGTACCCAAAGCCTTCCTTTGGGGGCACTTCTGGATGGGTGAATGGGGCTTGAAACGCATTTTCTGGAGCCCGAATTTTCAGTCTTCTGCCATGGTGGCTAGGGGTATATTTAGGGTTGCTCGTAAACAGTGAACAAGGAGGGTCCAGTTGCATGTGGGGCTGCGTAAAGGCTCCCCTGGGGAGTTCAGTTGTACCCAAAGCCTTCCTCTGGGGGCACTTTTGGATGGGCGAATTAGGCTTTTAATGCATTTTCTGTGGCCCGAGTTTTCAGTCGACTGCCAGGCGGGCCAGGGCTATATTTAGGGTTGCTGTGAAAGAGCGAATACGGAGGGTCCAGATGCATGTGGGGCTGCGTTAAGGCTCCCCTGGGGAGTCCAGTTGTACCCAAAGCCTTCCTTAGGGGGCACTTTGGGATGGTCCAAAGGGAATCGCAATGCGTTTTCGGAGGCCCGCTTTTTCAGTCTTCTCCCATTGTGCCGAGGGATATATTTAGGGTTGCTGAGAAAGAGTGAACCCGGAGGGTCCAGTTGCATGTGGGGCTGCATAAAGGCTCCCCTGGGGAGTTCACTTGTACCCAAAGCCTTCCTTTGGGGGCACTTCTGGATGGGTGAATGGGGCTTGAAACGCATTTTCTGGAGCCCGAGTTTTCAGTCTTCTGCCATGGTGGCTAGGGGTATATTTAGGGTTGCTCATAAACAGTGAACAAGGAGGGTCCAGTTGCATGTGGGGCTGCATAAAGGCTCCCCTTAAGAATTCACTTGTACCCAAAGCCTTCCTTTGGGGGCACTTCTGGATGGGCGAAAGGGGCTTGAAACGCTTTTTCTGGAGCCCGAGTTTTCAGTCTTCTGCCATGCTGGCTAGGGTTATATTTAGAGTTGCTGTAAAGAGTGAACACGGAGGGTCCAGTTGCATGTGGGGCTGCATAAAGGCTCCCCTGGGGAGTTCAGATGTACCCAAAGCCTTCCTTTGGGGGCACTTTAGGATGGGTGAATGGGGCTCGTAACACATTTTCTGTGGCTCGAACTTTCAGTCTTCTGCCATGGTGGCTAGGGCTATATTTAGGCTTGCGGTGAAAGAGTAAACCCGGAGGGTCCAGTTGCATGTGGGGCTGCATAAAGGCTCCCCTGGGGAGTTCACTTGTACCCAAAGCCTTCCTTTGGGGGCACTTTAGGATGGGTGAATGGGGCTCGTAACACATTTTCTGTGGCTCGAACTTTCAGTCGACTGCCAGGCGTGCTAGGGCTATATTTAGGCTTGCGGTGAAAGAGTGAACCCGGAGGGTCCAGTTGCATGTGGGGCTGCATAAAGGCTCCCCTGGGGAGTTCACTTGTACCCAAAGCCTTCCTTTGGGGGCACTTCTGGATGGGTGAATGGGGCTTGAAACGCATTTTCTGGAGCCCAAGTTTTCAGTCTTCTGCCATGGTGGCTAGGGGTATATTTAGGGTTGCTCGTAAACAGTGAACAAGGAGGGTCCAGTTGCATGTGGGGCTGCGTAAAGGCTCCCCTGGGGAGTTCAGTTGTACCCAAAGCCTTCCTCTGGGGGCACTTTTGGATGGGCGAATTAGGCTTTTAATGCATTTTCTGGAGCCCGAGTTTTCAGTCGACTGCCAGGCGGGCCAGGGCTATATTTAGGGTTGCTGTGAAAGAGCGAATACGGAGGGTCCAGTTGCATGTGGGGCTGCGTAAAGGCTCCCCTGGGGAGTCCAGTTGTACCCAAAGCCTTCCTTTGGGGGCACTTTGGGATGGTCCAAGGGGAATCGTTATGCGTTTTCTGAGGCCCGCTTTTTCAGTCTTCTCCCATTGTGCCGAGGGCTATATTTAGGCTTGCATTGAAAGAGTGAACCCGGAGGGTCCAGTTGCATGTGGGGCTGCGTAAAGGCTCCCCTGGGGATTTCACTTGTACCCAAAGCCTTCCTTTGGGGGCACTTCTGGATGGGCGAAAGGGGCTTGAAACGCATTTTCTCGGGCCCGAGTTTTCAGTCGACTGCCAGGCGGGCCAGGGCTATATTTAGGGTTGGTGTGAAAGAGTGAACCCTTAGGGTCCAGTTGCATGTGGGGCTGCATAAAGGCTCCCCTGGGGAGTTCACTTGTACCCAAAGCCTTCCTTTGGGGACACTTCTGGATGGGTGAATGGGGCTTGAAACGCATTTTCTGGAGCCCGAGTTTTCAGTCTTCTGCCATGGTGGCTAGGGGTATATTTAGGGTTGCTCATAAACAGTGAACAAGGAGGGTCCAGTTGCATGTGGGGCTGCATAAAGGGTCCCCTTGGGAATTCACTTGTACCCAAAGCCTTCCTTTGGGGGCACTTCTGGATGGGCGAAAGGGGCTTGAAACGCTTTTTCTGTGGCCCGAGTTTTCAGTCGACTGCCAGGCGGGCCAGGGCTATATTTAGGGTTGCTGTGAAAGAGCGAATACGGAGGGTCCAGTTGCATGTGGGGCTGCGTTAAGGCTCCCCTGGGGAGTCCAGTTGTACCCAAAGCCTTCCTTTGGGTGCACTTTTGGATGGTCCAAGGGGAATCGCAATGCGTTTCCTGAGGCCCGCTTTTTCAGTCTTCTCCCATTGTGCCGAGGACTATATTTAGGCTTGCGGTGAAAGAGTGAACCCGGAGGGTCCAGTTGCATGTGGGGCTGCATAAAGGCTCCCCTGGGGAGTTCACTTGTACCCAAAGCCTTCCTTTGGGGGCACTTCTGGATGGGTGAATGGGGCTTGAAACGCATTTTCTGGAGCCCGAGTTTTCAGTCTTCTGCCATGGTGGCTAGGGGTATATTTAGGGTTGCTCGTAAACAGTGAACAAGGAGGGTCCAGTTGCATGTGGGGCTGCGTAAAGGCTCCCCTGGGGAGTTCAGTTGTACCCAAAGCCTTCCTTTGGGGGCACTTCTGGATGGGTGAATGGGGCTTGAAACGCATTTTCTGGAGCCCGAGTTTTCAGTCTTCTGCCATGGTGGCTAGGGGTATATTTAGGGTTGCTCGTAAACAGTGAACAAGGAGGGTCCAGTTGCATGTGGGGCTGCGTAAAGGCTCCCCTGGGGAGTTCAGTTGTACCCAAAGCCTTCCTCTGGGGGCACTTTTGGATGGGCGAATTAGGCTTTTAATGCATTTTCTGTGGCCCGAGTTTTCAGTCGACTGCCAGGCGGGCCAGGGCTATATTTAGGGTTGCTGTGAAAGAGCGAATACGGAGGGTCCAGATGCATGTGGGGCTGCGTTAAGGCTCCCCTGGGGAGTCCAGTTGTACCCAAAGCCTTCCTTAGGGGGCACTTTGGGATGGTCCAAAGGGAATCGCAATGCGTTTTCGGAGGCCCGCTTTTTCAGTCTTCTCCCATTGTGCCGAAGGCTATATTTAGGCTTGCGGTGAAAGAGTGAACCCGGAGGGTCCAGTTGCATGTGGGGCTGCATAAAGGCTCCCCTGGGGAGTTCACTTGTACCCAAAGCCTTCCTTTGGGGGCACTTCTGGATGGGTGAATGGGGCTTGAAACGCATTTTCTGGAGCCCGAGTTTTCAGTCTTCTGCCATGGTGGCTAGGGGTATATTTAGGGTTGCTCATAAACAGTGAACAAGGAGGGTCCAGTTGCATGTGGGGCTGCATAAAGGCTCCCCTTAAGAATTCACTTGTACCCAAAGCCTTCCTTTGGGGGCACTTCTGGATGGGCGAAAGGGGCTTGAAACGCTTTTTCTGGAGCCCGAGTTTTCAGTCTTCTGCCATGCTGGCTAGGGTTATATTTAGAGTTGCTGTAAAGAGTGAACACGGAGGGTCCAGTTGCATGTGGGGCTGCATAAAGGCTCCCCTGGGGAGTTCAGATGTACCCAAAGCCTTCCTTTGGGGGCACTTTAGGATGGGTGAATGGGGCTCGTAACACATTTTCTGTGGCTCGAACTTTCAGTCGACTGCCAGGCGTGCTAGGGCTATATTTAGGCTTGCGGTGAAAGAGTAAACCCGGAGGGTCCAGTTGCATGTGGGGCTGCATAAAGGCTCCCCTGGGGAGTTCACTTGTACCCAAAGCCTTCCTTTGGGGGCACTTCTGGATGGGTGAATGGGGCTTGAAACGCATTTTCTGGAGCCCGAGTTTTCAGTCTTCTGCCATGGTGGCTAGGGGTATATTTAGGGTTGCTCATAAACAGTGAACAAGGAGGGTCCAGTTGCATGTGGGGCTGCATAAAGGGTCCCCTTGGGAATTCACTTGTACCCAAAGCCTTCCTTTGGGGGCACTTCTGGATGGGCGAAAGGGGCTTGAAACGCTTTTTCTGTGGCCCGAGTTTTCAGTCGACTGCCAGGCGGGCCAGGGCTATATTTAGGGTTGCTGTGAAAGAGCGAATACGGAGGGTCCAGTTGCATGTGGGGCTGCGTTAAGGCTCCCCTGGGGAGTCCAGTTGTACCCAAAGCCTTCCTTTGGGTGCACTTTTGGATGGTCCAAGGGGAATCGCAATGCGTTTTCTGAGGCCCGCTTTTTCAGTCTTCTCCCATTGCGCTGAGGGCTATATTTAGGCTTGCGGTGAAAGAGTGAACCCGGAGGGTCCAGTTGCATGTGGGGCTGCATAAAGGCTCCCCTGGGGAGTTCACTTGTACCCAAAGCCTTCCTTTGGGGGCACTTCTGGATGGGTGAATGGGGCTTGAAACGCATTTTCTGGAGCCCAAGTTTTCAGTCTTCTGCCATGGTGGCTAGGGGTATATTTAGGGTTGCTCATAAACAGTGAACAAGGAGGGTCCAGTTGCATGTGGGGCTGCATAAAGGGTCCCCTTGGGAATTCACTTGTACCCAAAGCCTTCCTTTGGGGGCACTTTTGGATGGGCGAAAGGGGCTTGAAACGCTTTTTCTGTGGCCCGAGTTTTCAGTCGACTGCCAGGCGGGCCAGGGCTATATTTAGGGTTGCTGTGAAAGAGCGAATACGGAGGGTCCAGTTGCATGTGGGGCTGCGTTAAGGCTCCCCTGGGGAGTCCAGTTGTACCCAAAGCCTTCCTTTGGGGGCACTTTTGGATGGTCCAAGGGGAATCGCAATGCGTTTTCTGAGGCCCGCTTTTTCAGTCTTCACCCATTGCGCTGAAGGCTATATTTAGGCTTGCGGTGAAAGAGTGAACCCGGAGGGTCCAGTTGCATTTGGGGCAGCATAAAGGCTCCCCTGGGGAGTTCACTTGTACCCAAAGCCTTCCTTTGGGGGCACTTCTGGATGGGTGAATGGGGCTTGAAACGCATTTTCTGGAGCCCGAGTTTTCAGTCTTCTGCCATGGTGGCTAGGGGTATATTTAGGGTTGCTCGTAAACAGTGAACAAGGAGGGTCCAGTTGCATGTGGGGCTGCATAAAGGCTCCCCTGGGGAGTTCAGTTGTACCCAAAGCCTTCCTTTGGGGGCACATCTGGATGGGCGAATTAGGCTTTTATTGCATTTTCTGGGGCCCGAGGTTTCAGTCGACTGCCAGGCGGGCCAGGGCTATATTTAGGGTTGCTGTGAAAGAGCGAATACGGAGGGTCCAGTTGCATGTGGGGCTGCGTTAAGGCTCCCCTGGGGAGTCCAGTTGTACCCAAAGCCTTCCTTTGGGAACACTTTGGGATGGTCCAAGGGGAATCGCAATGCGTTTTCTGAGGCCCGCTTTTTCAGTCTTCTCCCATTGCGCCGAGGGCTATATTTAGGCTTGCGGTGAAAGAGTGAACCCGGAGGGTCCAGTTGCATGTGGGGCTGCATAAAGGCTCCCCTGGGGAGTTCACTTGTACCCAAAGCCTTCCTTTGGGGGCACTTCTGGATGGGTGAATGGGGCTTGAAACGCATTTTCTGGAGCCCGAGTTTTCAGTCTTCTGCCATGGTGGCTAGGGGTATATTTAGGGTTGCTCGTAAACAGTGAACAAGGAGGGTCCAGTTGCATGTGGGGCTGCGTAAAGGCTCCCCTGGGGAGTTCAGTTGTACCCAAAGCCTTCCTTTGGGGGCACTTCTGGATGGGTGAATGGGGCTTGAAACGCATTTTCTGGAGCCCGAGTTTTCAGTCTTCTGCCATGGTGGCTAGGGGTATATTTAGGGTTGCTCGTAAACAGTGAACAAGGAGGGTCCAGTTGCATGTGGGGCTGCGTAAAGGCTCCCCTGGGGAGTTCAGTTGTACCCAAAGCCTTCCTTTGGGGGCACTTCTGGATGGGTGAATGGGGCTTGAAACGCATTTTCTGGAGCCCGAGTTTTCAGTCTTCTGCCATGGTGGCTAGGGGTATATTTAGGGTTGCTCGTAAACAGTGAACAAGGAGGGTCCAGTTGCATGTGGGGCTGCGTAAAGGCTCCCCTGGGGAGTTCAGTTGTACCCAAAGCCTTCCTTTGGGGGCACTTCTGGATGGGTGAATGGGGCTTGAAACGCATTTTCTGGAGCCCGAGTTTTCAGTCTTCTGCCATGGTGGCTAGGGGTATATTTAGGGTTGCTCATAAACAGTGAACAAGGAGGGTCCAGTTGCATGTGGGGCTGCATAAAGGGTCCCCTTGGGAATTCACTTGTACCCAAAGCCTTCCTTTGGGGGCACTTCTGGATGGGCGAAAGGGGCTTGAAACGCTTTTTCTGTGGCCCGAGTTTTCAGTCGACTGCCAGGCGGGCCAGGGCTATGTTTAGGGTTGCTGTGAAAGAGCGAATACGGAGGGTCCAGTTGCATGTGGGGCTGCGTTAAGGCTCCCCTGGGGAGTCCAGTTGTACCCAAAGCCTTCCTTTGGGAACACTTTGGGATGGTCCAAGGGGAATCGCAATGCGTTTTCTGAGGCCCGCTTTTTCAGTCTTCTCCCATTGCGCCGAGGGCTATATTTAGGCTTGCGGTGAAAGAGTGAACCCGGAGGGTCCAGTTGCATGTGGGGCTGCATAAAGGCTCCCCTGGGGAGTTCACTTGTACCCAAAGCCTTCCTTTGGGGGCACTTCTGGATGGGTGAATGGGGCTTGAAACGCATTTTCTGGAGCCCGAGTTTTCAGTCTTCTGCCATGGTGGCTAGGGGTATATTTAGGGTTGCTCGTAAACAGTGAACAAGGAGGGTCCAGTTGCATGTGGGGCTGCGTAAAGGCTCCCCTGGGGAGTTCAGTTGTACCCAAAGCCTTCCTTTGGGGGCACTTCTGGATGGGTGAATGGGGCTTGAAACGCATTTTCTGGAGCCCGAGTTTTCAGTCTTCTGCCATGGTGGCTAGGGGTATATTTAGGGTTGCTCGTAAACAGTGAACAAGGAGGGTCCAGTTGCATGTGGGGCTGCGTAAAGGCTCCCCTGGGGAGTTCAGTTGTACCCAAAGCCTTCCTTTGGGGGCACTTCTGGATGGGTGAATGGGGCTTGAAACGCATTTTCTGGAGCCCGAGTTTTCAGTCTTCTGCCATGCTGGCTAGGGGTATATTTAGGGTTGCTCATAAACAGTGAACAAGGAGGGTCCAGTTGCATGTGGGGCTGCATAAAGGGTCCCCTTGGGAATTCACTTGTACCCAAAGCCTTCCTTTGGGGGCACTTCTGGATGGGCGAAAGGGGCTTGAAACGCTTTTTCTGTGGCCCGAGTTTTCAGTCGACTGCCAGGCGGGCCAGGGCTATATTTAGGGTTGCTGTGAAAGAGCGAATACGGAGGGTCCAGTTGCATGTGGGGCTGCGTTAAGGCTCCCCTGGGGAGTCCAGTTGTACCCAAAGCCTTCCTTTGGGTGCACTTTTGGATGGTCCAAGGGGAATCGCAATGCGTTTTCTGAGGCCCGCTTTTTCAGTCTTCTCCCATTGCGCTGAGGGCTATATTTAGGCTTGCGGTGAAAGAGTGAACCCGGAGGGTCCAGTTGCATGTGGGGCTGCATAAAGGCTCCCCTGGGGAGTTCACTTGTACCCAAAGCCTTCCTTTGGGGGCACTTCTGGATGGGTGAATAAGGCTTGAAACGCATTTTCTGGAGCCCGAGTTTTCAGTCTTCTGCCATGGTGGCTAGGGGTATATTTAGGGTTGCTCGTAAACAGTGAACAAGGAGGGTCCAGTTGCATGTGGGGCTGCATAAAGGCTCCCCTGGGGAGTTCAGTTGTACCCAAAGCCTTCCTTTGGGGGCACATCTGGATGGGCGAATTAGGCTTTTATTGCATTTTCTGGGGCCCGAGTTTTCAGTCGACTGCCAGGCGGGCCAGGGCTATATTTAGGGTTGCTGTGAAAGAGCGAATACGGAGGGTCCAGTTGCATGTGGGGCTGCGTTAAGGCTCCCCTGGGGAGTCCAGTTGTACCCAAAGCCTTCCTTTGGGAACACTTTGGGATGGTCCAAGGGGAATCGCAATGCGTTTTCTGAGGCCCGCTTTTTCAGTCTTCTCCCATTGCGCCGAGGGCTATATTTAGGCTTGCGGTGAAAGAGTGAACCCGGAGGGTCCAGTTGCATGTGGGGCTGCATAAAGGCTCCCCTGGGGAGTTCACTTGTACCCAAAGCCTTCCTTTGGGGGCACTTCTGGATGGGTGAATGGGGCTTGAAACGCATTTTCTGGAGCCCGAGTTTTCAGTCTTCTGCCATGGTGGCTAGGGGTATATTTAGGGTTGCTCGTAAACAGTGAACAAGGAGGGTCCAGTTGCATGTGGGGCTGCATAAAGGCTCCCCTGGGGAGTTCAGTTGTACCCAAAGCCTTCCTTTGGGGGCACTTCTGGATGGGTGAATGGGGCTTGAAACGCATTTTCTGGAGCCCGAGTTTTCAGTCTTCTGCCATGGTGGCTAGGGGTATATTTAGGGTTGCTCGTAAACAGTGAACAAGGAGGGTCCAGTTGCATGTGGGGCTGCGTAAAGGCTCCCCTGGGGAGTTCAGTTGTACCCAAAGCCTTCCTCTGGGGGCACTTTTGGATGGGCGAATTAGGCTTTTAATGCATTTTCTGTGGCCCGAGTTTTCAGTCGACTGCCAGGCGGGCCAGGGCTATATTTAGGGTTGCTGTGAAAGAGCGAATACGGAGGGTCCAGATGCATGTGGGGCTGCGTTAAGGCTCCCCTGGGGAGTCCAGTTGTACCCAAAGCCTTCCTTAGGGGGCACTTTGGGATGGTCCAAAGGGACTCGCAATGCGTTTTCGGAGGCCCGCTTTTTCAGTCTTCTCCCATTGTGCCGAGGGCTATATTTAGGCTTGCGGTGAAAGAGTGAACCCGGAGGGTCCAGTTGCATGTGGGGCTGCATAAAGGCTCCCCTGGGGAGTTCACTTGTACCCAAAGCCTTCCTTTGGGGGCACTTCTGGATGGGTGAATGGGGCTTGAAACGCATTTTCTGGAGCCCGAGTTTTCAGTCTTCTGCCATGGTGGCTAGGGGTATATTTAGGGTTGCTCATAAACAGTGAACAAGGAGGGTCCAGTTGCATGTGGGGCTGCATAAAGGCTCCCCTTAAGAATTCACTTGTACCCAAAGCCTTCCTTTGGGGGCACTTCTGGATGGGCGAAAGGGGCTTGAAACGCTTTTTCTGGAGCCCGAGTTTTCAGTCTTCTGCCATGCTGGCTAGGGTTATATTTAGAGTTGCTGTAAAGAGTGAACACGGAGGGTCCAGTTGCATGTGGGGCTGCATAAAGGCTCCCCTGGGGAGTTCAGATGTACCCAAAGCCTTCCTTTGGGGGCACTTTAGGATGGGTGAATGGGGCTCGTAACACATTTTCTGTGGCTCGAACTTTCAGTCGACTGCCAGGCGTGCTAGGGCTATATTTAGGCTTGCGGTGAAAGAGTAAACCCGGAGGGTCCAGTTGCATGTGGGGCTGCATAAAGGCTCCCCTGGGGAGTTCACTTGTACCCAAAGCCTTCCTTTGGGGGCACTTCTGGATGGGTGAATGGGGCTTGAAACGCATTTTCTGGAGCCCGAGTTTTCAGTCTTCTGCCATGGTGGCTAGGGGTATATTTAGGGTTGCTCATAAACAGTGAACAAGGAGGGTCCAGTTGCATGTGGGGCTGCATAAAGGGTCCCCTTGGGAATTCACTTGTACCCAAAGCCTTCCTTTGGGGGCACTTCTGGATGGGCGAAAGGGGCTTGAAACGCTTTTTCTGTGGCCCGAGTTTTCAGTCGACTGCCAGGCGGGCCAGGGCTATATTTAGGGTTGCTGTGAAAGAGCGAATACGGAGGGTCCAGTTGCATGTGGGGCTGCGTTAAGGCTCCCCTGGGGAGTCCAGTTGTACCCAAAGCCTTCCTTTGGGGGCACTTTTGGATGGTCCAAGGGGAATCGCAATGCGTTTTCTGAGGCCCGCTTTTTCAGTCTTCTCCCATTGCGCTGAGGGCTATATTTAGGCTTGCGGTGAAAGAGTGAACCCGGAGGGTCCAGTTGCATGTGGGGCTGCATAAAGGCTCCCCTGGGGAGTTCACTTGTACCCAAAGCCTTCCTTTGGGGGCACTTCTGGATGGGTGAATGGGGCTTGAAACGCATTTTCTGGAGCCCGAGTTTTCAGTCTTCTGCCATGGTGGCTAGGGGTATATTTAGGGTTGCTCATAAACAGTGAACAAGGAGGGTCCAGTTGCATGTGGGGCTGCATAAAGGGTCCCCTTGGGAATTCACTTGTACCCAAAGCCTTCCTTTGGGGGCACTTTTGGATGGGCGAAAGGGGCTTGAAACGCTTTTTCTGTGGCCCGAGTTTTCAGTCGACTGCCAGGCGGGCCAGGGCTATATTTAGGGTTGCTGTGAAAGAGCGAATACGGAGGGTCCAGTTGCATGTGGGGCTGCGTTAAGGCTCCCCTGGGGAGTCCAGTTGTACCCAAAGCCTTCCTTTGGGGGCACTTTTGGATGGTCCAAGGGGAATCGCAATGCGTTTTCTGAGGCCCGCTTTTTCAGTCTTCACCCATTGCGCTGAAGGCTATATTTAGGCTTGCGGTGAAAGAGTGAACCCGGAGGGTCCAGTTGCATGTGGGGCTGCATAAAGGCTCCCCTGGGGAGTTCACTTGTACCCAAAGCCTTCCTTTGGGGGCACTTCTGGATGGGTGAATGGGGCTTGAAACGCATTTTCTGGAGCCCGAGTTTTCAGTCTTCTGCCATGGTGGCTAGGGGTATATTTAGGGTTGCTCGTAAACAGTGAACAAGGAGGGTCCAGTTGCATGTGGGGCTGCATAAAGGCTCCCCTGGGGAGTTCAGTTGTACCCAAAGCCTTCCTTTGGGGGCACATCTGGATGGGCGAATTAGGCTTTTATTGCATTTTCTGGGGCCCGAGTTTTCAGTCGACTGCCAGGCGGGCCAGGGCTATATTTAGGGTTGCTGTGAAAGAGCGAATACGGAGGGTCCAGTTGCATGTGGGGCTGCGTTAAGGCTCCCCTGGGGAGTCCAGTTGTACCCAAAGCCTTCCTTTGGGAACACTTTGGGATGGTCCAAGGGGAATCGCAATGCGTTTTCTGAGGCCCGCTTTTTCAGTCTTCTCCCATTGCGCCGAGGGCTATATTTAGGCTTGCGGTGAAAGAGTGAACCCGGAGGGTCCAGTTGCATGTGGGGCTGCATAAAGGCTCCCCTGGGGAGTTCACTTGTACCCAAAGCCTTCCTTTGGGGGCACTTCTGGATGGGTGAATGGGGCTTGAAACGCATTTTCTGGAGCCCGAGTTTTCAGTCTTCTGCCATGGTGGCTAGGGGTATATTTAGGGTTGCTCGTAAACAGTGAACAAGGAGGGTCCAGTTGCATGTGGGGCTGCATAAAGGCTCCCCTGGGGAGTTCACTTGTAAACAAAGCCTTCCTTTGGGGGCACTTCTGGATGGGCGAAAGGGGCTTGAAACGCTTTTTCTGGAGCCCGAGTTTTCAGTCTTCTGCCATGCTGGCTAGGGGTATATTTAGGGTTGCTGTAAAGAGCGAACACGGAGGGTCCAGTTGCATGTGGGGCTGCGTAAAGGCTCCCCTGGGGAGTTCAGTTGTACCCAAAGCCTTCCTCTGGGGGCACTTTTGGATGGGCGAATGGGGCTCGTAACACATTTTCTGTGGCCCGAGCTTTCAGTCGACTGCCAGGCGTGCTAGGGCTATATTTAGGCTTGCGGTGAAAGAGCGAATACGGAGGGTCCAGTTGCATGTGGGGCTGCATAAAGGCTCCCCTGGGGAGTTCACTTGTACCCAAAGCCTTCCTTTGGGGGCACTTCTGGATGGGTGAATGGGGCTTGAAACGCATTTTCTGGAGCCCGAGTTTTCAGTCTTCTGCCATGGTGGCTAGGGGTATATTTGGGTTGCTCGTAAACAGTTAACAAGGAGGGTCCAGTTGCATGTGGGGCTGCGTAAAGGCTCCCCTGGGGAGTTCAGATGTACCCAAAGCCTTCCTTTGGGGGCACTTTTGGATGGGCGAATTAGGCTTTTAACGCATTTTCTGGGGCCCAAGTTTTCAGTCGACTGCCAGGCGGGCCAGTGCTATATTTAGGGTTGCTGTGAAAGAGCGAATACGGAGGGTCCAGATGCATGTGGGGCTGCGTTAAGGCTCCCCTGGGGAGTCCAGTTGTACCCAAAGCCTTCCTTTGGGGGCACTTTTGGATGGTCCAAGGGGAATCGTTATGCGTTTTCGGAGGCCCGCTTTTTCAGTCTTCTCCCATTGCGCCGAGGGCTATATTTAGGCTTGCGGTGAAAGAGTGAACCCGGAGGGTCCAGTTGCATGTGGGGCTGCATAAAGGCTCCCCTGGGGAGTTCACTTGTACCCAAAGCCTTCCTTTGGGGGCACTTCTGGATGGGTGAATGGGGCTTGAAACGCATTTTCTGGAGCCCGAGTTTTCAGTCTTCTGCCATGCTGGCTAGGGGTATATTTAGGGTTGCTCGTAAACAGTGAACAAGGAGGGTCCAGTTGCATGTGGGGCTGCGTAAAGGCTCCCCTGGGGAGTTCAGTTGTACCCAAAGCCTTCCTCTGGGGGCACATCTGGATGGGCGAATTAGGCTTTTATTGCATTTTCTGGGGCCCGAGTTTTCAGTCGACTGCCAGGCGGGCCAGGGCTATATATAGGGTTGCTGTGAAAGAGCGAATACGGAGGGTCCAGTTGCATGTGGGGCTGCGTTAAGGCTCCCCTGGGGAGTCCAGTTGTACCCAAAGCCTTCCTTTGGGGGCACTTTTGGATGGGCGAATGGGGCTCGTAACACATTTTCTGTGGCCCGAGCTTTCAGTCGACTGCCAGGCGTGCTAGGGCTATATTTAGGCTTGCGGTGAAAGAGTGAACCCGGAGGGTCCAGTTGCATGTGGGGCTGCATAAAGGCTCCCCTGGGGAGTTCACTTGTACCCAAAGCCTTCCTTTGGGGGCACTTCTGGATGGGTGAATGGGGCTTGAAACGCATTTTCTGGAGCCCGAGTTTTCAGTCTTCTGCCATGGTGGCTAGGGGTATATTTAGGGTTGCTCGTAAACAGTGAACAAGCAGGGTCCAGTTGCATGTGGGGATGCATAAAGGCTCCCCTGGGGAGTTCACTTGTAACCAAAGCCTTCCTTTGGGGGCACTTCTGGATGGGCGAAAGGGGCTTGAAACGCTTTTTCTGTGGCCCGAGTTTTCAGTCTTCTGCCATTTTGGCTAGGGGTATATTTAGGGTTGCTGTAAAGAGCGAACACGGAGGGTCCAGTTGCATGTGGGGCTGCGTAAAGGCTCCCCTGGGGAGTTCAGTTGTACCCAAAGCCTTCCTCTGGGGGCACTTTTGGATGGGCGAATGGGGCTCGTAACACATTTTCTGTGGCCCGAGCTTTCAGTCGACTGCCAGGCGTGCTAGGGCTATATTTAGGCTTGCGGTGAAAGAGCGAATACGGAGGGTCCAGTTGCATGTGGGGCTGCATAAAGGCTCCCCTGGGGAGTTCACTTGTACCCAAAGCCTTCCTTTGGGGGCACTTCTGGATGGGTGAATGGGGCTTGAAACGCATTTTCTGGAGCCCGAGTTTTCAGTCTTCTGCCATGGTGGCTAGGGGTATATTTAGGGTTGCTCGTAAACAGTGAACAAGGAGGGTCCAGTTGCATGTGGGGCTGCGTAAAGGCTCCCCTGGGGAGTTCAGATGTACCCAAAGCCTTCCTTTGGGGGCACTTTTGGATGGGCGAATTAGGCTTTTAACGCATTTTCTTGGGCCCGAGTTTTCAGTCGACTGCCAGGCGGGCCAGGGCTATATTTAGGGTTGCTGTGAAAGAGCGAATACGGAGGGTCCAGTTGCATGTGGGGCTGCATAAAGGCTCCCCTGGGGAGTCCAGTTGTACCCAAAGCCTTCCTCTGGGGGCACTTTTGGATGGTCCTAGGGGGAATCATTATGCGTTTTCGGAGGCCAGCTTTTTCAGTCTTCTCCCATTGCGCCGAGGGCTATATTTAGGCTTGCGGTGAAAGAGTGAACCCGGAGGGTCCAGTTGCATGTGGGGCTGCATAAAGGCTCCCCTGGGGAGTTCACTTGTACCCAAAGCCTTCCTTTGGGGGCACTTCTGGATGGGTGAATGGGGCTTGAAACGCATTTTCTGGAGCCCGAGTTTTCAGTCTTCTGCCATGGTGGCTAGGGGTATATTTAGGGTTGCTCGTAAACAGTGAACAAGGAGGGTCCAGTTGCATGTGGGGCTGCATAAAGGCTCCCCTGGGGAGTTCACTTGTACCCAAAGCCTTCCTTTGGGGGCACTTCTGGATGGGCGAAAGGGGCTTGAAACGCTTTTTCTGTGGACCGAGTTTTCAGTCTTCTGCCATGCTGGCTAGGGTTATATTTAGGGTTGCTGTAAAGAGCGATCAGGGAGGGTCCAGTTGCATGTGGGGCTGCGTAAAGGCTCCCCTGGGGAGTTCAGTTGTACCCAAAGCCTTCCTCTGGGGGCACTTTTGGATGGGCGAATGGGGCTCGTAACACATTTTCTGTGGCCCGAGCTTTCAGTCGACTGCCAGGCGTGCTAGGGCTATATTTAGGCTTGCGGTGAAAGAGCGAATACGGAGGGTCCAGTTGCATGTGGGGCTGCATAAAGGCTCCCCTGGGGAGTTCAGTTGTACCCAAAGCCTTCCTTTGGGGGCACTTCTGGATGGGTGAATGGGGCTTGAAACGCATTTTCTGGAGCCCGAGTTTTCAGTCTTCTGCCATGGTGGCTAGGGGTATATTTAGGGTTGCTCGTAAACAGTGAACAAGGAGGGTCCAGTTGCATGTGGGGCTGCGTAAAGGCTCCCCTGGGGAGTTCAGATGTACCCAAAGCCTTCCTTTGGGGGCACTTTTGGATGGGCGAATTAGGCTTTTAATGCATTTTCTGTGGCCCGAGTTTTCAGTCGACTGCCAGGCGGGCTACGGCTATATTTAGGGTTGCTGTGAAAGAGCGAATACGGAGGGTCCAGTTGCATGTGGGGCTGCGTTAAGGCTCCCCTGGGGAGTCCAGTTGTACCCAAAGCCTTCCTTTGGGGGCACTTTTGGATGGTCCAAGGGGAATCGTTATGCGTTTTCGGAGGCCCGCTTTTTCAGTCTTCTCTCATTGCGCCGAGGGCTATATTTAGGCTTGCGGTGAAAGAGTGAACCCGGAGGGTCCAGTTGCATGTGGGGCTGCATAAAGGCTCCCCTGGGGAGTTCACTTGTACCCAAAGCCTTCCTTTGGGGGCACTTCTGGATGGGTGAATAAGGCTTGAAACGCATTTTCTGGAGCCCGAGTTTTCAGTCTTCTGCCATGGTGGCTAGGGGTATATTCAGGGTTGCTCGTAAACAGTGAACAAGGAGGGTCCAGTTGCATGTGGGGCTGCGTAAAGGCTCCCCTGGGGAGTTCAGTTGTACCCAAAGCCTTCCTTTGGGGGCACTTTTGGATGGGCGAATTAGGCTTTTAACGCATTTTCTGGGGCCCGAGTTTTCAGTCGACTGCCAGGCGGGCCAGGGCTATATTTAGGGTTGCTGTGAAAGAGCGAATACGGAGGGTCCAGTTGCATGTGGGGCTGCATAAAGGCTCCCCTGGGGAGTACAGTTGTACCCAAAGCCTTCCTCTGGGGGCACTTTTGGATGGTCCTAGGGGGAATCGTTATGCGTTTTCGGAGGCCAGCTTTTTCAGTCTTCTCCCATTGCGCCGAGGGCTATATTTAGGCTTGCGGTGAAAGAGTGAACCCGGAGGGTCCAGTTGCATGTGGGGCTGCATAAAGGCTCCCCTGGGGAGTTCACTTGTACCCAAAGCCTTCCTTTGGGGGCACTTCTGGATGGGTGAATGGGGCTTGAAACGCATTTTCTGGAGCCCGAGTTTTCAGTCTTCTGCCATGGTGGCTAGGGGTATATTTAGGGTTGCTCGTAAACAGTGAACAAGGAGGGTCCAGTTGCATGTGGGGCTGCATAAAGGCTCCCCTGGGGAGTTCACTTGTACCCAAAGCCTTCCTTTGGGGGCACTTCTGGATGGGCGAAAGGGGCTTGAAACGCTTTTTCTGTGGACCGAGTTTTCAGTCTTCTGCCATGCTGGCTAGGGTTATATTTAGGGTTGCTGTAAAGAGCGATCAGGGAGGGTCCAGTTGCATGTGGGGCTGCGTAAAGGCTCCCCTGGGGAGTTCAGTTGTACCCAAAGCCTTCCTCTGGGGGCACTTTTGGATGGGCGAATGGGGCTCGTAACACATTTTCTGTGGCCCGAGCTTTCAGTCGACTGCCAGGCGTGCTAGGGCTATATTTAGGCTTGCGGTGAAAGAGTGAACCCGGAGGGTCCAGTTGCATGTGGGGCTGCATAAAGGCTCCCCTGGGGAGTTCACTTGTACCCAAAGCCTTCCTTTGGGGGCACTTCTGGATGGGTGAATGGGGCTTGAAACGCATTTTCTGGAGCCCGAGTTTTCAGTCTTCTGCCATGCTGGCGAGGGCTATATTCAGGGTTGCTCGTAAACAGTGAACAAGGAGGGTCCAGTTGCATGTGGGGCTGCGTAAAGGCTCCCCTGGGGAGTTCAGTTGTACCCAAAGCCTTCCTCTAGGGGCACTTTTGGATGGGCGAATTAGGCTTTTAATGCATTTTCTGGGGCCCGAGTTTTCAGTCGACTGCCAGGAGGGCCAGGGCTATATTTAGGGTTGCTGTGAAAGAGCGAATACGGAGGGTCCAGTTGCATGTGGGGCTGCGTTAAGGCTCCGCTGGGGAGTCCAGTTGTACCCAAAGCCTTCCTTTGGGAGCACTTTTGGATGGTCCAAGGGGAATCGCAATGCGTTTCCTGAGGCCCGCTTTTTCAGTCTTCTCCCATTGCGCTGAGGGCTATATTTAGGCTTGCGGTGAAAGAGTGAACCCGGAGGGTCCAGTTGCATGTGGGGCTGCATAAAGGCTCCCCTGGGGAGTTCACTTGTACCCAAAGCCTTCCTTTCGGGACACTTCTGGATGGGTGAATGGGGCTTGAAACGCATTTTCTGGAGCCCGAATTTTCAGTCTTCTGCCGTGGTGGCTAGGGGTATATTTAGGGTTGCTCGTAAACAGTGAACAAGGAGGGTCCAGTTGCATGTGGGGCTGCGTAAAGACTCCCCTGGGGAGTTCAGTTGTACCCAAAGCCTTCCTCTGGGGGCACATTTGGATGGGCGAATTAGGCTTTTAATGCATTTTCTGTGGCCCGAGTTTTCAGTCGACTGCCAGCGGGCCAGGGCTATATTTAGGGTTGCTGTGAAAGAGCGAATACGGAGGGTCCAGTTGCATGTGGGGCTGCGTTAAGGCTCCCCTGGGGAGTCCAGTTGTACCCAAAGCCTTCCTCTGGGGGCACTTTTGGATGGGCGAATTAGGCTTTTAACGCATTTTCTGGGGCCCAAGTTTTCAGTTGACTGCCAGGCGGGCCAGGGTTATATTTAGGGTTGCTGTGAAAGAGTGAACCCGGAGGGTCCAGTTGCATGTGGGGCTGCATAAAGGCTCCCCTGGGGAGTTCAGTTGTACCCAAAGCCTTCCTTTGGGGGCACTTCTGGATGGGCGAAAGGGGCTCGTAACACATTTTCTGGGGCCCGAGCTTTCAGTCGACTGCCAGGCGTGCTAGGGCTATATTTAGGCTTGCGGTGAAAGAGTGAACCCGGAGGGTCCAGTTGCATGTGGGGCTGCATAAAGGCTCCCCTGGGGAGTTCAGTTGTACCCAAAGCCTTCCTTTGGGGGCACTTCTGGATGGGTGAATGGGGCTTGAAACGCATTTTCTGGAGCCCGAGTTTTCAGTCTTCTGCCATGGTGGCTAGGGGTATATTTAGGGTTGCTCGTAAACAGTGAACAAGGAGGGTCCAGTTGCATGTGGGGCTGCGTAAAGGCTCCCCTGGGGAGTTCAGATGTACCCAAAGCCTTCCTTTGGGGGCACTTTTGGATGGGCGAAAGGGGCTCGTAACACATTTTCTGTGGCCCGAGCTTTCAGTCAACTGCCAGGCGTGCTAGGGTTATATTTGTCTTGCGGTGAAAGAGTGAACCCGGAGGGTCCAGTTGCATGTGGGGCTGCATAAAGGCTCCCCTGGGGAGTTCACTTGTACCCAAAGCCTTCCTTTGGGGGCACTTTTGGATGGTCGAATGGGGCTTGTAGCACGTTTTCTGGGGCCCGATTTTTCAGTCGTCTGCCATGCGGGCCAGGGTTATATTTAGGGTTGCTGTGAAAGAGCGAATACGGAGGGTCCAGTTGCATGTGGGGCTGCATAAAGGCTCCCCTGGGGAGTTCACTTGTACCCAAAGCCTTCCTCTGGGGGCACTTTTTAATGGGCGAATTAGGCTTTTAATGCATTTTCTGGGGCCCGAGTTTTCAGTCGACTGCCAGGCGGGCTAGGGCTATATTTAGGGTTGCTGTGAAAGAGCGAATACGGAGGGTCCAGTTGCATGTGGGGCTGCATAAAGGCTCCCCTGGGGAGTCCAGTTGTACCCAAAGCCTTCCTTTGGGGGCACTTTTGGATGGTCCAAGGGGAATCGCAATGCGTTTTCTGAGGCCCGCTTTTTCAGTCTTCTCCCATTGCGCAGAGGGATATATTTAGGCTTGCGGTGAAAGAGCAAACCCGGAGGGTCCAGTTGCATGTGGGGCTGCGTAAAGGCTCCCCTGGGGAGTTCAGTTGTACCCAAAGCCTTCCTCTGGGGGCACTTTTGGATGGGCGAATGGGGCTCGTAACACATTTTCTGTGGCCCGAGCTTTCAGTCGACTGCCAGGCGTGCTAGGGATATATTTAGGCTTGCGGTGAAAGAGCGAATACGGAGGGTCCAGTTGCATGTGGGGCTGCGTAAAGGCTCCCCTGGGGAGTTCAGATGTACCCAAAGCCTTCCTTTGGGGGCACTTTTGGATGGGCGAATTAGGCTTTTAATGCATTTTCTGGGGCCCGAGTTTTCAGTCGTCTGCCAGGCGGGCCAGGGCTATATTTAGGGTTGCTGTGAAAGAGCGAATACGGAGGGTCCAGTTGTATGTGGGGCTGCGTTAAGGCTCCGCTGGGGAGTCCAGTTGTACCCAAAGCCTTCCTCTGGGGGCACTTTTGGATGGTCCAAGGGGAATCGTTATGCGTTTTCTGAGGCCCGATTTTTCAGTCTTCTCCCATTGCGCCGAGGACTATATTTAGGCTTGCGGTGAAAGAGTGAACCCGGAGGGTCCAGTTGCATGTGGGGCTGCATAAAGGCTCCCCTGGGGAGTTCACTTGTACCCAAAGCCTTCCTTTGGGGGCACTTCTGGATGGGTGAATGGGGCTTGAAACGCATTTTCTGGAGCCCGAGTTTTCAGTCTTCTGCCATGCTGGCTAGGGCTATATTCAGGGTTGCTCGTAAACAGTGAACAAGGAGGGTCCAGTTGCATGTGGGGCTGCGTAAAGGCTCCCCTGGGGAGTTCAGATGTACCCAAAGCCTTCCTTTGGGGCACTTCTGGATGGGCGAAAGGGGCTCGTAACACATTTTCTGGGGCCCAACCTTTCAGTCGACTGCCAGGCGTGCTAGGGCTATATTTAGGCTTGCGGTGAAAGAGTGAACCCGGAGGGTCCAGTTGCATGTGGGGCTGCATAAAGGCTCCCCTGGAGAGTTCAGTTGTACCCAAAGCCTTCCTCTGGGGGCACTTCTGGATGGGTGAATGGGGCTTGAAACGCATTTTCTGGAGCCCGAGTTTTCAGTCTTCTGCCATGGTGGCTAGGGGTATATTTAGGGTTGCTCGTAAAGAGTGAACAAGGAGGGTCCAGTTGCATGTGGGGCTGCGTAAAGGCTCCCCTGGGGAGTTCAGATGTACCCAAAGCCTTCCTTTGGGGGCACTTTTGGAAGGGGGAATGGGGCTCGTAACACATTTTCTGTGGCCCGAGCTTTCAGTCAACTGCCAGGCGTGCTAGGGTTATATTTGTCTTGCGGTGAAAGAGTGAACCCGGAGGGTCCAGTTGCATGTGGGGCTGCATAAAGGCTCCCCTGGGGAGTTCACTTGTACCCAAAGCCTTCCTTTGGGGGCACTTTTGGATGGTCGAATGGGGCTTGTAGCACGTTTTCTGGGGCCCGATTTTTCAGTCGTCTGCCATGCGGGCCAGGGTTATATTTAGGGTTGCTGTGAAAGAGCGAATACGGAGGGTCCAGTTACATGTGGGGCTGCATAAAGGCTCCCCTGGGGAGTTCAGTTGTACACAAAGGCTTTCTCTGGGGGCACTTTTGGATGGGCGAATGGTGCTCGTAACACATTTTCTGTGGCCCGAGCTTTCAGTCGACTGTCAGGCGTGCTAGGGCTATATTTAGGCTTGCGGTGAAAGAGTGAACCCGGAGGGTCCAGTTGCATGTGGGGCTGCGTTAAGGCTCCCCTGGGGAGTTCACTTGTAACCAAAGCCTTCCTTTGGGGGCACTTCTGGATGGGCGAAAGGGGCTCGTAACACATTTTCTGGGGCCCGAGCTTTCAGTCGACTGCCAGGCGTGCTAGGGCTATATTTAGGCTTGCGGTGAAAGAGTGAACCCGGAGGGTCCAGTTGCATGTGGGGCTGCGTTAAGGCTCCCCTGGGGAGTTCAGTTGTACCCAAACCCTTCCTTTGGGGGCACTTTTGGAGGGGCGAAAGGGGCTCGTAACACAATTTCTGGGGCCCGAGCTTTCAGTCGACTGCCAGGCGTGCTAGGGCTATATTTAGGCTTGCTGTGAAAGAGTGAACCCGGAGGGTCCAGTTGCATGTGGGGCTGCATAAAGGCTCCCCTGGAGAGTTCAGTTGTACCCAAAGCCTTCCTTTGGGGGCACTTCTAGATGGGTGAATGGGGCTTGAAACGCATTTTCTGGAGCCCGAGTTTTCAGTCTTCTGCCATGGTGGCTAGGGGTATATTTAGGGTTGCTCGTAAACAGTGAACAAGGAGGGTCCAGTTGCATGTGGGGCTGCGTAAAGGCTCCCCTGGGGAGTTCAGATGTACCCAAAGCCTTCCTTTGGGGGCACTTTTGGATGGGCGAATGGGGCTCGTAACACATTTTCTGTGGCCCGAGCTTTCAGTCAACTGCCAGGCGTGCTAGGGTTATATTTGTCTTGCGGTGAAAGAGTGAACCCGGAGGGTCCAGTTGCATGTGGGGCTGCATAAAGGCTCCCCTGGGGAGTTCACTTGTACCCAAAGCCTTCCTTTGGGGGCACTTTTGGATGGTCGAATGGGGCTTGTAGCACGTTTTCTGGGGCCCGATTTTTCAGTCGTCTGCCATGCGGGCCAGGGTTATATTTAGGGTTGCTGTGAAAGAGCGAATACGGAGGGTCCAGTTGCATGTGGGGCTGCATAAAGGCTCCCCTGGGGAGTTCAGTTGTATGCAAAGGCTTCCTCTGGGGGCACTTTTTAATTGGCGAATTAGGCTTTTAATGCATTTTCTGGGGCCCGAGTTTTCAGTCGACTGCCAGGCGGGCCAGGGCTATATTTAGGGTTGCTGTGAAAGAGCGAATACGGAGGGTCCAGTTGCATGTGGGGCTGCGTAAAGGCTCCCCTGGGGAGTCCAGTTGTACCCAAAGCCTTCCTTTGGGGGCACTTTTGGATGGTCCAAGGGGAATCGCAATGCGTTTTCTGAGGCCCGCTTTTTCAGTCTTCTCCCATTGCGCAGAGGGATATATTTAGGCTTGCGGTGAAAGAACAAACCCGGAGGGTCCAGTTGCATGTGGGGCTGCGTAAAGGCTCCCCTGGGGAGTTCAGTTGTACCCAAAGCCTTCCTCTGGGGGCACTTTTGGATGGGCGAATGGGGCTCGTAACACATTTTCTGTGGCCCGAGCTTTCAGTCGACTGCCAGGCGTGCTAGGGATATATTTAGTCTTGCGGTGAAAGAGCGAATACGGAGGGTCCAGTTGCATGTGGGGCTGCGTAAAGGCTCCCCTGGGGAGTTCAGATGTACCCAAAGCCTTCCTTTGGGGGCACTTTTGGATGGGCGAATTAGGCTTTTAACGCATTTTCTGGGGCCCGAGTTTTCAGTCGACTGCCAGGCGGGCCAGGGCTATATTTAGGGTTGCTGTGAAAGAGCGAATACGGAGGGTCCAGTTGTATGTGGGGCTGCGTTAAGGCTCCGCTGGGGAGTCCAGTTGTACCCAAAGCCTTCCTCTGGGGGCACTTTTGGATGGTCCAAGGGGAATCGTTATGCGTTTTCTGAGGCCCGCTTTTTCAGTCTTCTCCCATTGCGCCGAGGACTATATTTAGGCTTGCGGTGAAAAGTGAACCCGGAGGGTCCAGTTGCATGTGGGGCTGCATAAAGGCTCCCCTGGGGAGTTCACTTGTACCCAAAGCCTTCCTTTCGGGGCACTTCTGGATGGGTGAATGGGGCTTGAAACGCATTTTCTGGAGCCCGAGTTTTCAGTCTTCTGCCATGGTGGCTAGGGGTATATTTAGGGTTGCTCGTAAACAGTGAACAAGGAGGGTCCAGTTGCATGTGGGGCTGCATAAAGGCTCCCCTGGGGAGTTCACTTGTACCCAAAGCCTTCCTTTGGGGGCACTTTTGGATGGTCGAATGGGGCTTGTAGCACGTTTTCTGGGGCCCGATTTTTCAGTCGTCTGCCATGCGGGCCAGGGTTATATTTAGGGTTGCTGTGAAAGAGCGAATACGGAGGGTCCAGTTGCATGTGGGGCTGCATAAAGGCTCCCCTGGGGAGTTCACTTGTACCCAAAGCCTTCCTCTGGGGGCACTTTTTAATTGGCGAATTAGGCTTTTAATGCATTTTCTGGGGCCCGAGTTTTCAGTCGACTGCCAGGCGGGCCAGGGCTATATTTAGGGTTGCTGTGAAAGAGCGAATACGGAGGGTCCAGTTGCATGTGGGGCTGCGTAAAGGCTCCCCTGGGGAGTCCAGTTGTACCCTAAGCCTTCCTTTGGGGGCACTTTTGGATGGTCCAAGGGGAATCGCAATGCGTTTTCTGAGGCCCGCTTTTTCAGTCTTCTCCCATTGCGCAGAGGGATATATTTAGGCTTGCGGTGAAAGAACAAACCCGGAGGGTCCAGTTGCATGTGGGGCTGCGTAAAGGCTCCCCTGGGGAGTTCAGTTGTACCCAAAGCCTTCCTCTGGGGGCACTTTTGGATGGGCGAATGGGGCTCGTAACACATTTTCTGTGGCCCGAGCTTTCAGTCGACTGCCAGGCGTGCTAGGGATATATTTAGTCTTGCGGTGAAAGAGCGAATACGGAGGGTCCAGTTGCATGTGGGGCTGCGTAAAGGCTCCCCTGGGGAGTTCAGATGTACCCAAAGCCTTCCTTTGGGGGCACTTTTGGATGGGCGAATTAGGCTTTTAACGCATTTTCTGGGGCCCGAGTTTTCAGTCGACTGCCAGGCGGGCCAGGGCTATATTTAGGGTTGCTGTGAAAGAGCGAATACGGAGGGTCCAGTTGTATGTGGGGCTGCATTAAGGCTCCGCTGGGGAGTCCAGTTGTACCCAAAGCCTTCCTCTGGGGGCACTTTTGGATGGTCCAAGGGGAATCGCAATGCGTTTTCTGAGGCCCGCTTTTTCAGTCTTCTCCCATTGCGCCGAGGACTATATTTAGGCTTGCGGTGAAAAGTGAACCCGGAGGGTCCAGTTGCATGTGGGGCTGCATAAAGGCTCCCCTGGGGAGTTCACTTGTACCCAAAGCCTTCCTTTCGGGGCACTTCTGGATGGGTGAATGGGGCTTGAAACGCATTTTCTGGAGCCCGAGTTTTCAGTCTTCTGCCATGGTGGCTAGGGCTATATTCAGGGTTGCTCGTAAACAGTGAACAAGGAGGGTCCAGTTGCATGTGGGGCTGCGTAAAGGCTCCCCTGGGGAGTTCAGTTGTACCCAAAGCCTTCCTTTGGGGCACTTCTGGATGGGCGAAAGGGGCTCGTAACACATTTTCTGGGGCCCAAGCTTTCACTCGACTGCCAGGCGTGCTAGGGCTATATTTAGGCTTGCGGTGAAAGAGTGAACCCGGAGGGTCCAGTTGCATGTGGGGCTGCATAAAGGCTCCCCTGGAGAGTTCAGTTGTACCCAAAGCCTTCCTTTGGGGGCACTTCTGGATGGGTGAATGGGGCTTGAAACGCATTTTCTGGGGCCCGAGTTTTCAGTCTTCTGCCATGGTGGCTAGGGGTATATTTAGGGTTGCTCGTAAACAGTGAACAAGGAGGGTCCAGTTGCATGTGGGGCTGCGTAAAGGCTCCCCTGGGGAGTTCAGATGTACCCAAAGCCTTCCTTTGGGGGCACTTTTGGAAGGGGGAATGGGGCTCGTAACACATTTTCTGTGGCCCGAGCTTTCAGTCAACTGCCAGGCGTGCTAGGGTTATATTTGTCTTGCGGTGAAAGAGTGAACCCGGAGGGTCCAGTTGCATGTGGGGCTGCATAAAGGCTCCCCTGGGGAGTTCACTTGTACCCAAAGCCTTCCTCTGGGGGCACTTTTTAATGGGCGAATTAGGCTTTTAATGCATTTTCTGGGGCCCGAGTTTTCAGTCGTCTGCCATGCGGGCCAGGGTTATATTTAGGGTTGCTGTGAAAGAGCGAATACGGAGGGTCCAGTTGCATGTGGGGCTGCATAAAGGCTCCCCTGGGGAGTTCAGTTGTACACAAAGGCTTTCTCTGGGGGCACTTTTGGATGGGCGAATGGTGCTCGTAACACATTTTCTGTGGCCCGAGCTTTCAGTCGACTGCCAGGCGTGCTAGGGCTATATTTAGGCTTGCGGTGAAAGAGTGAACCCGGAGGGTCCAGTTGCATGTGGGGCTGCGTTAAGGCTCCCCTGGGGAGTTCAGTTGTACCCAAAGCCTTCCTTTGGGGGCACTTCTGGATGGGTGAATGGGGCTTGAAACGCATTTTCTGGAGCCCGAGTTTTCAGTCTTCTGCCATGGTGGCTAGGGGTATATTTAGGGTTGCTCGTAAACAGTGAACAAGGAGGGTCCAGTTGCATGTGGGGCTGCATAAAGGCTCCCCTGGGGAGTTCAGTTGTACCCAAAGCCTTCCTCTGGGGGCACTTTTTAATGGGCGAATTAGGCTTTTAATGCATTTTCTGGGACCCGAGTTTTCAGTCGACTGCCAGGCGGGCCAGGGCTATAGTTAGGGTTGCTGTGAAAGAGCGAATACGGAGGGTCCAGTTGCATGTGGGGCTGCGTTAAGGCTCCCCTGGGGAGTACAGTTGTACCCAAAGCCTTCCTTTGGGGGCACTTTGGGATGGTCCAAGGGGAATCGCAATGCGTTTTCTGAGGCCCGCTTTTTCAGTCTTCTCCAATTGTGCCGAGGGCTATATTTAGGCTTGCGGTGAAAGAGTGAACCCGGAGGGTCCAGTTGCATGTGGGGCTGCATAAAGGCTCCCCTGGGGAGTTCACTTGTACCCAAAGCCTTCCTTTGGGGGCACTTTTGGATGGTCGAATGGGGCTTGTAGCACGTTTTCTGGGGCCCGATTTTTCAGTCGTCTGCCATGCGGGCCAGGGTTATATTTAGGGTTGCTGTGAAAGAGCGAATACGGAGGGTCCAGTTGCATGTGGGGCTGCATAAAGGCTCCCCTGGGGAGTTCACTTGTACCCAAAGCCTTCCTCTGGGGGCACTTTTTAATGGGCGAATTAGGCTTTTAATGCATTTTCTGGGGCCCGAGTTTTCAGTCGACTGCCAGGCGGGCCAGGGCTATATTTAGGGTTGCTGTGAAAGAGCGAATACGGAGGGTCCAGTTGCATGTGGGGCTGCATAAAGGCTCCCCTGGGGAGTCCAGTTGTACCCAAAGCCTTCCTTTGGGGGCACTTTTGGATGGTCCAAGGGGAATCGCAATGCGTTTTCTGAGGCCCGCTTTTTCAGTCTTCTCCCATTGCGCAGAGGGATATATTTAGGCTTGCGGTGAAAGAGCAAACCCGGAGGGTCCAGTTGCATGTGGGGCTGCGTAAAGGCTCCCCTGGGGAGTTCAGTTGTACCCAAAGCCTTCCTCTGGGGGCACTTTTGGATGGGCGAATGGGGCTCGTAACACATTTTCTGTGGCCCGAGCTTTCAGTCGACTGCCAGGCGTGCTAGGGATATATTTAGTCTTGCGGTGAAAGAGCGAATACGGAGGGTCCAGTTGCATGTGGGGCTGCGTAAAGGCTCCCCTGGGGAGTTCAGATGTACCCAAAGCCTTCCTTTGGGGGCACTTTTGGATGGGCGAATTAGGCTTTTAACGCATTTTCTGGGGCCCGAGTTTTCAGTCGACTGCCAGGCGGGCCAGGGCTATATTTAGGGTTGCTGTGAAAGAGCGAATACGGAGGGTCCAGTTGTATGTGGGGCTGCGTTAAGGCTCCGCTGGGGAGTCCAGTTGTACCCAAAGCCTTCCTCTGGGGGCACTTTTGGATGGTCCAAGGGGAATCGTTATGCGTTTTCTGAGGCCCGCTTTTTCAGTCTTCTCCCATTGCGCCGAGGACTATATTTAGGCTTGCGGTGAAAGAGTGAACCCGGAGGGTCCAGTTGCATGTGGGGCTGCATAAAGGCTCCCCTGGGGAGTTCACTTGTACCCAAAGCCTTCCTTTGGGGGCACTTCTGGATGGGTGAATGGGGCTTGAAACGCATTTTCTGGAGCCCGAGTTTTCAGTCTTCTGCCATGCTGGCTAGGGCTATATTCAGGGTTGCTCGTAAACAGTGAACAAGGAGGGTCCAGTTGCATGTGGGGCTGCGTAAAGGCTCCCCTGGGGAGTTCAGTTGTACCCAAAGCCTTACTTTGTGGCACTTCTGGATGGGCGAAAGGGGCTCGTAACACATTTTCTGGGGCCCGAGCTTTCAGTCGACTGCCAGGCGTGCTAGGGCTATATTTAGGCTTGCGGTGAAAGAGTGAACCCGGAGGGTCCAGTTGCATGTGGGGCTGCATAAAGGCTCCCCTGGAGAGTTCACTTGTACCCAAAGCCTTCCTTTGGGGGCACTTTTGGATGGTCGAATGGGGCTTGTAGCACGTTTTCTGGGGCCCGATTTTTCAGTCGTCTGCCATGCGGGCCAGGGTTATATTTAGGGTTGCTGTGAAAGAGCGAATACGGAGGGTCCAGTTGCATGTGGGGCTGCATAAAGGCTCCCCTGGGGAGTTCAGTTGTACACAAAGGCTTTCTCTGGGGGCACTTTTGGATGGGCGAATGGTGCTCGTAACACATTTTCTGTGGCCCGAGCTTTCAGTCGACTGCCAGGCGTGCTAGGGCTATATTTAGGCTTGCGGTGAAAGAGTGAACCCGGAGGGTCCAGTTGCATGTGGGGCTGCGTTAAGGCTCCCCTGGGGAGTTCACTTGTACCCAAAGCCTTCCTTTGGGGGCACTTCTGGATGGGTGAATGGGGCTTGAAACGCATTTTCTGGAGCCCGAGTTTTCAGTCTTCTGCCATGGTGGCTAGGGGTATATTTAGGGTTGCTCGTAAACAGTGAACAAGGAGGGTCCAGTTGCATGTGGGGCTGCATAAAGGCTCCCCTGGGGAGTTCAGTTGTACCCAAAGCCTTCCTCTGGGGGCACTTTTTAATGGGCGAATTAGGCTTTTAATGCATTTTCTGGGGCCCGAGTTTTCAGTCGACTGCCAGGCGGGCCAGGGCTATAGTTAGGGTTGCTGTGAAAGAGCGAATACGGAGGGTCCAGTTGCATGTGGGGCTGCGTTAAGGCTCCCCTGGGGAGTACAGTTGTACCCAAAGCCTTCCTTTGGGGGCACTTTGGGATGGTCCAAGGGGAATCGCAATGCGTTTTCTGAGGCCCGCTTTTTCAGTCTTCTCCAATTGTGCCGAGGGCTATATTTAGGCTTGCGGTGAAAGAGTGAACCCGGAGGGTCCAGTTGCATGTGGGGCTGCATAAAGGCTCCCCTGGGGAGTTCACTTGTACCCAAAGCCTTCCTCTGGGGGCACTTTTGGATGGGCGAATGGGGCTCGTAACACATTTTCTGTGGCCCGAGCTTTCAGTCGACTGCCAGGCGTGCTAGGGATATATTTAGGCTTGCGGTGAAAGAGCGAATACGGAGGGTCCAGTTGCATGTGGGGCTGCGTAAAGGCTCCCCTGGGGAGTTCAGATGTACCCAAAGCCTTCCTTTGGGGGCACTTTTGGATGGGCGAATTAGGCTTTTAACGCATTTTCTGGGGCCCGAGTTTTCAGTCGACTGCCAGGCGGGCCAGGGCTATATTTAGGGTTGCTGTGAAAGAGCGAATACGGAGGGTCCAGTTGTATGTGGGGCTGCGTTAAGGCTCCGCTGGGGAGTCCAGTTGTACCCAAAGCCTTCCTCTGGGGGCACTTTTGGATGGTCCAAGGGGAATCGTTATGCGTTTTCTGAGGCCCGCTTTTTCAGTCTTCTCCCATTGCGCCGAGGACTATATTTAGGCTTGCGGTGAAAGAGTGAACCCGGAGGGTCCAGTTGCATGTGGGGCTGCATAAAGGCTCCCCTGGGGAGTTCACTTGTACCCAAAGCCTTCCTTTGGGGGCACTTCTGGATGGGTGAATGGGGCTTGAAACGCATTTTCTGGAGCCCGAGTTTTCAGTCTTCTGCCATGCTGGCTAGGGCTATATTCAGGGTTGCTCGTAAACAGTGAACAAGGAGGGTCCAGTTGCATGTGGGGCTGCGTAAAGGCTCCCCTGGGGAGTTCAGTTGTACCCAAAGCCTTCCTTTGGGGGCACTTCTGGATGGGCGAAAGGGGCTTGAAACACATTTTCTGGGGCCCAAGCTTTCACTCGACTGCCAGGCGTGCTAGGGCTATATTTAGGCTTGCGGTGAAAGAGTGAACCCGGAGGGTCCAGTTGCATGTGGGGCTGCATAAAGGCTCCCCTGGAGAGTTCAGTTGTACCCAAAGCCTTCCTTTGGGGGCACTTCTGGATGGGTGAATGGGGCTTGAAACGCATTTTCTGGAGCCCGAGTTTTCAGTCTTCTGCCATGGTGGCTAGGGGTATATTTAGGGTTGCTCGTAAACAGTGAACAAGGAGGGTCCAGTTGCATGTGGGGCTGCGTAAAGGCTCCCCTGGGGAGTTCAGATGTACCCAAAGCCTTCCTTTGGGGGCACTTTTGGAAGGGGGAATGGGGCTCGTAACACATTTTCTGTGGCCCGAGCTTTCAGTCAACTGCCAGGCGTGCTAGGGTTATATTTGTCTTGCGGTGAAAGAGTGAACCCGGAGGGTCCAGTTGCATGTGGGGCTGCATAAAGGCTCCCCTGGGGAGTTCACTTGTACCCAAAGCCTTCCTTTGGGGGCACTTTTGGATGGTCGAATGGGGCTTGTAGCACGTTTTCTGGGGCCCGATTTTTCAGTCGTCTGCCATGCGGGCCAGGGTTATATTTAGGGTTGCTGTGAAAGAGCGAATACGGAGGGTCCAGTTGCATGTGGGGCTGCATAAAGGCTCCCCTGGGGAGTTCAGTTGTACACAAAGGCTTTCTCTGGGGGCACTTTTGGATGGGCGAATGGTGCTCGTAACACATTTTCTGTGGCCCGAGCTTTCAGTCGACTGCCAGGCGTGCTAGGGCTATATTTAGGCTTGCGGTGAAAGAGTGAACCCGGAGGGTCCAGTTGCATGTGGGGCTGCGTTAAGGCTCCCCTGGGGAGTTCAGTTGTACCCAAAGCCTTCCTTTGGGGGCACTTCTGGATGGGTGAATGGGGCTTGAAACGCATTTTCTGGAGCCTGAGTTTTCAGTCTTCTGCCATGGTGGCTAGGGGTATATTTAGGGTTGCTCGTAAACAGTGAACAAGGAGGGTCCAGTTGCATGTGGGGCTGCATAAAGGCTCCCCTGGGGAGTTCAGTTGTACCCAAAGCCTTCCTCTGGGGGCACTTTTTAATGGGCGAATTAGGCTTTTAATGCATTTTCTGGGGCCCGAGTTTTCAGTCGACTGCCAGGCGGGCCAGGGCTATAGTTAGGGTTGCTGTGAAAGAGCGAATACGGAGGGTCCAGTTGCATGTGGGGCTGCGTTAAGGCTCCCCTGGGGAGTACAGTTGTACCCAAAGCCTTCCTTTGGGGGCACTTTGGGATGGTCCAAGGGGAATCGCAATGCGTTTTCTGAGGCCCGCTTTTTCAGTCTTCTCCAATTGTGCCGAGGGCTATATTTAGGCTTGCGGTGAAAGAGTGAACCCGGAGGGTCCAGTTGCATGTGGGGCTGCATAAAGGCTCCCCTGGGGAGTTCAGTTGTACCCAAAGCCTTCCTCTGGGGGCACTTTTTAATGGGCGAATTAGGCTTTTAATGCATTTTCTGGGGCCCGAGTTTTCAGTCGACTGCCAGGCGGGCCAGGGCTATATTTAGGGTTGCTGTGAAAGAGCGAATACGGAGGGTCCAGTTGCATGTGGGGCTGCGTTAAGGCTCCCCTGGGGAGTCCAGTTGTACCCAAAGCCTTCCTTTGGGGGCACTTTGGGATGGTCCAAGGGGAATCGCAATGCGTTTTCTGAGGCCCGCTTTTTCAGTCTTCTCCAATTGTGCCGAGGGCTATATTTAGGCTTGCGGTGAAAGAGTGAACCCGGAGGGTCCAGTTGCATGTGGGGCTGCATAAAGGCCCCCCTGGGGAGTTCAGTTGTACCCAAAGCCTTCCTTTGGGGGCACTTCTGGATAGGTGAATGAGGCTTGAAACACATTTTCTGGAGCAAGAGTTTTCAGTATTCTGCCATGCTGGCTAGGGCTATATTCAGGGTTGCTCGTAAACAGTGAACAAGGAGGGTCCAGTTGCATGTGGGGCTGCATAAAGGCTCCCCTGGGGAGTTCAGTTGTACCCAAAGCCTTCCTTTGGGGGCACTTCTGGATGGGCGAAAGGGGCTTGAAACGCTTTTTCTGTGGCTCGAGTTTTCAGTCTTCTGCAATGCTGGCTAGGGTTATATTTAGGGTTGCTGTAAAGAGCGAACACGGAGGGTCCAGTTGCATGTGGGGCTGCGTAAAGGCTCCCCTGGGGAGTTCAGTTGTACCCAAAGCCTTCCTCTGGGGGCACTTTTGGATGGGCGAATGGGGCTCGTAACACATTTTCTGTGGCCCGAGCTTTCAGTCGACTGCCAGGCGTGCTAGGGCAATATTTAGGCTTGCGGTGAAAGAGCGAATACGGAGGGTCCAGTTGCATGTGGGGCTGCATAAAGGCTCCCCTGGGGAGTTCAGTTGTACCCAAAGCCTTCCTCTGGGGGCACTTTTTAATGGGCGAATTAGGCTTTTAATGCATTTTCTGGGGCCCGAGTTTTCAGTCGACTGCCAGGCGGGCCAGGGCTATATTTAGGGTTGCTGTGAAAGAGCGAATACGGAGGGTCCAGTTGCATGTGGGGCTGCATAAAGGCTCCCCTGGGGAGTCCAGTTGTACCCAAAGCCTTCCTTTGGGGGCACTTTTGGATGGTCCAAGGGGAATCGCAATGCGTTTTCTGAGGCCCGCTTTTTCAGTCTTCTCCCATTGCGCAGAGGGATATATTTAGGCTTGCGGTGAAAGAGCAAACCCGGAGGGTCCAGTTGCATGTGGGGCTGCATAAAGGCTCCCCTGGGGAGTTCAGTTGTACCCAAAGCCTTCCTCTGGGGGCACTTTTGGATGGGCGAATGGGGCTCGTAACACATTTTCTGTGGCCCGAGCTTTCAGTCGACTGCCAGGCGTGCTAGGGATATATTTAGTCTTGCGGTGAAAGAGCGAATACGGAGGGTCCAGTTGCATGTGGGGCTGCATAAAGGCTCCCCTGGGGAGTTCAGTTGTACCCAAAGCCTTCCTTTGGGGTCACTTCTGGATGGGTGAATGGGGCTTGAAACGCATTTTCTGGAGCACGAGTTTTCAGTCTTCTGCCATGGTGGCTAGGGCTATATTTAGGGTTGCTGTGAAAGAGCGAATACGGAGGGTCCAGTTGCATGTGGGGCTGCGTTAAGGCTCCCCTGGGGAGTTCAGTTGTACCCAAAGCCTTCCTTTGGGGGCACTTCTGGATGGGTGAATGGGGCTTGAAACGCATTTTCTGGAGCCCGAGTTTTCAGTCTTCTGCCATGGTGGCTAGGGGTATATTTAGGGTTGCTCGTAAACAGTGAACAAGGAGGGTCCAGTTGCATGTGGGGCTGCGTAAAGGCTCCCCTGGGGAGTTCAGATGTACCCAAAGCCTTCCTTTGGGGGCACTTTTGGAAGGGGGAATGGGGCTCGTAACACATTTTCTGTGGCCCGAGCTTTCAGTCAACTGCCAGGCGTGCTAGGGTTATATTTAGGCTTGCGGTGAAAGAGTGAACCCGGAGGGTCCAGTTGCATGTGGGGCTGCATAAAGGCTCCCCTGGGGAGTTCAGTTGTACCCAAAGCCTTCCTTTGGGGGCACTTTTGGATGGTCGAATGGGGCTTGTAGCACGTTTTCTGGGGCCCGATTTTTCAGTCGTCTGCCATGAGGGCCAGGGTTATATTTAGGGTTGCTGTGAAAGAGCGAATACGGAGGGTCCAGTTGCATGTGGGGCTGCGTTAAGGCTCCCCTGGGGAGTCCAGTTGTACCCAAAGCCTTCCTCTGGGGGCACTTTTGGATGGTCCAAGGGGAATCGTTATGCGTTTTCGGAGGCCCGCTTTTTCAGTCTTCTCCCATTGCGCCGAGGGCTATATTTAGGGTTGCTGTGAAAGAGTGAACCCGGAGGGTCCAGTTGCATGTGGGGCTGCATAAAGGCTCCCCTGGGGAGTTCACTTGTACCCAAAGCCTTCCTTTGGGGGCACTTCTGGATGGGTGAATGGGGCTTGAAACGCATTTTCTGGAGCAAGAGTTTTCAGTCTTCTGCCATGCTGGCTAGGGCTATATTCAGGGTTGCTCGTAAACAGTGAACAAGGAGGGTCCAGTTGCATGTGGGGCTGCATAAAGGCTCCCCTGGGGAGTTCACTTGTACCCAAAGCCTTCCTCTGGGGGCACTTTTGGATGGGCGAATGGGGCTCGTAACACATTTTCTGTGGCCCGAGCTTTCAGTCGACTGCCAGGCGTGCTAGGGATATATTTAGGCTTGCGGTGAAAGAGCGAATACGGAGGGTCCAGTTGCATGTGGGGCTGCGTAAAGGCTCCCCTGGGGAGTTCAGATGTACCCAAAGCCTTCCTTTGGGGGCACTTTTGGATGGGCGAATTAGGCTTTTAACGCATTTTCTGGGGCCCGAGTTTTCAGTCGACTGCCAGGCGGGCCAGGGCTATATTTAGGGTTGCTGTGAAAGAGCGAATACGGAGGGTCCAGTTGTATGTGGGGCTGCGTTAAGGCTCCGCTGGGGAGTCCAGTTGTACCCAAAGCCTTCCTCTGGGGGCACTTTTGGATGGTCCAAGGGGAATCGTTATGCGTTTTCTGAGGCCCGCTTTTTCAGTCTTCTCCCATTGCGCCGAGGACTATATTTAGGCTTGCGGTGAAAGAGTGAACCCGGAGGGTCCAGTTGCATGTGGGGCTGCATAAAGGCTCCCCTGGGGAGTTCACTTGTACCCAAAGCCTTCCTTTGGGGGCACTTCTGGATGGGTGAATGGGGCTTGAAACGCATTTTCTGGAGCCCGAGTTTTCAGTCTTCTGCCATGCTGGCTAGGGCTATATTCAGGGTTGCTCGTAAACAGTGAACAAGGAGGGTCCAGTTGCATGTGGGGCTGCGTAAAGGCTCCCCTGGGGAGTTCAGTTGTACCCAAAGCCTTCCTTTGGGGCACTTCTGGATGGGCGAAAGGGGCTTGAAACACATTTTCTGGGGCCCAAGCTTTCACTCGACTGCCAGGCGTGCTAGGGCTATATTTAGGCTTGCGGTGAAAGAGTGAACCCGGAGGGTCCAGTTGCATGTGGGGCTGCATAAAGGCTCCCCTGGAGAGTTCAGTTGTACCCAAAGCCTTCCTTTGGGGGCACTTCTGGATGGGTGAATGGGGCTTGAAACGCATTTTCTGGAGCCCGAGTTTTCAGTCTTCTGCCATGGTGGCTAGGGGTATATTTAGGGTTGCTCGTAAACAGTGAACAAGGAGGGTCCAGTTGCATGTGGGGCTGCGTAAAGGCTCCCCTGGGGAGTTCAGATGTACCCAAAGCCTTCCTTTGGGGGCACTTTTGGAAGGGGGAATGGGGCTCGTAACACATTTTCTGTGGCCCGAGCTTTCAGTCAACTGCCAGGCGTGCTAGGGTTATATTTGTCTTGCGGTGAAAGAGTGAACCCGGAGGGTCCAGTTGCATGTGGGGCTGCATAAAGGCTCCCCTGGGGAGTTCACTTGTACCCAAAGCCTTCCTTTGGGGGCACTTTTGGATGGTCGAATGGGGCTTGTAGCACGTTTTCTGGGGCCCGATTTTTCAGTCGTCTGCCATGCGGGCCAGGGTTATATTTAGGGTTGCTGTGAAAGAGCGAATACGGAGGGTCCAGTTGCATGTGGGGCTGCATAAAGGCTCCCCTGGGGAGTTCAGTTGTACACAAAGGCTTTCTCTGGGGGCACTTTTGGATGGGCGAATGGTGCTCGTAACACATTTTCTGTGGCCCGAGCTTTCAGTCGACTGCCAGGCGTGCTAGGGCTATATTTAGGCTTGCGGTGAAAGAGTGAACCCGGAGGGTCCAGTTGCATGTGGGGCTGCGTTAAGGCTCCCCTGGGGAGTTCAGTTGTACCCAAAGCCTTCCTTTGGGGGCACTTCTGGATGGGTGAATGGGGCTTGAAACGCATTTTCTGGAGCCTGAGTTTTCAGTCTTCTGCCATGGTGGCTAGGGGTATATTTAGGGTTGCTCGTAAACAGTGAACAAGGAGGGTCCAGTTGCATGTGGGGCTGCATAAAGGCTCCCCTGGGGAGTTCAGTTGTACCCAAAGCCTTCCTCTGGGGGCACTTTTTAATGGGCGAATTAGGCTTTTAATGCATTTTCTGGGGCCCGAGTTTTCAGTCGACTGCCAGGCGGGCCAGGGCTATAGTTAGGGTTGCTGTGAAAGAGCGAATACGGAGGGTCCAGTTGCATGTGGGGCTGCGTTAAGGCTCCCCTGGGGAGTCCAGTTGTACCCAAAGCCTTCCTTTGGGGGCACTTTGGGATGGTCCAAGGGGAATCGCAATGCGTTTTCTGAGGCCCGCTTTTTCAGTCTTCTCCAATTGTGCCGAGGGCTATATTTAGGCTTGCGGTGAAAGAGTGAACCCGGAGGGTCCAGTTGCATGTGGGGCTGCATAAAGGCTCCCCTGGGGAGTTCAGTTGTACCCAAAGCCTTCCTCTGGGGGCACTTTTTAATGGGCGAATTAGGCTTTTAATGCATTTTCTGGGGCCCGAGTTTTCAGTCGACTGCCAGGCGGGCCAGGGCTATATTTAGGGTTGCTGTGAAAGAGCGAATACGGAGGGTCCAGTTGCATGTGGGGCTGCGTTAAGGCTCCCCTGGGGAGTCCAGTTGTACCCAAAGCCTTCCTTTGGGGGCACTTTGGGATGGTCCAAGGGGAATCGCAATGCGTTTTCTGAGGCCCGCTTTTTCAGTCTTCTCCAATTGTGCCGAGGGCTATATTTAGGCTTGCGGTGAAAGAGTGAACCCGGAGGGTCCAGTTGCATGTGGGGCTGCATAAAGGCCCCCCTGGGGAGTTCAGTTGTACGCAAAGCCTTCCTTTGGGGGCACTTCTGGATAGGTGAATGAGGCTTGAAACACATTTTCTGGAGCAAGAGTTTTCAGTCTTCTGCCATGCTGGCTAGGGCTATATTCAGGGTTGCTCGTAAACAGTGAACAAGGAGGGTCCAGTTGCATGTGGGGCTGTGTAAAGGCTCCCCTGGGGAGTTCAGTTGCACCCAAACCCTTCCTTTGGGGGCACTTCTGGATGGGCGAAAGGGGCTCGTAACACATTTTCTGGGGCCCGAGCTTTCAGTCGACTGCCAGGCGTGCTAGGGCTATATTTAGGCTTGCGGTGAAAGAGTGAACCCGGAGGGTCCAGTTGCATGTGGGGCTGCATAAAGGCTCCCCTGGAGAGTTCAGTTGTACCCAAAGCCTTCCTTTGGGGGCACTTCTGGATGGGTGAATCGGGCTTGAAACGCATTTTCTGGAGCCCGAGTTTTCAGTCTTCTGCCATGGTGGCTAGGGGTATATTTAGGGTTGCTCGTAAACAGTGAACAAGGAGGGTCCAGTTGCATCTGGGGCTGCATAAAGGCTCCCCTGGGGAGTTCAGTTGTACCCAAAGCCTTCCTTTGGGGGCACTTCTGGATGGGCGAAAGGGGCTTGAAACGCTTTTTCTGTGGCTCGAGTTTTCAGTCTTCTGCAATGCTGGCTAGGGTTATATTTAGGGTTGCTGTAAAGAGCGAACACGGAGGGTCCAGTTGCATGTGGGGCTGCGTAAAGGCTCCCCTGGGGAGTTCAGTTGTACCCAAAGCCTTCCTCTGGGGGCACTTTTGGATGGGCGAATGGGGCTCGTAACACATTTTCTGTGGCCCGAGCTTTCAGTCGACTGCCAGGCGTGCTAGGGCAATATTTAGGCTTGCGGTGAAAGAGCGAATACGGAGGGTCCAGTTGCATGTGGGGCTGCATAAAGGCTCCCCTGGGGAGTTCAGTTGTACCCAAAGCCTTCCTCTGGGGGCACTTTTTAATGGGCGAATTAGGCTTTTAATGCATTTTCTGGGGCCCGAGTTTTCAGTCGACTGCCAGGCGGGCCAGGGCTATATTTAGGGTTGCTGTGAAAGAGCGAATACGGAGGGTCCAGTTGCATGTGGGGCTGCATAAAGGCTCCCCTGGGGAGTCCAGTTGTACCCAAAGCCTTCCTTTGGGGGCACTTTTGGATGGTCCAAGGGGAATCGCAATGCGTTTTCTGAGGCCCGCTTTTTCAGTCTTCTCCCATTGCGCAGAGGGATATATTTAGGCTTGCGGTGAAAGAGCAAACCCGGAGGGTCCAGTTGCATGTGGGGCTGCGTAAAGGCTCCCCTGGGGAGTTCAGTTGTACCCAAAGCCTTCCTCTGGGGGCACTTTTGGATGGGCGAATGGGGCTCGTAACACATTTTCTGTGGCCCGAGCTTTCAGTCGACTGCCAGGCGTGCTAGGGATATATTTAGTCTTGCGGTGAAAGAGCGAATACGGAGGGTCCAGTTGCATGTGGGGCTGCATAAAGGCTCCCCTGGGGAGTTCAGTTGTACCCAAAGCCTTCCTTTGGGGTCACTTCTGGATGGGTGAATGGGGCTTGAAACGCATTTTCTGGAGCACGAGTTTTCAGTCTTCTGCCATGGTGGCTAGGGCTATATTTAGGGTTGCTGTGAAAGAGCGAATACGGAGGGTCCAGTTGCATGTGGGGCTGCGTTAAGGCTCCCCTGGGGAGTCCAGTTGTACCCAAAGCCTTCCTCTGGGGGCACTTTTGGATGGGCGAATTAGGCTTTTAATGCATTTTCTGGGGCCCAAGTTTTCAGTTGACTGCCAGGCGGGCTAGGGTTATATTTAGGGTTGCTGAGAAAGAGTGAACCCGGAGGGTCCAGTTGCATGTGGGGCTGCATAAAGGCTCCCCTGGGGAGTTCACTTGTACCCAAAGCCTTCCTTTGGGGGCACTTCTGGATGGGCGAATGGGGCTCGTAACACATTTTCTGGGGCCCGAGCTTTCAGTCGACTGCCAGGCGTGCTAGGGCTATATTTAGGCTTGCGGTGAAAGAGTGAACCCGGAGGGTCCAGTTGCATGTGGGGCTGCATAAAGGCTCCCCTGGAGAGTTCAGTTGTACCCAAAGCCTTCCTTTGGGGGCACTTCTGGATGGGTGAATGGGGCTTGAAACGCATTTTCTGGAGCCCGAGTTTTCAGTCTTCTGCCATGGTGGCTAGGGGTATATTTAGGGTTGCTCGTAAACAGTGAACAAGGAGGGTCCAGTTGCATGTGGGGCTGCGTAAAGGCTCCCCTGGGGAGTTCAGATGTACCCAAAGCCTTCCTTTGGGGCTCTTTTGGATGGGCGAATGGGGCTCGTAACACATTTTCTGTGGCCCGAGCTTTCAGTCAACTGCCAGGCGTGCTAGGGTTATATTTAGGCTTGCGGTGAAAGAGTGAACCCGGAGGGTCCAGTTGCATGTGGGGCTGCATAAAGGCTCCCCTGGGGAGTTCACTTGTACCCAAAGCCTTCCTTTGGGGGCACTTTTGGATGGTCGAATGGGGCTTGTAGCACGTTTTCTGGGGCCCGATTTTTCAGTCGTCTGCCATGAGGGCCAGGGTTATATTTAGGGTTGCTGTGAAAGAGCGAATACGGAGGGTCCAGTTGCATGTGGGGCTGCGTTAAGGCTCCCCTGGGGAGTCCAGTTGTACCCAAAGCCTTCCTCTGGGGGCACTTTTGGATGGTCCAAGGGGAATCGTTATGCGTTTTCGGAGGCCCGCTTTTTCAGTCTTCTCCCATTGCGCCGAGGGCTATATTTAGGGTTGCTGTGAAAGAGTGAACCCGGAGGGTCCAGTTGCATGTGGGGCTGCATAAAGGCTCCCCTGGGGAGTTCACTTGTACCCAAAGCCTTCCTTTGGGGGCACTTCTGGATGGGTGAATGGGGCTTGAAACGCATTTTCTGGAGCAAGAGTTTTCAGTCTTCTGCCATGCTGGCTAGGGCTATATTCAGGGTTGCTCGTAAACAGTGAACAAGGAGGGTCCAGTTGCATGTGGGGCTGCGTAAAGGCTCCCCTGGGGAGTTCAGTTGTACCCAAAGCCTTCCTTTGGGGGCACTTCTGGATGGGCGAAAGGGGCTCGTAACACATTTTCTGGGGCCCGAGCTTTCAGTCGACTGCCAGGCGTGCTAGGGCTGTATTTAGGCTTGCGGTGAAAGAGTGAACCCGGAGGGTCCAGTTGCATGTGGGGCTGCATAAAGGCTCCCCTGGGGAGTTCACTTGTACCCAAAGCCTTCCTTTGGGGGCACTTCTGGATGGGTGAATGGGGCTTGAAACGCATTTTCTGGAGCCCGAGTTTTCAGTCTTCTGCCATGGTGGCTAGGGGTATATTTAGGGTTGCTCGTAAACAGTGAACAAGGAGGGTCCAGTTGCATGTGGGGCTGCGTAAAGGCTCCCCTGGGGAGTTCAGATGTACCCAAAGCCTTCCTTTGGGGGCACTTTTGGATGGGCGAATGGGGCTCGTAACACATTTTCTGTGGCCCGAGCTTTCAGTCAACTGCCAGGCGTGCTAGGGTTATATTTAGGCTTGCGGTGAAAGAGTGAACCCGGAGGGTCCAGTTGCATGTGGGGCTGCATAAAGGCTCCCCTGGGGAGTTCACTTGTACCCAAAGCCTTCCTTTGGGGGCACTTTTGGATGGTCGAATTGGGCTTGTAGCACGTTTTCTGGAGCCCGATTTTTCAGTCGTCTGCCATGCGGGCCAGAGTTATATTTAGGGTTGCTGTGAAAGAGCGAATACGGAGGGTCCAGTTGCATGTGGGGCTGCATAAAGGCTCCCCTGGGGAGTTCACTTGTACCCAAAGCCTTCCTTTGGGGGCACTTCTGGATGGGTGAATGGGGCTTGAAACGCATTTTCTGGAGCCCGAGTTTTCAGTCTTCTGCCATGCTGGCTAGGGCTATATTCAGGGTTGCTCGTAAACAGTGAACAAGGAGGGTCCAGTTGCATGTGAGGCTGCGTAAAGGCTCCCCTGGGGAGTTCAGTTGTACCCAAAGCCTTCCTTTGGGGGCACTTCTGGATGGGCGAAAGGGGCTCGTAACACATTTTCTGGGGCCCGAGCTTTCACTCGACTGCCAGGTGTGCTAGGGTTATATATAGGCTTGCAGTGAAAGAGTGAACCCGGAGGGTCCAGTTGCATGTGGGGCTGCATAAAGGCTCCCCTGGGGAGTTCACTTGTACCCAAAGCCTTCCTTTGGGGGCACTTCTGGATGGGTGAATGGGGCTTGAAACGCATTTTCTGGGGCCCGAGTTTTCAGTCGACTGCCAGGCGGGCCAGGGCTATATTTAGGGTTGCTGTGAAAGAGCGAATACGGAGGGTCCAGTTGCATGTGGGGCTGCGTTAAGGCTCCCCTGGGGAGTACAGTTGTACCCAAAGCCTTCCTTTGGGGGCACTTTGGGATGGTCCAAGGGGAATCGCAATGCGTTTTCTGAGGCCCGCTTTTTCAGTCTTCTCCAATTGTGCCGAGGGCTATATTTAGGCTTGCGGTGAAAGAGTGAACCTGGAGGGTCCAGTTGCATGTGGGGCTGCATAAAGGCTCCCCTGGGGAGTTCACTTGTACCCAAAGCCTTCCTTTGGGGGCACTTTTGGATGGGTGAATGGGGCTAGAAACGCATTTTCTGGAGCCCGAGTTTTCAGTGGACTGCCAGGCGGGCCAGGGCTATATTTAGGGTTGCTGTGAAAGAGCGAATACGGAGGGTCCAGTTGCATGTGGGGCTGCATAAAGGCTCCCCTGGGGAGTTCACTTGTACCCAAAGCCTTCCTTTGGGGGCACTTTGGGATGGTCCAAGGGGAATCGCAATGCGTTTTCTGAGGCCCGCTTTTTCAGTCTTCTCCCATTGCGCAGAGGGCTATATTTAGGCTTGCGGTGAAAGAGCGAATACGGAGGGTCCAGTTGCATGTGGGGCTGCATAAAGGCTCCCCTGGGGAGTTCAGTTGTACCCAAAGCCTTCCTTTTGGGGCACTTCTGGATGGGTGAATGGGGCTTGAAACGCATTTTCTGGAGCCCGAGTTTTCAGTCTTCTGCCATGGTGGCTAGGGGTATATTTAGGGTTGCTCGTAAACAGTGAACAAGGAGGGTCCAGTTGCATGTGGGGCTGCGTAAAGGCTCCCCTGGGGAGTTCAGATGTACCCAAAGCCTTCCTTTGGGGGCACTTTTGGATCGGCGAATGGGGCTCGTAACACATTTTCTGTGGCCCGAGCTTTCAGTCAACTGCCAGGCGTGCTAGGGTTATATTTAGGCTTGCGGTGAAAGAGTGAACCCGGAGTGTCCAGTTGCATGTGGGGCTGTATAAAGGCTCCCCTGGGGATTTCAGTTGTACCCAAAGCCTTCCTTTGGGGGCACTTTTGGATGGTCGAATGGGGCTTGTAGCACGTTTTCTGGGGCCCGATTTTTCAGTCGTCTGCCATGAGGGCCAGGGTTATATTTAGGGTTGCTGTGAAAGAGCGAATACGGAGGGTCCAGTTGCATGTGGGGCTGCGTTAAGGCTCCCCTGGGGAGTCCAGTTGTACCCAAAGCCTTCCTCTGGGGGCACTTTTGGATGGTCCAAGGGGAATCGTGATGCGTTTTCGGAGGCCCGCTTTTTCAGTCTTCTCCCATTGTGCCGAGGGCTATATTTAGGGTTGCTGTGAAAGAGTGAACCCGGAGGGTCCAGTTGCATGTGGGGCTGCATAAAGGCTCCCCTGGGGAGTTCACTTGTACCCAAAGCCTTCCTTTGGGGGCACTTCTGGATGGGTGAATGGGGCTTGAAACGCATTTTCTGGAGCAAGAGTTTTCAGTCTTCTGCCATGCTGGCTAGGGCTATATTCAGGGTTGCTCGTAAACAGTGAACAAGGAGGGTCCAGTTGCATGTGGGGCTGCGTAAAGGCTCCCCTGGGGAGTTCAGTTGTACCCAAAGCCTTCCTTTGGGGGCACTTCTGGATGGGCGAAAGGGGCTCGTAACACATTTTCTGGGGCCCGAGCTTTCAGTCGACTGCCAGGCGTGCTAGGGCTATATTTAGGCTTGCGGTGAAAGAGTGAACCCGGAGGGTCCAGTTGCATGTGGGGCTGCATAAAGGCTCCCCTGGAGAGTTCAGTTGTACCCAAAGCCTTCCTTTGGGGGCACTTCTGGATGGGTGAATGGGGCTTGAAACGCATTTTCTGGAGCCCGAGTTTTCAGTCTTCTGCCATGGTGGCTAGGGGTATATTTAGGGTTGCTCGTAAACAGTGAACAAGGAGGGTCCAGTTGCATGTGGGGCTGCGTAAAGGCTCCCCTGGGGAGTTCAGATGTACCCAAAGCCTTCCTTTGGGGGCACTTCTGGATGGGCGAAAGGGGCTCGTAACACATTTTCTGGGGCCCGAGCTTTCAGTCGACTGCCAGGCGTGCTAGGGCTATATTTAGGCTTGCGGTGAAAGAGTGAACCTGGAGGGTCCAGTTGCATGTGGGGCTGCATAAAGGCTCCCCTGGGGAGTTCACTTGTACCCAAAGCCTTCCTTTGGGGGCACTTTTGGATGGTCGAATGGGGCTTGTAGCACGTTTTCTGGGGCCCGATTTTTCAGTCGTCTGCCATGCGGGCCAGCGTTATATTTAGGGTTGCTGTGAAAGAGCGAATACGGAGGGTCCAGTTGCATGTGGGGCTGCATAAAGGCTCCCCTGGGGAGTTCAGTTGTACACAAAGGCTTTCTCTGGGGGCACTTTTTAATGGGCGAATTAGGCTTTTAATGCATTTTCTGGGGCCCGAGTTTTCAGTCGACTGCCAGGCGGGCCAGGGCTATATTTAGGGTTGCTGTGAAAGAGCGAATACGGAGGGTCCAGTTGCATGTGGGGCTGCGTTAAGGCTCCCCTGGGGAGTACAGTTGTACCCAAAGCCTTCCTTTGGGGGCACTTTGGGATGGTCCAAGGGGAATCGCAATGCGTTTTCTGAGGCCCGCTTTTTCAGTCTTCTCCAATTGTGCCGAGGGCTATATTTAGGCTTGCGGTGAAAGAGTGAACCCGGAGGGTCCAGTTGCATGTGGGGCTGCATAAAGGCTCCCCTGGGGAGTTCACTTGTACCCAAAGCCTTCCTTTGGGGGCACTTCTGGATGGGTGAATGGGGCTAGAAACGCATTTTCTGGAGCCCGAGTTTTCAGTGGACTGCCAGGCGGGCCAGGGCTATATTTAGGGTTGCTGTGAAAGAGCGAATACGGAGGGTCCAGTTGCATGTGGGGCTGCATAAAGGCTCCCCTGGGGAGTTCACTTGTACCCAAAGCCTTCCTTTGGGGGCACTTTGGGATGGTCCAAGGGGAATCGCAATGCGTTTTCTGACGCCCGCTTTTTCAGTCTTCTCCCATTGCGCAGAGGGCTATATTTAGGCTTGCGGTGAAAGAGCGAATACGGAGGGTCCAGTTGCATGTGGGGCTGCATAAAGGCTCCCCTGGGGAGTTCAGTTGTACCCAAAGCCTTCCTTTTGGGGCACTTCTGGATGGGTGAATGGGGCTTGAAACGCATTTTCTGGAGCCCGAGTTTTCAGTCTTCTGCCATGGTGGCTAGGGGTATATTTAGGGTTGCTCGTAAACAGTGAACAAGGAGGGTCCAGTTGCATGTGGGGCTGCGTAAAGGCTCCCCTGGGGAGTTCAGATGTACCCAAAGCCTTCCTTTGGGGGCACTTTTGGATCGGCGAATGGGGCTCGTAACACATTTTCTGTGGCCCGAGCTTTCAGTCAACTGCCAGGCGTGCTAGGGTTATATTTAGGCTTGCGGTGAAAGAGTGAACCCGGAGTGTCCAGTTGCATGTGGGGCTGCATAAAGGCTCCCCTGGGGATTTCAGTTGTACCCAAAGCCTTCCTTTGGGGGCACTTTTGGATGGTCGAATGGGGCTTGTAGCACGTTTTCTGGGGCCCGATTTTTCAGTCGTCTGCCATGAGGGCCAGGGTTATATTTAGGGTTGCTGTGAAAGAGCGAATACGGAGGGTCCAGTTGCATGTGGGGCTGCGTTAAGGCTCCCCTGGGGAGTCCAGTTGTACCCAAAGCCTTCCTCTGGGGGCACATTTGGATGGTCCAAGGGGAATCGTTATGCGTTTTCGGAGGCCCGCTTTTTCAGTCTTCTCCCATTGCGCCGAGGGCTATATTTAGGGTTGCTGTGAAAGAGTGAACCCGGAGGGTCCAGTTGCATGTGGGGCTGCATAAAGGCTCCCCTGGGGAGTTCACTTGTACCCAAAGCCTTCCTTTGGGGGCACTTCTGGATGGGTGAATGGGGCTTGAAACGCATTTTCTGGAGCAAGAGTTTTCAGTCTTCTGCCATGCTGGCTAGGGCTATATTCAGGGTTGCTCGTAAACAGTGAACAAGGAGGGTCCAGTTGCATGTGGGGCTGCATAAAGGCTCCCCTGGGGAGTTCACTTGTACCCAAAGCCTTCCTTTGGGGGCACTTCTGGATGGGCGAAAGGGGCTCGTAACACATTTTCTGGGGCCCGAGCTTTCAGTCGACTGCCAGGCGTGCTAGGGCTATATTTAGGCTTGCGGTGAAAGAGTGAACCCGGAGGGTCCAGTTGCATGTGGGGCTGCATAAAGGCTCCCCTGGAGAGTTCAGTTGTACCCAAAGCCTTCCTTTGGGGGCACTTCTGGATGGGTGAATGGGGCTTGAAACGCATTTTCTGGAGCCCGAGTTTTCAGTCTTCTGCCATGCTGGCTAGGGCTATATTTAGGGTTGCTCGTAAACAGTGAACAAGGAGGGTCCAGTTGCATGTGGGGCTGCGTAAAGGCTCCCCTGGGGAGTTCAGATGTACCCAAAGCCTTCCTTTGGGGGCACTTCTGGATGGGCGAAAGGGGCTCGTAACACATTTTCTGGGGCCCGAGCTTTCAGTCGACTGCCAGGCGTGCTAGGGCTATATTTAGGCTTGCGGTGAAAGAGTGAACCCGGAGGGTCCAGTTGCATGTGGGGCTGCATAAAGGCTCCCCTGGGGAGTTCACTTGTACCCAAAGCCTTCCTTTGGGGGCACTTTTGGATGGTCGAATGGGGCTTGTAGCACGTTTTCTGGGGCCCGATTTTTCAGTCGTCTGCCATGCGGGCCAGCGTTATATTTAGGGTTGCTGTGAAAGAGCGAATACGGAGGGTCCAGTTGCATGTGGGGCTGCATAAAGGCTCCCCTGGGGAGTTCAGTTGTACACAAAGGCTTTCTCTGGGGGCACTTTTTAATGGGCGAATTAGGCTTTTAATGCATTTTCTGGGGCCCGAGTTTTCAGTCGACTGCCAGGCGGGCCAGGGCTATAGTTAGGGTTGCTGTGAAAGAGCGAATACGGAGGGTCCAGCTGCATGTGGGGCTGCGTTAAGGCTCCCCTGGGGAGTACAGTTGTACCCAAAGCCTTCCTTTGGGGGCACTTTGGGATGGTCCAAGGGGAATCGCAATGCGTTTTCTGAGGCCCGCTTTTTCAGTCTTCTCCAATTGTGCCGAGGGCTATATTTAGGCTTGCGGTGAAAGAGTGAACCCGGAGGGTCCAGTTGCATGTGGGGCTGCATAAAGGCTCCCCTGGGGAGTTCACTTGTACCCAAAGCTTTCCTTTGGGGGCACTTCTGGATGGGTGAATGGGGCTTGAAACGCATTTTCTGGAGCCCGAGTTTTCAGTGGACTGCCAGGCGGGCCAGGGCTATATTTAGGGTTGCTGTGAAAGAGCGAATACGGAGGGTCCAGTTGCATGTGGGGCTGCGTTAAGGCTCCCCTGGGGAGTCCAGTTGTACCCAAAGCCTTCCTCTGGGGGCACTTTTTGATGGGCGAATTAGGCTTTTAACGCATTTTCTGGGGCCCAAGTTTTCAGTTGACTGCCAGGCGGGCTAGGGTTATATTTAGGGTTGCTGAGAAAGAGTGAACCCGGAGGGTCCAGTTGCATGTGGGGCTGCATAAAGGCTCCCCTGGGGAGTTCACTTGTACCCAAAGCCTTCCTTTGGGGGCACTTCTGGATGGGCGAATGGGGCTCGTAACACATTTTCTGGGGCCCGAGCTTTCAGTCGACTACCAGGCGTGCTAGGGCTATATTTAGGCTTGCGGTGAAAGAGTGAACCCGGAGGGTCCAGTTGCATGTGGGGCTGCATAAAGGCTCCCCTGGAGAGTTCAGTTGTACCCAAAGCCTTCCTTTGGGGGCACTTCTGGATGGGTGAATGGGGCTTGAAACGCATTTTCTGGAGCCCGAGTTTTCAGTCTTCTGCCATGGTGGCTAGGGGTATATTTAGGGTTGCTCGTAAACAGTGAACAAGGAGGGTCCAGTTGCATGTGGGGCTGCGTAAAGGCTCCCCTGGGGAGTTCAGATGTACCCAAAGCCTTCCTTTGGGGGCACTTTTGGATCGGCGAATGGGGCTCGCAACACATTTTCTGTGGCCCGAGCTTTCAGTCAACTGCCAGGCGTGCTAGGGTTATATTTAGGCTTGCGGTGAAAGAGTGAACCCGGAGGGTCCAGTTGCATGTGGGGCTGCATAAAGGCCCCCCTGGGGAGTTCAGTTGTACCCAAAGCCTTCCTTTGGGGGCACTTTTGGATGGTCGAATGGGGCTTGTAGCACGTTTTCTGGGGCCCGATTTTTCAGTCGTCTGCCATGAGGACCAGGGTTATATTTAGGGTTGCTGTGAAAGAGCGAATACGGAGGGTCCAGTTGCATGTGGGGCTGCGTTAAGGCTCCCCTGGGGAGTCCAGTTGTACCCAAAGCCTTCCTCTGGGGGCACTTTTGGATGGTCCAAGGGGAATCGTTATGCGTTTTCGGAGGCCCGCTTTTTCAGTCTTCTCCCATTGCGCCGAGGGCTATATTTAGGGTTGCTGTGAAAGAGTGAACCCGGAGGGTCCAGTTGCATGTGGGGCTGCATAAAGGCTCCCCTGGGGAGTTCACTTGTACCCAAAGCCTTCCTTTGGGGGCACTTCTGGATGGGTGAATGGGGCTTGAAACGCATTTTCTGGAGCAAGAGTTTTCAGTCTTCTGCCATGCTGGCTAGGGCTATATTCAGGGTTGCTCGTAAACAGTGAACAAGGAGGGTCCAGTTGCATGTGGGGCTGCGTAAAGGCTCCCCTGGGGAGTTCAGTTGTACCCAAAGCCTTCCTTTGGGGGCACTTCTGGATGGGCGAAAGGGGCTCGTAACACATTTTCTGGGGCCCGAGCTTTCAGTCGACTGCCAGGCGTGCTAGGGCTATATTTAGGCTTGCGGTGAAAGAGTGAACCCGGAGGGTCCAGTTGCATGTGGGGCTGCATAAAGGCTCCCCTGGGGAGTTCACTTGTACCCAAAGCCTTCCTTTGGGGGCACTTCTGGATGGGTGAATGGGGCTTGAAACGCATTTTCTGGAGCCCGAGTTTTCAGTCTTCTGCCATGGTGGCTAGGGGTATATTTAGGGTTGCTCGTAAACAGTGAACAAGGAGGGTCCAGTTGCATGTCGGGCTGCGTAAAGGCTCCCCTGGGGAGTTCAGATGTACCCAAAGCCTTCCTTTGGGGGCACTTTTGGATGGGCGAATGGGGCTCGTAACACATTTTCTGTGGCCCGAGCTTTCAGTCAACTGCCAGGCGTGCTAGGGTTATATTTAGGCTTGCGGTGAAAGAGTGAACCCGGAGGGTCCACTTGCATGTGAGGCTGCATAAAGGCTCCCCTGGGGAGTTCACTTGTACCCAAAGCCTTCCTTTGGGGGCACTTCTGGATGGTCGAATTGGGCTTGTAGCACGTTTTCTGGAGCCCGATTTTTCAGTCGTCTGCCATGCGGGCCAGAGTTATATTTAGGGTTGCTGTGAAAGAGCGAATACGGAGGGTCCAGTTGCATGTGGGGCTGCATAAAGGCTCCCCTGGGGAGTTCACTTGTACCCAAAGCCTTCCTTTGGGGTCACTTCTGGATGGGTGAATGGGGCTTGAAACGCATTTTCTGGAGCAAGAGTTTTCAGTCTTCTGCCATGCTGGCTAGGGCTATATTCAGGGTTTCTCGTAAACAGTGAACAAGGAGGGTCCAGTTGCATGTGAGGCTGCGTAAAGGCTCCCCTGGGGAGTTCAGTTGTACCCAAAGCCTTCCTTTGGGGGCACTTCTGGATGGGCGAAAGGGGCTCGTAACACATTTTCTGGGGCCCGAGCTTTCAGTCGACTGCCAGGTGTGCTAGGGTTATATATAGGCTTGCAGTGAAAGAGCGAATACGGAGGGTCCAGTTGCATGTGGGGCTGCATAAAGGCTCCCCTGGGGAGTTCACTTGTACCCAAAGCCTTCCTTTGGGGGCACTTCTGGATGGGTGAATGGGGCTTGAAACGCATTTTCTGGGGCCCGAGTTTTCAGTCGACTGCCAGGCGGGCCAGGGATATATTTAGGGTTGCTGTGAAAGAGCGAATACGGAGGGTCCAGTTGCATGTGGGGCTGCGTTAAGGCTCCCATGGGGAGTACAGTTGTACCCAAAGCCTTCCTTTGGGGGCACTTTGGGATGGTCCAAGGGGAATCGCAATGCGTTTTCTGAGGCCCGCTTTTTCAGTCTTCTCCAATTGTGCCGAGGGCTATATTTAGGCTTGCGGTGAAAGAGTGAACCTGGAGGGTCCAGTTGCATGTGGGGCTGCATAAAGGCTCCCCTGGGGAGTTCACTTGTACCCAAAGCCTTCCTTTGGGGGCACTTCTGGATGGGTGAATGGGGCTTGAAACGCATTTTCTGGAGCCCGAGTTTTCAGTGGACTGCCAGGCGGGCCAGGGCTATATTTAGGGTTGCTGTGAAAGAGCGAATACGGAGGGTCCAGTTGCATGTGGGGCTGCGTTAAGGCTCCCCTGGGGAGTCCAGTTGTACCCAAAGCCTTCCTCTGGGGGCACTTTTGGATGGGCGAATTAGGCTTTTAACGCATTTTCTGGGGCCCAAATTTTCAGTTGACTGCCAGGCGGGCTAGGGTTATATTTAGGGTTGCTGTGAAAGAGTGAACCCGGAGGGTCCAGTTGCATGTGGGGCTGCATAAAGGCTCCCCTGGGGAGTTCACTTGTACCCAAAGCCTTCCTTTGGGGGCACTTCTGGATGGGCGAATGGGGCTTGAAACGCATTTTCTGGAGCCCGAGTTTTCAGTCTTCTGCCATGGTGGCTAGGGGTATATTTAGGGTTGCTCGTAAAGAGTGAACAAGGAGGGTCCAGTTGCATGTGGGGCTGCGTAAAGGCTCCCCTGGGGAGTTCAGATGTACCCAAAGCCTTCCTTTGGGGGCACTTTTGGATGGGCGAATGGTGCTCGTAACACATTTTCTGTGGCAAGAGCTTTCAGTCAACTGCCCGGCGTGCTAGGGTTATATTTAGGGTTGCTGTGAAAGAGTGAACCCGGAGGGTCCAGTTGCATGTGAGGCTGCATAAAGGCTCCCCTGGGGAGTTCAGTTGTACCCAAAGCCTTCCTTTGGGGGCACTTTGGGATGGTCCAAGGGGAATCGCAATGCGTTTTCTTAGGCCCGCTTTTTCAGTCTTCTCCCATTGCGCAGAGGGCTATATTTAGGCTTGCGGTGAAAGAGCGAATACGGAGGGTCCAGTTGCATGTGGGGCTGCATAAAGGCTCCCCTGGGGAGTTCAGTTGTACCCAAAGCCTTCCTTTTGGGGCACTTCTGGATGGGTGAATGGGGCTTGAAACGCATTTTCTGGAGCCCGAGTTTTCAGTCTTCTGCCATGGTGGCTAGGGGTATATTTGAGTGTTGATCGTAAACAGTGAACAAGGAGGGTCCAGTTGCATGTGGGGCTGCGTAAAGGCTCCCCTGGGGAGTTCAGATGTACCCAAAGCCTTCCTTTGGGGGCACTTTTGGATGGGCGAATTAGGCTTTTAACGCATTTTCTGGGGCCCGAGTTTTCAGTCGACTGCCAGGCGGGCCAGGGCTATATTTAGGGTTGCTGTGAAAGAGCGAATACGGAGGGTCCAGTTGCATGTGGGGCTGCGTTAAGGCTCCCCTGGGGAGTTCACTTGTACCCAAAGCCTTCCTTTTGGGGCACTTCTGGATGGGCGAAAGGGGCTTGAAACGCTATTTCTGTGGCCCGAGTTTTCAGTCTTCTGCCATGCTGGCTAAGGTTATATTTAGGGTTGCTGTAAAGTACGAACCCGGAGGGTCCAGTTGCATGTGGGGCTGCGTTAAGGCTCCCCTGGGGAGTCCATTTGTACCCAAAGCCTTCGTCTGGGCTCACTTTTGGATAGGAGAATTAGGCTTTTAACGCATTTTCTGGGGCCTCAGTTTTCAGTCGACTGCCAGGCGGGCCAGGGCTATATTTAGGGTTGCTGTGAAAGAGCGAATACGGAGGGTCCAGTTGCATGTGGGGCTGCATAAAGGCTCCCCTGGGGAGTTCACTTGTACCCAAAGCCTTCCTTTGGGGGCATTTTTGGATGGTCCAAGGGGAATCGCAATGCATTTTCTGAGGCCCGTTTTTTCAGTCTTCTCCCATTGCGCCGAGGGCTATATTTAGGCTTGCGGTGAAAGAGTGAACCCGGAGGGTCCAGTTGCATGTGGGGCTGCATAAAGGCTCCCCTGGGGAGTTCAGATGTACCCAAAGCCTTCCTTTGGGGGCACTTTTGGATGGGCGAATGGGGCTCGTAACACATTTTCTGTGGCTCGAACTTTCAGTCGACTGCCAGGCGTGCTAGGGCTATATTTAGGCTTGCGGTGAAAGAGTGAACCCGGAGGGTCCAGTTGCATGTGGGGCTGCATAAGGGCTCCCCTGGGGAGTTCAGTTGTACCCAAAGCCTTCCTTTGGGGGCACTTCTGGATGGGTGAATGGGGCTTGAAACGCATTTTCTGGAGCCCGAGTTTTCAGTCTTCTGCCATGGTGGCTAGGGGTATATTTAGGGTTGCTCGTAAACAGTGAACAAGGAGGGTCCAGTTGCATGTGGGGCTGCATAAAGGCTCCCCTGGGGAGTTCAGTTGTACCCAAAGCCTTCCTCTAGGGGCACTTTTGGATGGGCGAATTAGGCTTTTAATGCATTTTCTGGGGCCCGAGTTTTCAGTCGACTGCCAGGAGGGCCAGGGCTATATTTAGGGTTGCTGTGAAAGAGCGAATACGGAGGGTCCAGTTGCATGTGGGGCTGCGTTAAGGCTCCGCTGGGGAGTCCAGTTGTACCCAAAGCCTTCCTTTGGGAGCACTTTTGGATGGTCCAAGGGGAATCGCAATGCGTTTTCTGAGGCCCGCTTTTTCAGTCTTCTCCCATTGCGCTGAGGGCTATATTTAGGCTTGCGGTGAAAGAGTGAACCCGGAGGGTCCAGTTGCATGTGGGGCTGCATAAAGGCTCCCCTGGGGAGTTCACTTGTACCCAAAGCCTTCCTTTGGGGGCACTTCTGGATGGGTGAATGGGGCTTGAAACGCATTTTCTGGAGCCCGAGTTTTCAGTCTTCTGCCATGGTGGCTAGGGGTATATTTAGGGTTGCTCGTAAACAGTGAACCTGGAGGGTCCAGTTGCATGTGGGGCTGCATAAAGGCTCCCCTGGGGAGTTCACTTGTACCCAAAGCCTTCCTTTGGGGGCACTTTTGGATGGTCGAATGGGGCTTATAGCACGTTTTCTGGGGCCCGATTTTTCAGTCGTCTGCCCTGCGGGCCAGGGTTATATTTAGGGTTGCTGTGAAAGAGCGAATACGGAGGGTCCAGTTGCATGTGGGGCTGTGTTAAGGCTCCCCTGGGGAGTTCAGTTGTACACAAAGGCTTTCTCTGGGGGCACTTTTGTATGGGCGAATGGTGCTCGTAACACATTTACTGTGGCCCGATCTTTCAGTCGACTGCCAGGCGTGCTAGGGCTATATTTAGGCTTGCGGTGAAAGAGTGAACCCGGAGGCTCCAGTTGCATGTGGGGCTGCATAAAGGCTCCCCTGGGGAGTCCAGTTGTACCCAAAGCCTTCCTTTGGGCGCACTTCTTGATGGGTGAATGGGGCTTGAAACGCATTTTCTGGAGCCCGAGTTTTCAGCCTTCTGCCATTTTGGCTAGGGTTATATTTAGTGTTGCTCGTAAGCAGTGAACAAGGAGGGTCGAGATGCATGTGGGGCTGCGTAAAGGCTGTGGCTGCCAGCCGTGTCGAGAAGGGGAGGCTGTCGTTCAGCGGCTCGGAGTTACGCAGTGCTGGGGACCGGTGATTCAGACAGTGCAGAGCGGCGGGCGTCCGGATGTGGACCCTGGGCTTCGGTCCTGGGCGACGTGTATGCTAGCCGCGCCGGGGTCCGGGTCCCGCCTTCGGCAGCTCGACGAAAGTGATCGCAAGACACGGTTGTGCGGCCACAAGCGCTGTGGCTGCCAGCCGTGTCGAGAAGTGGAGGCTGTCGTTCAGCGGCTCGGAGTTACGCAGTGCCGGGGACCGGGGATTCAGACAGTCCAGAGCGGCAGGCGTCCGGATGTGGACCCTGGGCTACGGTCCTGGGCGACGTGTGTGCTAGCCGCGCCGGGGTCCGGGTCCCGCCTTGGGCGGCTCGACGAAAGTGATCGCAAGACACGGTTGTGCGGCCACAAGCGCTGTGGCTGCCAGCATTGCCGCGAAGCAGGAAGCTGTGTTCCGTTCTCTCGGCAACTATCCGTACTGGAGCGGCAGCCGTCTTTCCCGAACGCCAAGACTCCGGTCCTGGGAGACGTGTATGCTAGCCGAGCAAGGGTAAGAATCCCGTTTCGGGCGGATTGGGGACAACGATCCCATGACACGGTTGTCCGGCCACGAGCGGCATGGGAGCCAGACTTGCCGCGAAGCGTGCGGCTGTCCACTGCCGGCTCGTGGGCTGGCAGTCGCGGGGCCAAGGGGTTCTGTCCTGTACGGAGCGGCGGCCGTCCGTCCCGAACAACCACGCTCCTATCCTGGCGACGTGTGTGCTAGCCGCACTAGGACCCGGTCGAACCTCTGTCGGCTCCGCTATTTCGATCGCAGGAAACGTGTGTCCCTCTACGGGCTGCGTGGGTCCGGCTTCCCGAGCCCCTCGGCTCCGGTCCTGCGCGACGTGTGTGCTAGCCGCACCGGGGTCCGGGTCCCGCCTTGGGCGGCTCGACTAAAATGATCGCAAGATACGGGTGACCCGCCACAAGCGGTGTGGCTGCCAGCCTTGCCGCGAAGCGTGTGGCTGTCCTCCGCCGGCTCGTGGGCTGGCAGTCGCGGGGACATGGGGTTCTGTCCTCTACGGAGCGGCAGCCGTCCGTCCCGAACAACCACGCTCCTATGCTGGGCGACGTGTGTGCTAGCCGCACTGGGGTCCGGGTTCTGTCTTGGGCGAATCGGGGAAGGAGATCCCACGACACAGTGGTCCGGCCACGAGCTGCATGCGTAGCAGCCGTGTCGTGAAACAGGTGGCTGTCATCCTCTGGCTCGGGGGCTGGTTGTCCCCGAGACGAAAGCTTCTGTCCTGTCCGGAGCGGCGGCCGTCCTTCCCGAACAGCCACGCTCCGGTCCTGGGCGATGTGTGTGCTAGCCGCACTAGGACCCGGTCGAACCTCTGTCGGCTCCGCTATTTCGATCGCAGGAAACGTGTGTCCCTCTACGGGCTGCGTGGGTCCGGCTTCCCGAGCCCCTAGGCTCCGGTCCTGCGCGACGTGTGTGCTAGCCGCACCGGGGTCCGGGTCCCGTCTCGGGCGGACTGGGGACAACGATCCCAAGACACGGTTGTCCGGCCACGAGCGGCATGGGAGTCAGACTTGCCGCGAAGCGTCAGGCTTTCGTTCAGCGGCTAGGAGTTACGCCGTCCCTGGGACCGGGGATTCAGACATTCCAGAGCGGCAGGCGTCCGGATGTGGACCCTGGGCTTCGGTCCTGGGCGACGTGTGTGCTAGCCGCACCGGGGTCCGGGTCCCGCCTTGGGCGGCTCGACTAAAATGATCGCAAGACACGGGTGACCGTCCACAAGCGGTGTGCCTGCCAGACTTGCCGCGAAGCGTGTGGCTGTCCTCCGCCGGCTCGTGGGCTGGCAGTCGCGGGGACATGGGGTTCTGTCGTCTACGGAGCGGCAGGCGTCCGTCCCGAACAACCACGCTCCTATCCTGGGCGACGTGTGTGCTAGCCGCACTGGGTTCCGGGTTCTGTCTTGGGCGGCTCGGGGAAGGAGATCCCACGACACAGTGGTCCGGCCACGAGCTGCATGAGTAGAAGCCGTGTCGTGAAACAGGAGGCTGTCATCCTCTGGCTCGGGGGCTGGTTGTCCCCGAGACGAACGCTTCTGTCCTGTCCGGAGCGGCCGCCGTCCTTCCCGAACAGCCACGCTCCGGTCCCGGGCGATGTGTGTGCTAGCCGCACTAGGACCCGGTCGAACCTCTGTCGGCTCCGCTATTTCGATCGCAGGAAACGTGTGTTCCTCTACGGGCTGCGTGGGTCCGGCTTCCCGAGCCCCTAGGCTCCGGTCCTGCGCGACGTGTGTGCTAGCCGCACCGGGGTCCGGGTCCCGTCTCGGGCGGACTGGGGACAACGATCCCAAGACACGGTTGTCCGGCCACGAGCGGCATGGGAGTCAGACTTGCCGCGAAGCGTCAGGCTTTCGTTCAGCGGCTAGGAGTTACGCCGTCCCTGGGACCGGGGATTCAGACATTCCAGAGCGGCAGGCGTCCGGATGTGGACCCTGGGCTTCGGTCCTGGGCGACGTGTGTGCTAGCCGCACCGGGGTCCGGGTCCCGCCTTGGGCGGCTCGACGAAAGTGATCGCAAGACACGGGTGACCGTCCACAAGCGGTGTGGGTGCCAGCCTTGCCGCGAAGCAGGAAGCTGTGTTCCGTTCGCTCGGGAGCCGTCCGTCCCGGAGAGGCCGCCGTCTTTCCCGAACGCCAAGACTCCGGTCCTGGGAGACGTGTATGCTAGCCGCGCAAGGGTAAGAATGCCGTTTCGGGCGGATTGGGGACAACGATCCCATGACATGGTTGTCGGCCACGAGCGGCATGGGAGCCAGACTTGCCGCGAAGCGTGCGGCTGTCCTCCGCCGGTTCGTGGGCTGGCAGTCGCGGGGACATGGAGTTCTGTCCTCTCCGGTGCGGCAGCCGTCCGTCCCGAACAACCACGCTCCTATCCTGGGCGACGTGTGTGCTAGCCGCACTGGGTTCCGGGTTCTGTCTTGGGCGAATCGGGGAAGGAGATCCCACGACACAGTGGTCCGGCCACGAGCTGCATGCGTAGCAGCCGTGTCGTGAAACACGAGGCTGTCATCCTCTGGCTCGGGGGCTGGTTGTCCCCGAGACGAAAGCTTCTGTCCTGTCCGGAGCGGCGGCCGTCCTTCCCGTACAGCCACGCTCCGGTCCTGGGCAATGTGTGTGCTAGCCGCACTAGGACCCGGTCGAACCTCTGTCGGCTCCGCTATTTCGATCGCAGGAAACGTGCGTCCCTCTACGGGCTGAGTGGGTCCGGCTTCCCGAGCCCCTAGGCTCCGGTCCTGCGCGACGTGTGTGCTAGCCGCACCGGGGTCCGGGTCCCGTCTCGGGCGGACTGGGGACAACGATCCCAAGACACGGTTGTCCGGCCACGAGCGGCATGGGAGTCAGACTTGCCGCGAAGCGTCAGGCTTTCGTTCAGCGGCTAGGAGTTACGCCGTCCCTGGGACCGGGGATTCAGACATTCCAGAGCGGCAGGCGTCCGGATGTGGACCCTGGGCTTCGGTCCTGGGCGACGTGTGTGCTAGCCGCACCGGGGTCCGGGTCCCGCCTTGGGCGGCTCGACTAAAATGATCGCAAGACACGGGTGACCGTCCACAAGCGGTGTGGGTGCCAGCCTTGCCGCGAAGCAGGAAGCTGTGTTCCGTTCGCTCGGGAGCCGTCCGTCCCGGAGAGGCCGCCGTCTTTCCCGAACGCCAAGACTCCTATCCTGGGCGACGTGTGTGCTAGCCGCACTGGGGTCCGGGTGGGACCTCGGTCGGCTCCGCTCTTTCTATGGCAGGACACGAGTGTCCCTCCACGGGCAGCGTGGGTCCGGCTTCCCGAGCCCTTTGACTCCATCCTGGGTGTCGTGTTTGCTCGCCGCACCGGGGTCCGGATCCCATTTCGGGCGCCTCAGGGAAGGAGATCCTACGACACGGTTGTCCGGCCACAAGCGCTGTGGCTGCCAGCCGTGTCGAGAAGTGGAGGCTGTCGTTTAGCGGCTCGGAGTTACGCAGTGCCGGGGACCGGGGATTCAGACAGTCCAGAGCGGCAGGCGTCCGGATGTGGAACCTGGGCTTCGGTCCTGGGCGACGTGTGTGCTAGCCGCACTAGGACCCGGTCGAACCTCTGTCGGCTCCGCTATTTCGATCGCAGGAAACGTGTGTCCCTCTACGGGCTGCGTGGGTCCGGCTACCCGAGCCCCTCGGCTCCGGTCCTGCGCGACGTGTGTGCTAGCCGCACCGGGGTCCGGGTCCCGCCTTGGGCGGCTCGACGAAAGTGATCGCAAGACACGGGTAACCGGCCACAAGCGGTGTGGGTGCCAGCCTTGCCGCGAAGCAGGAACTTGTGTTCCGTTCTCTCGGCAACTATTCGTCCCGGAGCGGCCGCCGTCTTTCCCGAACGCCAAGACTCCGGTCCTGGGAGACGTGTATGCTAGCCGAGCAAGGGTAAGAATCCCGTTTCGGGCGGATTGGGGACAACGATCCCATGACACGGTTGTCCGGCCACGAGCGGCATGGGAGCCAGACTTGCCGCGAAGCGTGCGGCTGTCCACTGCCGGCTCGTGGGCTGGCAGTCGCGGGGCCAAGGGGTTCTGTCCTGTACGGAGCGGCGGCCGTCCGTCCCGAACAACCACGCTCCTATCCTGGCGACGTGTGTGCTAGCCGCACTGGGGTCCGGGTGGGACCTCGGTCGGCTCAGGTCTTTCGATCGCAGGACACGAGTGTCCCTCCACGGGCAGCGTGGGTCCGGCTTCCCGAGCCCTTTGACTCCATCCTGGGTGTCGTGTTTGCTCGCCGCACCGGGGTCCGGATCCCATTTCGGGCGCCTCAGGGAAGGAGATCCTACGACACGGTTGTGCGGCCACAAGCGCTGTGGCTGCCAGCCGTGTCGAGAAGTGGAGGCTGTCGTTCAGCGGCTCGGAGTTACGCAGTGCCGGGGACCGGGGATTCAGACAGTCCAGAGCGGCAGGCGTCCGGATATGGACCCTGGGCTTCGGTCCTGGGCGACGTGTGTGCTAGCCGCACTAGGACCCGGTCGAACCTCTGTCGGCTCCGCTATTTCGATCGCAGGAAACGTGTGTCCCTCTACGGGCAGCGTGGGTCCGGCTTCCCGAGCCCCTAGGCACCGGTCCTGGGCTACGTGTGTGCTAGCCGCACTGGGGTCCGGGTTCTGTCTTGGGCGGCTCGGGGAAGGAGATCCCACGACACAGTGGTCCGGCCACGAGCTGCATGCGTAGAAGCCGTGTCGTGAAACAGGAGGCTGTCATCTTCTGGCTCGGGGGCTGGCTGTCCCCGAGACGAAAGCTTCTGTCCTGTCCGGAGCGGCGGCCGTCCTTCCCGAACAGCCACGCTCCGGTCCCGGGCGATGTGTGTGCTAGCCGCACTAGGACCCGGTCGAACCTCTGTCGGCTCCGCTATTTCGATCGCAGGCAACGTGTGTCCCTCTACGGGCTGCGTGGGTCCGGCTTCCCGAGCCCCTAGGCTCCGGTCCTGCGCGACGTGTGTGCTAGCCGCACCGGGGTCCGGGTCCCGCCTTGGGCGGCTCGACTAAAATGATCGCAAGATACGGGTGACCCGCCACAAGCGGTGTGGCTGCCAGCCTTGCCGCGAAGCGTGTGGCTGTCCTCCGCCGGCTCGTGGGCTGGCAGTCGCGGGGACATGGGGTTCTGTCCTCTACGGAGCGGCAGCCGTCCGTCCCGAACAACCACGCTCCTATGCTGGGCGACGTGTGTGCTAGCCGCACTGGGGTCCGGGTTCTGTCTTGGGCGAATCGGGGAAGGAGATCCCACGACACAGTGGTCCGGCCACGAGCTGCATGCGTAGCAGCCGTGTCGTGAAACAAGAGGCTGTCATCCTCTGGCTCGGGGGCTGACTGTCCCCGAGACGAAAGCTTCTGTCCTGTCCGGAGCGGCGGCCGTCCTTCCCGAACAGCCACGCTCCGGTCCCGGGCGATGTGTGTGCTAGCCGCACTAGGACCCGGTCGAACCTCTGTCGGCTCCGCTATTTCGATCGCAGGACAGGAGTGTCCCTCCACGGGCAGCGTGGGTCCAGCTTCCCGAGCCCTTTGACTCCATCCTGGGTGTCGTGTTTGCTCGTCGCACCGGGGTCCGGATCCCATTTCGGGCGCCTCGGGGAAGGAGATCCTACGACACGGTTGTCCGGCCACAAGCGCTGTGGCTGCCAGCCGTGTCGAGAAGTGGAGGCTGTCGTTCAGCGGCTCGGAGTTACGCAGTGCCGGGGACCGGGGAGTCAGACAGTCCAGAGCGGCAGGCGTCCGGATATGGACCCTGGGCTTCGGTCCTGGGCGACGTGTGTGCTAGCCGCACTGGGGTCCGGGTTCTGTCTTGGGCGAATCGGGGAAGGAGATCCCACGACACAGTGGTCCGGCCACGAGCTGCATGCGTAGCAGCCGTGTCGTGAAACAGGTGGCTGTCATCCTCTGGCTCGGGGGCTGGTTGTCCCCGAGACGAAAGCTTTTGTCCTGTCCGGAGCGGCGGCCGTCCTTCCCGAACAGCCACGCTCCGGTCCTGGGCGATGTGTGTGCTAGCCGCACTAGGACCCGGTCGAACCTCTGTCGGCTCCGCTATTTCGATCGCAGGAAACGTGTGTCCCTCTACGGGCTGCGTGGGTCCGGCTTCCCGAGCCCCTAGGCTCCGGTCCTGCGCGACGTGTGTGCTAGCCGCACCGGGGTCCGGGTCCCGTCTCGGGCGGACTGGGGACAACGATCCCAAGACACGTTTGTCCGGCCACGAGCGGCATGGGAGTCAGACTTGCCGCGAAGCGTCAGGCTTTCGTTCAGCGGCTAGGAGTTACGCCGTCCCTGGGACCGGGGATTCAGACATTCCAGAGCGGCAGGCGTCCGGATGTGGACCCTGGGCTTCGGTCCTGGGCGACGTGTGTGCTAGCCGCACCGGGGTCCGGGTCCCGCCTTGGGCGGCTCGACTAAAATGATCGCAAGACACGGGTGACCGTCCACAAGCGGTGTGGGTGCCAGCCTTGCCGCGAAGCAGGAAGCTGTGTTCCGTTCGCTCGGGAGCCGTCCGTCCCGGAGAGGCCGCCGTCTTTCCCGAACGTCAAGACTCCTATCCTGGGCGACGTGTGTGCTAGCCGCACTGGGGTCCGGGTGGGACCTCGGTCGGCTCCGCTCTTTCTATGGCAGGACACGAGTGTCCCTCCACGGGCAGCGTGGGTCCGGCTTCCCGAGCCCTTTGACTCCATCCTGGGTGTCGTGTTTGCTCGCCGCACCGGGGTCCGGATCCCATTTCGGGCGCCTCAGGGAAGGAGATCCTACGACACGGTTGTCCGGCCACAAGCGCTGTGGCTGCCAGCCGTGTCGAGAAGTGGAGGCTGTCGTTTAGCGGCTCGGAGTTACGCAGTGCCGGGGACCGGGGATTCAGACAGTCCAGAGCGGCAGGCGTCCGGATGTGGACCCTGGGCTTCGGTCCTGGGCGACGTGTGTGCTAGCCGCACTAGGACCCGGTCGAACCTCTGTCGGCTCCGCTATTTCGATCGCAGGAAACGTGTGTCCCTCTACGGGCTGCGTGGGTCCGGCTACCCGAGCCCCTCGGCTCCGGTCCTGCGCGACGTGTGTGCTAGCCGCACCGGGGTCCGGGTCCCGCCTTGGGCGGCTCGACGAAAGTGATCGCAAGACACGGGTAACCGGCCACAAGCGGTGTGGGTGCCAGCCTTGCCGCGAAGCAGGAACTTGTGTTCCGTTCTCTCGGCAACTATTCGTCCCGGAGCGGCCGCCGTCTTTCCCGAACGCCAAGACTCCGGTCCTGGGAGACGTGTATGCTAGCCGAGCAAGGGTAAGAATCCCGTTTCGGGCGGATTGGGGACAACGATCCCATGACACGGTTGTCCGGCCACGAGCGGCATGGGAGCCAGACTTGCCGCGAAGCGTGCGGCTGTCCACTGCCGGCTCGTGGGCTGGCAGTCGCGGGGCCAAGGGGTTCTGTCCTGTACGGAGCGGCGGCCGTCCGTCCCGAACAACCACGCTCCTATCCTGGCGACGTGTGTGCTAGCCGCACTGGGGTCCGGGTGGGACCTCGGTCGGCTCAGGTCTTTCGATCGCAGGACACGAGTGTCCCTCCACGGGCAGCGTGGGTCCGGCTTCCCGAGCCCTTTGACTCCATCCTGGGTGTCGTGTTTGCTCGCCGCACCGGGGTCCGGATCCCATTTCGGGCGCCTCAGGGAAGGAGATCCTACGACACGGTTGTGCGGCCACAAGCGCTGTGGCTGCCAGCCGTGTCGAGAAGTGGAGGCTGTCGTTCAGCGGCTCGGAGTTACGCAGTGCCGGGGACCGGGGATTCAGACAGTCCAGAGCGGCAGGCGTCCGGATATGGACCCTGGGCTTCGGTCCTGGGCGACGTGTGTGCTAGCCGCACTAGGACCCGGTCGAACCTCTGTCGGCTCCGCTATTTCGATCGCAGGAAACGTGTGTCCCTCTACGGGCAGCGTGGGTCCGGCTTCCCGAGCCCCTAGGCACCGGTCCTGGGCTACGTGTGTGCTAGCCGCACTGGGGTCCGGGTTCTGTCTTGGGCGGCTCGGGGAAGGAGATCCCACGACACAGTGGTCCGGCCACGAGCTGCATGCGTAGAAGCCGTGTCGTGAAACAGGAGGCTGTCATCTTCTGGCTCGGGGGCTGGCTGTCCCCGAGACGAAAGCTTCTGTCCTGTCCGGAGCGGCGGCCGTCCTTCCCGAACAGCCACGCTCCGGTCCCGGGCGATGTGTGTGCTAGCCGCACTAGGACCCGGTCGAACCTCTGTCGGCTCCGCTATTTCGATCGCAGGCAACGTGTGTCCCTCTACGGGCTGCGTGGGTCCGGCTTCCCGAGCCCCTAGGCTCCGGTCCTGCGCGACGTGTGTGCTAGCCGCACCGGGGTCCGGGTCCCGCCTTGGGCGGCTCGACTAAAATGATCGCAAGATACGGGTGACCCGCCACAAGCGGTGTGGCTGCCAGCCTTGCCGCGAAGCGTGTGGCTGTCCTCCGCCGGCTCGTGGGCTGGCAGTCGCGGGGACATGGGGTTCTGTCCTCTACGGAGCGGCAGCCGTCCGTCCCGAACAACCACGCTCCTATGCTGGGCGACGTGTGTGCTAGCCGCACTGGGGTCCGGGTTCTGTCTTGGGCGAATCGGGGAAGGAGATCCCACGACACAGTGGTCCGGCCACGAGCTGCATGCGTAGCAGCCGTGTCGTGAAACAAGAGGCTGTCATCCTCTGGCTCGGGGGCTGACTGTCCCCGAGACGAAAGCTTCTGTCCTGTCCGGAGCGGCGGCCGTCCTTCCCGAACAGCCACGCTCCGGTCCCGGGCGATGTGTGTGCTAGCCGCACTAGGACCCGGTCGAACCTCTGTCGGCTCCGCTATTTCGATCGCAGGACAGGAGTGTCCCTCCACGGGCAGCGTGGGTCCAGCTTCCCGAGCCCTTTGACTCCATCCTGGGTGTCGTGTTTGCTCGTCGCACCGGGGTCCGGATCCCATTTCGGGCGCCTCGGGGAAGGAGATCCTACGACACGGTTGTCCGGCCACAAGCGCTGTGGCTGCCAGCCGTGTCGAGAAGTGGAGGCTGTCGTTCAGCGGCTCGGAGTTACGCAGTGCCGGGGACCGGGGAGTCAGACAGTCCAGAGCGGCAGGCGTCCGGATATGGACCCTGGGCTTCGGTCCTGGGCGACGTTTGTGCTAGCCGCACTGGGGTCCGGGTTCTGTCTTGGGCGAATCGGGGAAGGAGATCCCACGACACAGTGGTCCGGCCACGAGCTGCATGCGTAGCAGCCGTGTCGTGAAACAGGTGGCTGTCATCCTCTGGCTCGGGGGCTGGTTGTCCCCGAGACGAAAGCTTTTGTCCTGTCCGGAGCGGCGGCCGTCCTTCCCGAACAGCCACGCTCCGGTCCTGGGCGATGTGTGTGCTAGCCGCACTAGGACCCGGTCGAACCTCTGTCGGCTCCGCTATTTCGATCGCAGGAAACGTGTGTCCCTCTACGGGCTGCGTGGGTCCGGCTTCCCGAGCCCCTAGGCTCCGGTCCTGCGCGACGTGTGTGCTAGCCGCACCGGGGTCCGGGTCCCGTCTCGGGCGGACTGGGGACAACGATCCCAAGACACGTTTGTCCGGCCACGAGCGGCATGGGAGTCAGACTTGCCGCGAAGCGTCAGGCTTTCGTTCAGCGGCTAGGAGTTACGCCGTCCCTGGGACCGGGGATTCAGACATTCCAGAGCGGCAGGCGTCCGGATGTGGACCCTGGGCTTCGGTCCTGGGCGACGTGTGTGCTAGCCGCACCGGGGTCCGGGTCCCGCCTTGGGCGGCTCGACTAAAATGATCGCAAGACACGGGTGACCGTCCACAAGCGGTGTGGGTGCCAGCCTTGCCGCGAAGCAGGAAGCTGTGTTCCGTTCGCTCGGGAGCCGTCCGTCCCGGAGAGGCCGCCGTCTTTCCCGAACGCCAAGACTCCTATCCTGGGCGACGTGTGTGCTAGCCGCACTGGGGTCCGGGTGGGACCTCGGTCGGCTCCGCTCTTTCTATGGCAGGACACGAGTGTCCCTCCACGGGCAGCGTGGGTCCGGCTTCCCGAGCCCTTTGACTCCATCCTGGGTGTCGTGTTTGCTCGCCGCACCGGGGTCCGGATCCCATTTCGGGCGCCTCAGGGAAGGAGATCCTACGACACGGTTGTCCGGCCACAAGCGCTGTGGCTGCCAGCCGTGTCGAGAAGTGGAGGCTGTCGTTTAGCGGCTCGGAGTTACGCAGTGCCGGGGACCGGGGATTCAGACAGTCCAGAGCGGCAGGCGTCCGGATGTGGACCCTGGGCTTCGGTCCTGGGCGACGTGTGTGCTAGCCGCACTGGGTTCCGGGTTCTGTCTTGGGCGAATCGGGGAAGGAGATCCCACGACACAGTGGTCCGGCCACGAGCTGCATGCGTAGCAGCCGTGTCGTGAAACACGAAGCTGTCATCCTTTGGCTCGGGGGCTGGTTGTCCCCGAGACGAAAGCTTCTGTCCTGTCCGGAGCGGCGGCCGTCCTTCCCGAAGAGCGACGCTCCGGTCCCGGGCGATGTGTGTGCTAGCCGCACTAGGACCCGGTCGAACCTCTGTCGGCTCCCCTATTTCGATCGCAGGAAACGTGTGTTCCTCTACGGGCTGCGTGGGTCCGGCTTCCCGAGCCCCTAGGCTCCGGTCCTGCGCGACGTGTGTGCTAGCCGCACCGGGGTCCGGGTCCCGTCTCGGGCGGACTGGGGACAACGATCCCAAGACACGGTTGTCCGGCCACGAGCGGCATGGGAGTCAGACTTGCCGCGAAGCGTCAGGCTTTCGTTCAGCGGCTAGGAGTTACGCCGTCCCTGGGACCGGGGATTCAGACATTCCAGAGCGGCAGGCGTCCGGATGTGGACCCTGGGCTTCGGTCCTGGGCGACGTGTGTGCTAGCCGCACCGGGGTCCGGGTCCCGCCTTGGGCGGCTCGACGAAAGTGATCGCAAGACACGGGTGACCGTCCACAAGCGGTGTGGGTGCCAGCCTTGCCGCGAAGCAGGAAGCTGTGTTCCGTTCGCTCGGGAGCCGTCCGTCCCGGAGAGGCCGCCGTCTTTCCCGAACGCCAAGACTCCTATCCTGGGCGACGTGTGTGCTAGCCGCACTGGGGTCCGGGTGGGACCTCGGTCGGCTCCGCTCTTTCTATGGCAGGACACGAGTGTCCCTCCACGGGCAGCGTGGGTCCGGCTTCCCGAGCCCTTTGACTCCATCCTGGGTGTCGTGTTTGCTCGCCGCACCGGGGTCCGGATCCCATTTCGGGCGCCTCAGGGAAGGAGATCCTACGACACGGTTGTCCGGCCACAAGCGCTGTGGCTGCCAGCCGTGTCGAGAAGTGGAGGCTGTCGTTTAGCGGCTCGGAGTTACGCAGTGCCGGGGACCGGGGATTCAGACAGTCCAGAGCGGCAGGCGTCCGGATGTGGACCCTGGGCTTCGGTCCTGGGCGACGTGTGTGCTAGCCGCACTGGGTTCCGGGTTCTGTCTTGGGCGAATCGGGGAAGGAGATCCCACGACACAGTGGTCCGGCCACGAGCTGCATGCGTAGCAGCCGTGTCGTGAAACACGAAGCTGTCATCCTTTGGCTCGGGGGCTGGTTGTCCCCGAGACGAAAGCTTCTGTCCTGTCCGGAGCGGCGGCCGTCCTTCCCGAAGAGCGACGCTCCGGTCCCGGGCGATGTGTGTGCTAGCCGCACTAGGACCCGGTCGAACCTCTGTCGGCTCCCCTATTTCGATCGCAGGAAACGTGTGTTCCTCTACGGGCTGCGTGGGTCCGGCTTCCCGAGCCCCTAGGCTCCGGTCCTGCGCGACGTGTGTGCTAGCCGCACCGGGGTCCGGGTCCCGTCTCGGGCGGACTGGGGACAACGATCCCAAGACACGGTTGTCCGGCCACGAGCGGCATGGGAGTCAGACTTGCCGCGAAGCGTCAGGCTTTCGTTCAGCGGCTAGGAGTTACGCCGTCCCTGGGACCGGGGATTCAGACATTCCAGAGCGGCAGGCGTCCGGATGTGGACCCTGGGCTTCGGTCCTGGGCGACGTGTGTGCTAGCCGCACCGGGGTCCGGGTCCCGCCTTGGGCGGCTCGACGAAAGTGATCGCAAGACACGGGTGACCGTCCACAAGCGGTGTGGGTGCCAGCCTTGCCGCGAAGCAGGAAGCTGTGTTCCGTTCGCTCGGGAGCCGTCCGTCCCGGAGAGGCCGCCGTCTTTCCCGAACGCCAAGACTCCTATCCTGGGCGACGTGTGTGCTAGCCGCACTGGGGTCCGGGTGGGACCTCGGTCGGCTCCGCTCTTTCTATGGCAGGACACGAGTGTCCCTCCACGGGCAGCGTGGGTCCGGCTTCCCGAGCCCTTTGACTCCATCCTGGGTGTCGTGTTTGCTCGCCGCACCGGGGTCCGGATCCCATTTCGGGCGCCTCAGGGAAGGAGATCCTACGACACGGTTGTCCGGCCACAAGCGCTGTGGCTGCCAGCCGTGTCGAGAAGTGGAGGCTGTCGTTTAGCGGCTCGGAGTTACGCAGTGCCGGGGACCGGGGATTCAGACAGTCCAGAGCGGCAGGCGTCCGGATGTGGACCCTGGGCTTCGGTCCTGGGCGACGTGTGTGCTAGCCGCACTGGGTTCCGGGTTCTGTCTTGGGCGAATCGGGGAAGGAGATCCCACGACACAGTGGTCCGGCCACTAGCTGCGTGCGTAGCAGCCGTGTCGTGAAACACGAAGCTGTCATCCTTTGGCTCGGGGGCTGGTTGTCCCCGAGACGAAAGCTTCTGTCCTGTCCGGAGCGGCGGCCGTCCTTCCCGAACAGCCACGCTCCGGTCCTGGGCAATGTGTGCGCTAGCTGCACTAGGACCCGGTCGAACCTCTGTCGGCTCCGCTATTTCGATCGCAGGAAACGTGTGTCCCTCTACGGGCTGCGTGGGTCCGGCTTCCCGAGCCCCTAGGCTCCGGTCCTGCGCGACGTGTGTGCTAGCCGCACCGGGGTCCGGATTCCATTTCGGGCGCCTCGGGGAAGGAGATCCTACGACACGGTTGTCCGGCCACAAGCGCTGTGGCTGCCAGCCGTGTCGAGAAGTGGAGGCTGTCGTTTAGCGGCTCGGAGTTACGCAGTGCCGGGGACCGGGGATTCAGACAATCCAGAGCGTCAGGCGTCCGGATGTGGACCATGGGCTTCGGTCCTGGGCGACGTGTACGCTAGCCGCGTCGGAGTCCGGGTCCCGCCTTGGGCGGCTCGACGAAAGTGATCGCAAGACTGGGATGAACGGCCACTAGCGGTGTGGCTGCCAGCCGTGACGAGAAGTGGAGGCTGTCGTTCAGCGGATCGGAGTTACGCAGTGCCGGGGACCGGGGATTCAGACAGTCCAGAGCGGCAGGCGTCCGGATGTGGACCCTGGGCTTCGGTCCTGGGCGACGTGTGTGCTAGCCGCACCGGGGTCCGAGTCCCGCCTTGGGCGGCTCGACTAAAATGATCGCAAGATACGGGTGACCCGCCACAAGCGGTGTGTCTGCCAGCCTTGCCGCGAAGCGTGTGGCTGTCCTCCGCCGGCTCGTGGGCTGGCAGTCGCGGGGTCATGGGGTTCTGTCCTCTACGGAGCGGCAGCCGTCCGTCCCGAACAACCACGCTCCTATCCTGGGCGACGTGTGTGCTAGCCGCACTGGGCTCCGGGTTCTGTCTTGGGCGAATCGGGGAAGGAGATCTCACGACAAAGTGGTCCGGCCACGAGCTGCATGCATAGCAGCCGTGTCGTGAAACAAGAGCCCCACTGGCTCGGGGGCTGGTTGTCCCCGAGACGAAAACTTCTGTCCTATCCGGAGCGGCGGCCGTCCTTCCCGAACAGCCACGCTCCGGTCCCGGGCGATGTGTGTGCTAGCCGCACTAGGACCCGGTCGAACCTCTGTCGGCTCCGCTATTTCGATCGCAGGAAACGTGTGTCCCTCTACGGGCTACGTGGGTCCGGCTTCCCGAGCCCCTAGGCTCCGGTCCTGTGCGACGTGTGTTCTAGCCGCGCCGGGGTCCGGGTCCCGCCTTGGGCGGCTCGACGAAAGTGATCGCAAGACACGGGTAACCGGCCACGAGCGGCGTGGGAGCCAGACTTGCCGCGAAGCGTGCGGCTGTCCTCCGCCGGTTCGTGGGCTGGCAGTCGCGGGGACATGGAGTTCTGTCCTCTCCGGTGCGGCAGCCGTCCGTCCCGAACAACCACGCTCCTATCCTGGGCGACGTGTGTGCTAGCCGCACTGGGTTCCGGGTTCTGTCTTGGGCGAATCGGGGAAGGAGATCCCACGACACAGTGGTCCGGCCACGAGCTGCATGCGTAGCAGCCGTGTCGTGAAACACGAGGCTGTCATCCTCTGGCTCGGGGGCTGGTTGTCCCCGAGACGAAAGCTTCTGTCCTGTCCGGAGCGGCGGCCGTCCTTCCCGAACAGCCACGCTCCGTTCCTGGGCGATGTGTGTGCTAGCCGCACTAGGACCCGGTCGAACCTCTGTCGGCTCCGCTATTTCGATCGCAGGAAACGTGTGTCCCTCTACGGGCTACGTGGGTCCGGCTTCCCGAGCCCCTAGGCTCCGGTCCTGCGCGACGTGTGTGCTAGCCGCACCGGGGTCCGGGTCCCGTCTCGGGCGGACTGGGGACAACGATCCCAAGACACGGTTGTCCGGCCACGAGCGGCATGGGAGTCAGACTTGCCGCGAAGCGTCAGGCTTTCGTTCAGCGGCTAGGAGTTACGCCGTCCCTGGGACCGGGGATTCAGACATTCCAGAGCGGCAGGCGTCCGGATGTGGACCCTGGGCTTCGGTCCTGGGCGACGTGTGTGCTAGCCGCACCGGGGTCCGGGTCCCGCCTTGGGCGGCTCGACGAAAGTGATCGCAAGACACGGGTGACCGTCCACAAGCGGTGTGGGTGCCAGCCTTGCCGCGAAGCAGGAAGCTGTGTTCCGTTCGCTCGGGAGCCGTCCGTCCCGGAGAGGCCGCCGTCTTTCCCGAACGCCAAGACTCCTATCCTGGGCGACGTGTGTGCTAGCCGCACTGGGGTCCGGGTGGGACCTCGGTCGGCTCCGCTCTTTCTATGGCAGGACACGAGTGTCCCTCCACGGGCAGCGTGGGTCCGGCTTCCCGAGCCCTTTGACTCCATCCTGGGTGTCGTGTTTGCTCGCCGCACCGGGGTCCGGATCCCATTTCGGGCGCCTCAGGGAAGGAGATCCTACGACACGGTTGTCCGGCCACAAGCGCTGTGGCTGCCAGCCGTGTCGAGAAGTGGAGGCTGTCGTTTAGCGGCTCGGAGTTACGCAGTGCCGGGGACCGGGGATTCAGACAGTCCAGAGCGGCAGGCGTCCGGATGTGGACCCTGGGCTTCGGTCCTGGGCGACGTGTGTGCTAGCCGCACTGGGTTCCGGGTTCTGTCTTGGGCGAATCGGGGAAGGAGATCCCACGACACAGTGGTCCGGCCACGAGCTGCGTGCGTAGCAGCCGTGTCGTGAAACACGAAGCTGTCATCCTTTGGCTCGGGGGCTGGTTGTCCCCGAGACGAAAGCTTCTGTCCTGTCCGGAGCGGCGGCCGTCCTTCCCGAACAGCCACGCTCCGGTCCTGGGCAATGTGTGCGCTAGCTGCACTAGGACCCGGTCGAACCTCTGTCGGCTCCGCTATTTCGATCGCAGGAAACGTGTGTCCCTCTACGGGCTGCGTGGGTCCGGCTTCCCGAGCCCCTAGGCTCCGGTCCTGCGCGACGTGTGTGCTAGCCGCACCGGGGTCCGGATTCCATTTCGGGCGCCTCGGGGAAGGAGATCCTACGACACGGTTGTCCGGCCACAAGCGCTGTGGCTGCCAGCCGTGTCGAGAAGTGGAGGCTGTCGTTTAGCGGCTCGGAGTTACGCAGTGCCGGGGACCGGGGATTCAGACAATCCAGAGCGTCAGGCGTCCGGATGTGGACCATGGGCTTCGGTCCTGGGCGACGTGTACGCTAGCCGCGTCGGAGTCCGGGTCCCGCCTTGGGCGGCTCGACGAAAGTGATCGCAAGACTGGGATGAACGGCCACTAGCGGTGTGGCTGCCAGCCGTGACGAGAAGTGGAGGCTGTCGTTCAGCGGATCGGAGTTACGCAGTGCCGGGGACCGGGGATTCAGACAGTCCAGAGCGGCAGGCGTCCGGATGTGGACCCTGGGCTTCGGTCCTGGGCGACGTGTGTGCTAGCCGCACCGGGGTCCGAGTCCCGCCTTGGGCGGCTCGACTAAAATGATCGCAAGATACGGGTGACCCGCCACAAGCGGTGTGTCTGCCAGCCTTGCCGCGAAGCGTGTGGCTGTCCTCCGCCGGCTCGTGGGCTGGCAGTCGCGGGGTCATGGGGTTCTGTCCTCTACGGAGCGGCAGCCGTCCGTCCCGAACAACCACGCTCCTATCCTGGGCGACGTGTGTGCTAGCCGCATTGGGCTCCGGGTTCTGTCTTGGGCGAATCGGGGAAGGAGATCTCACGACAAAGTGGTCCGGCCACGAGCTGCATGCATAGCAGCCGTGTCGTGAAACAAGAGCCCCACTGGCTCGGGGGCTGGTTGTCCCCGAGACGAAAGCTTCTGTCCTATCCGGAGCGGCGGCCGTCCTTCCCGAACAGCCACGCTCCGGTCCCGGGCGATGTGTGTGCTAGCCGCACTAGGACCCGGTCGAACCTCTGTCGGCTCCGCTATTTCGATCGCAGGAAACGTGTGTCCCTCTACGGGCTACGTGGGTCCGGCTTCCCGAGCCCCTAGGCTCCGGTCCTGTGCGACGTGTGTTCTAGCCGCGCCGGGGTCCGGGTCCCGCCTTGGGCGGCTCGACGAAAGTGATCGCAAGACACGGGTAACCGGCCACGAGCGGCGTGGGAGCCAGACTTGCCGCGAAGCGTGCGGCTGTCCTCCGCCGGTTCGTGGGCTGGCAGTCGCGGGGACATGGAGTTCTGTCCTCTCCGGTGCGGCAGCCGTCCGTCCCGAACAACCACGCTCCTATCCTGGGCGACGTGTGTGCTAGCCGCACTGGGTTCCGGGTTCTGTCTTGGGCGAATCGGGGAAGGAGATCCCACGACACAGTGGTCCGGCCACGAGCTGCATGCGTAGCAGCCGTGTCGTGAAACACGAGGCTGTCATCCTCTGGCTCGGGGGCTGGTTGTCCCCGAGACGAAAGCTTCTGTCCTGTCCGGAGCGGCGGCCGTCCTTCCCGAACAGCCACGCTCCGTTCCTGGGCGATGTGTGTGCTAGCCGCACTAGGACCCGGTCGAACCTCTGTCGGCTCCGCTCTTTCGATCGCAGGAAACGTGTGTCCCTCTACGGGCTACGTGGGTCCGGCTTCCCGAGCCCCTAGGCTCCGGTCCTGCGCGACGTGTGTGCTAGCCGCACCGGGGTCCGGGTCCCGTCTCGGGCGGACTGGGGACAACGATCCCAAGACACGGTTGTCCGGCCACGAGCGGCATGGGAGTCAGACTTGCCGCGAAGCGTCAGGCTTTCGTTCAGCGGCTAGGAGTTACGCCGTCCCTGGGACCGGGGATTCAGACATTCCAGAGCGGCAGGCGTCCGGATGTGGACCCTGGGCTTCGGTCCTGGGCGACGTGTGTGCTAGCCGCACCGGGGTCCGGGTCCCGCCTTGGGCGGCTCGACGAAAGTGATCGCAAGACACGGGTGACCGTCCACAAGCGGTGTGGGTGCCAGCCTTGCCGCGAAGCAGGAAGCTGTGTTCCGTTCGCTCGGGAGCCGTCCGTCCCGGAGAGGCCGCCGTCTTTCCCGAACGCCAAGACTCCTATCCTGGGCGACGTGTGTGCTAGCCGCACTGGGGTCCGGGTGGGACCTCGGTCGGCTCCGCTCTTTCTATGGCAGGACACGAGTGTCCCTCCACGGGCAGCGTGGGTCCGGCTTCCCGAGCCCTTTGACTCCATCCTGGGTGTCGTGTTTGCTCGCCGCACCGGGGTCCGGATCCCATTTCGGGCGCCTCAGGGAAGGAGATCCTACGACACGGTTGTCCGGCCACAAGCGCTGTGGCTGCCAGCCGTGTCGAGAAGTGGAGGCTGTCGTTTAGCGGCTCGGAGTTACGCAGTGCCGGGGACCGGGGAGTCAGACAGTCCAGAGCGGCAGGCGTCCGGATGTGGACCCTGGGCTTCGGTCCTGGGCGACGTGTGTGCTAGCCGCACTGGGTTCCGGGTTCTGTCTTGGGCGAATCGGGGAAGGAGATCCCACGACACAGTGGTCCGGCCACGAGCTGCGTGCGTAGCAGCCGTGTCGTGAAACACGAAGCTGTCATCCTTTGGCTCGGGGGCTGGTTGTCCCCGAGACGAAAGCTTCTGTCCTGTCCGGAGCGGCGGCCGTCCTTCCCGAACAGCCACGCTCCGGTCCTGGGCAATGTGTGCGCTAGCTGCACTAGGACCCGGTCGAACCTCTGTCGGCTCCGCTATTTCGATCGCAGGAAACGTGTGTCCCTCTACGGGCTGCGTGGGTCCGGCTTCCCGAGCCCCTAGGCTCCGGTCCTGCGCGACGTGTGTGCTAGCCGCACCGGGGTCCGGATTCCATTTCGGGCGCCTCGGGGAAGGAGATCCTACGACACGGTTGTCCGGCCACAAGCGCTGTGGCTGCCAGCCGTGTCGAGAAGTGGAGGCTGTCGTTTAGCGGCTCGGAGTTACGCAGTGCCGGGGACCGGGGATTCAGACAATCCAGAGCGTCAGGCGTCCGGATGTGGACCATGGGCTTCGGTCCTGGGCGACGTGTACGCTAGCCGCGTCGGAGTCCGGGTCCCGCCTTGGGCGGCTCGACGAAAGTGATCGCAAGACTGGGATGAACGGCCACTAGCGGTGTGGCTGCCAGCCGTGACGAGAAGTGGAGGCTGTCGTTCAGCGGATCGGAGTTACGCAGTGCCGGGGACCGGGGATTCAGACAGTCCAGAGCGGCAGGCGTCCGGATGTGGACCCTGGGCTTCGGTCCTGGGCGACGTGTGTGCTAGCCGCACCGGGGTCCGAGTCCCGCCTTGGGCGGCTCGACTAAAATGATCGCAAGATACGGGTGACCCGCCACAAGCGGTGTGTCTGCCAGCCTTGCCGCGAAGCGTGTGGCTGTCCTCCGCCGGCTCGTGGGCTGGCAGTCGCGGGGTCATGGGGTTCTGTCCTCTACGGAGCGGCAGCCGTCCGTCCCGAACAACCACGCTCCTATCCTGGGCGACGTGTGTGCTAGCCGCATTGGGCTCCGGGTTCTGTCTTGGGCGAATCGGGGAAGGAGATCTCACGACAAAGTGGTCCGGCCACGAGCTGCATGCATAGCAGCCGTGTCGTGAAACAAGAGCCCCACTGGCTCGGGGGCTGGTTGTCCCCGAGACGAAAGCTTCTGTCCTATCCGGAGCGGCGGCCGTCCTTCCCGAACAGCCACGCTCCGGTCCCGGGCGATGTGTGTGCTAGCCGCACTAGGACCCGGTCGAACCTCTGTCGGCTCCGCTATTTCGATCGCAGGAAACGTGTGTCCCTCTACGGGCTACGTGGGTCCGGCTTCCCGAGCCCCTAGGCTCCGGTCCTGTGCGACGTGTGTTCTAGCCGCGCCGGGGTCCGGGTCCCGCCTTGGGCGGCTCGACGAAAGTGATCGCAAGACACGGGTAACCGGCCACGAGCGGCGTGGGAGCCAGACTTGCCGCGAAGCGTGCGGCTGTCCTCCGCCGGTTCGTGGGCTGGCAGTCGCGGGGACATGGAGTTCTGTCCTCTCCGGTGCGGCAGCCGTCCGTCCCGAACAACCACGCTCCTATCCTGGGCGACGTGTGTGCTAGCCGCACTGGGTTCCGGGTTCTGTCTTGGGCGAATCGGGGAAGGAGATCCCACGACACAGTGGTCCGGCCACGAGCTGCATGCGTAGCAGCCGTGTCGTGAAACACGAGGCTGTCATCCTCTGGCTCGGGGGCTGGTTGTCCCCGAGACGAAAGCTTCTGTCCTGTCCGGAGCGGCAGCCGTCCTTCCCGAACAGCCACGCTCCGTTCCTGGGCGATGTGTGTGCTAGCCGCACTAGGACCCGGTCGAACCTCTGTCGGCTCCGCTCTTTCGATCGCAGGAAACGTGTGTCCCTCTACGGGCTACGTGGGTCCGGCTTCCCGAGCCCCTAGGCTCCGGTCCTGCGCGACGTGTGTGCTAGCCGCACCGGGGTCCGGGTCCCGTCTCGGGCGGACTGGGGACAACGATCCCAAGACACGGTTGTCCGGCCACGAGCGGCATGGGAGTCAGACTTGCCGCGAAGCGTCAGGCTTTCGTTCAGCGGCTAGGAGTTACGCCGTCCCTGGGACCGGGGATTCAGACATTCCAGAGCGGCAGGCGTCCGGATGTGGACCCTGGGCTTCGGTCCTGGGCGACGTGTGTGCTAGCCGCACCGGGGTCCGGGTCCCGCCTTGGGCGGCTCGACGAAAGTGATCGCAAGACACGGGTGACCGTCCACAAGCGGTGTGGGTGCCAGCCTTGCCGCGAAGCAGGAAGCTGTGTTCCGTTCGCTCGGGAGCCGTCCGTCCCGGAGAGGCCGCCGTCTTTCCCGAACGCCAAGACTCCTATCCTGGGCGACGTGTGTGCTAGCCGCACTGGGGTCCGGGTGGGACCTCGGTCGGCTCCGCTCTTTCTATGGCAGGACACGAGTGTCCCTCCACGGGCAGCGTGGGTCCGGCTTCCCGAGCCCTTTGACTCCATCCTGGGTGTCGTGTTTGCTCGCCGCACCGGGGTCCGGATCCCATTTCGGGCGCCTCAGGGAAGGAGATCCTACGACACGGTTGTCCGGCCACAAGCGCTGTGGCTGCCAGCCGTGTCGAGAAGTGGAGGCTGTCGTTTAGCGGCTCGGAGTTACGCAGTGCCGGGGACCGGGGATTCAGACAGTCCAGAGCGGCAGGCGTCCGGATGTGGACCCTGGGCTTCGGTCCTGGGCGACGTGTGTGCTAGCCGCACTGGGTTCCGGGTTCTGTCTTGGGCGAATCGGGGAAGGAGATCCCACGACACAGTGGTCCGGCCACGAGCTGCGTGCGTAGCAGCCGTGTCGTGAAACACGAGGCTGTCATCCTTTGGCTCGGGGGCTGGTTGTCCCCGAGACGAAAGCTTCTGTCCTGTCCGGAGCGGCGGCCGTCCTTCCCGAACAGCCACGCTCCGGTCCTGGGCAATGTGTGCGCTAGCTGCACTAGGACCCGGTCGAACCTCTGTCGGCTCCGCTATTTCGATCGCAGGAAACGTGTGTCCCTCTACGGGCTGCGTGGGTCCGGCTTCCCGAGCCCCTAGGCTCCGGTCCTGCGCGACGTGTGTGCTAGCCGCACCGGGGTCCGGATTCCATTTCGGGCGCCTCGGGGAAGGAGATCCTACGACACGGTTGTCCGGCCACAAGCGCTGTGGCTGCCAGCCGTGTCGAGAAGTGGAGGCTGTCGTTTAGCGGCTCGGAGTTACGCAGTGCCGGGGACCGGGGATTCAGACAATCCAGAGCGTCAGGCGTCCGGATGTGGACCATGGGCTTCGGTCCTGGGCGACGTGTACGCTAGCCGCGTCGGAGTCCGGGTCCCGCCTTGGGCGGCTCGACGAAAGTGATCGCAAGACTGGGATGAACGGCCACTAGCGGTGTGGCTGCCAGCCGTGACGAGAAGTGGAGGCTGTCGTTCAGCGGATCGGAGTTACGCAGTGCCGGGGACCGGGGATTCAGACAGTCCAGAGCGGCAGGCGTCCGGATGTGGACCCTGGGCTTCGGTCCTGGGCGACGTGTGTGCTAGCCGCACCGGGGTCCGAGTCCCGCCTTGGGCGGCTCGACTAAAATGATCGCAAGATACGGGTGACCCGCCACAAGCGGTGTGTCTGCCAGCCTTGCCGCGAAGCGTGTGGCTGTCCTCCGCCGGCTCGTGGGCTGGCAGTCGCGGGGTCATGGGGTTCTGTCCTCTACGGAGCGGCAGCCGTCCGTCCCGAACAACCACGCTCCTATCCTGGGCGACGTGTGTGCTAGCCGCACTGGGCTCCGGGTTCTGTCTTGGGCGAATCGGGGAAGGAGATCTCACGACAAAGTGGTCCGGCCACGAGCTGCATGCATAGCAGCCGTGTCGTGAAACAAGAGCCCCACTGGCTCGGGGGCTGGTTGTCCCCGAGACGAAAGCTTCTGTCCTATCCGGAGCGGCGGCCGTCCTTCCCGAACAGCCACGCTCCGGTCCCGGGCGATGTGTGTGCTAGCCGCACTAGGACCCGGTCGAACCTCTGTCGGCTCCGCTATTTCGATCGCAGGAAACGTGTGTCCCTCTACGGGCTACGTGGGTCCGGCTTCCCGAGCCCCTAGGCTCCGGTCCTGCGCGACGTGTGTTCTAGCCGCGCCGGGGTCCGGGTCCCGCCTTGGGCGGCTCGACGAAAGTGATCGCAAGACACGGATAACCGGCCACGAGCGGCGTGGGAGCCAGACTTGCCGCGAAGCGTGCGGCTGTCCTCCGCCGGTTCGTGGGCTGGCAGTCGCGGGGACATGGAGTTCTGTCCTCTCCGGTGCGGCAGCCGTCCGTCCCGAACAACCACGCTCTTATCCTGGGCGACGTGTGTGCTAGCCGCACTGGGTTCCGGGTTCTGTCTTGGGCGAATCGGGGAAGGAGATCCCACGACACAGTGGTCCGGCCACGAGCTGCATGCGTAGCAGCCGTGTCGTGAAACACGAGGCTGTCATCCTCTGGCTCGGGGGCTGGTTGTCCCCGAGACGAAAGCTTCTGTCCTGTCCGGAGCGGCGGCCGTCCTTCCCGAACAGCCACGCTCCGTTCCTGGGCGATGTGTGTGCTAGCCGCACTAGGACCCGGTCGAACCTCTGTCGGCTCCGCTATTTCGATCGCAGGAAACGTGTGTCCCTCTACGGGCTACGTGGGTCCGGCTTCCCGAGCCCCTAGGCTCCGGTCCTGCGCGACGTGTGTGCTAGCCGCACCGGGGTCCGGGTCCCGTCTCGGGCGGACTGGGGACAACGATCCCAAGACACGGTTGTCCGGCCACGAGCGGCATGGGAGTCAGACTTGCCGCGAAGCGTCAGGCTTTCGTTCAGCGGCTAGGAGTTACGCCGTCCCTGGGACCGGGGATTCAGACATTCCAGAGCGGCAGGCGTCCGGATGTGGACCCTGGGCTTCGGTCCTGGGCGACGTGTGTGCTAGCCGCACCGGGGTCCGGGTCCCGCCTTGGGCGGCTCGACGAAAGTGATCGCAAGACACGGGTGACCGTCCACAAGCGGTGTGGGTGCCAGCCTTGCCGCGAAGCAGGAAGCTGTGTTCCGTTCGCTCGGGAGTCGTCCGTCCCGGAGAGGCCGCCGTCTTTCCCGAACGCCAAGACTCCTATCCTGGGCGACGTGTGTGCTAGCCGCACTGGGGTCCGGGTGGGACCTCGGTCGGCTCCGCTCTTTCTATGGCAGGACACGAGTGTCCCTCCACGGGCAGCGTGGGTCCGGCTTCCCGAGCCCTTTGACTCCATCCTGGGTGTCGTGTTTGCTCGCCGCACCGGGGTCCGGATCCCATTTCGGGCGCCTCAGGGAAGGAGATCCTACGACACGGTTGTCCGGCCACAAGCGCTGTGGCTGCCAGCCGTGTCGAGAAGTGGAGGCTGTCGTTTAGCGGCTCGGAGTTACGCAGTGCCGGGGACCGGGGATTCAGACAGTCCAGAGCGGCAGGCGTCCGGATGTGGACCCTGGGCTTCGGTCCTGGGCGACGTGTGTGCTAGCCGCACTGGGTTCCGGGTTCTGTCTTGGGCGAATCGGGGAAGGAGATCCCACGACACAGTGGTCCGGCCACTAGCTGCGTGCGTAGCAGCCGTGTCGTGAAACACGAGGCTGTCATCCTCTGGCTCGGGGGCTGGTTGTCCCCGAGACGAAAGCTTCTGTCCTGTCCGGAGCGGCGGCCGTCCTTCCCGAACAGCCACGCTCCGTTCCTGGGCGATGTGTGTGCTAGCCGCACTAGGACCCGGTCGAACCTCTGTCGGCTCCGCTATTTCGATCGCAGGAAACGTGTGTCCCTCTACGGGCTGCGTGGGTCCGGCTTCCCGAGCCCCTAGGCTCCGGTCCTGCGCGACGTGTGTGCTAGCCGCACCGGGGTCCGGGTCCCGTCTCGGGCGGACTGGGGACAACGATCCCAAGAGACGGTTGTCCGGCCACGAGCGGCATGGGAGTCAGACTTGCCGCGAAGCGTCAGGCTTTCGTTCAGCGGCTAGGAGTTACGCCGTCCCTGGGACCGGGGATTCAGACATTCCAGAGCGGCAGGCGTCCGGATGTGGACCCTGGGCTTCGGTCCTGGGCGACGTGTGTGCTAGCCGCACCGGGGTCCGGGTCCCGCCTTGGGCGGCTCGACGAAAGTGATCGCAAGACTGGGATGAATGGCCACAAGCGGTGTGGCTGCCAGCGTTGCCGCGAAGCAGGAGGCTGTGTTCCGTTATCTCGACAACTATCCGTCTCGGAGCGGCAGCCGTCCGTCCCGAGCACCCTCGCTCCATTCCTGGGCGACGCGTGTGCTAGCCGCACTAGGACCTAGTTGCATGTGGGGCTGCGTAAAGGCTCCCCTGGGGAGTTCACTTGTACCCAAAGCCTTCCTCTGGGGGCACTTTTGGATGGGCAAATTAGGCTTTTAATGCATTTTCTGGGGCCCGAGTTTTCAGTCTTCTGCCATGCTGGCTAGGGTTATATTTAGGGTTGCTGTAAAGAGCGAACACGGAGGGTCCAGTTGCATGTGGGGCTGCGTAAAGGCTCCCCTGGGGAGTCCAGTTGTACCCAAAGCCTTCCTTTGGGGGCACTTTTGGATGCGCAAATGGGGCTCGTAACACATTTTCTGCGGCCCGAGCTTTCAGTCGACTGCCAGGCGTGCTAGGGCTATATTTAGGCTTGCGGTGAAAGAGTGAACCCGGAGGGTCCAGTTGCATGTGGGGCTGCATAAAGGCTCCCCTGGGGAGTTCAGTTGTACCCAAAGCCTTCCTTTGGGGGCTCCTTAGGATGGTCAAATGGGGCTTGAAGCACGTTTTCTGTGGCCCGAGTTTTCAGTTTTCTGCCATGCTGGCTAGTGTTATATTTAGGGTTGCTTGTAAACAGCGAACACGGGGGGTCCAGTTGCGTATGGGCCTGCATAAAGGCTCCCCTGGGGAGTTCAGTTGTACCCAAAGCCTTCCTTTGGGGGCACTTCTGGATGAATAAATGGGGCTTGAAACGCATTTTCTGGAGCCCGAGTTTTTAGACCTCTGCCATAGTAGCTAGGGGTATATTTAGGGTTGCTCGTAAACAGTGAACAAGGAGGGTCCAGTTGCATGTGGGGCTGCATAAAGGCTCCCCTGGGGAGTTCACTTGTACCCAAAGCCTTCCTTTGGGGGCACTTCTGGATGGGTGTATGGGGCTTGAAACGCTTTTTCTGTGGCCCGAGTTTTCAGTTTTCTGCCATGCTGGCTAGTGTTATATTTAGGGTTGCTGTAAAGAGCGAATACGGAGGGTCCAGTTGCATGTGGGGCTGCGTAAAGGCTCCCCTGGGGAGTTCAGTTGTACCCAAAGCCTTCCTTTGGGGGCACTTTTGGATGGGCGAAAGGGGCTCGTAACACATTTTCTGTGGCCCGAGCTTTCAGTCGACTGCCAGGCGTACTAGGTCTGTATTTAGGCTTGCGGTGAAAGAGTGAACCCGGAGGGTCCAGTTGCATGTGGGGCTGCATAAAGGCTCCCCTGGGGAGTTAAGTTGTACCCAAAGCCTTCCTTTGGGGGCACTTCTGGATGGGTGAATGGGGCTTGAAACGCATTTTCTGGAGCCCGAGTTTTCAGTCTTCTGCCATGGTGGCTAGGGGTATATTTAGGGTTGCTCGTAAACAGTGAACAAGGAGGGTCCAGTTGCATGTGGGGCTGCGTAGAGGCTCCCCTGGGGAGTTCAGATGTACCCAAAGCCTTCCTTTGGGGGCACTTTTGGATGGGCGAATGGGGCTCGTAACACATTATCTGTGGCCCGAGCTTTCAGTCGACTGCCAGGCGTGCTAGGGCTATATTTAGGCTTGCGGTGAAAGAGTGAACCCGGAGGGTCCAGTTGCATGTGGGGCTGCATAAAGGCTCCCCTGGGGAGTTCAGTTGTACCCAAAGACTTCCTTTGGGGGCACCTTAGGATGGTCAAATGGGGCTTGAAGCACGTTTTCTGTAGCCCGAGTTTTCAGTTTTCTGCCATGCTGGCTAGTGTTATATTTAGGGTTGCTTGTAAACAGCGAACACGGGGGGTCCAGTTGCGTATGGGCCTGCATAAAGGCTCCCCTGGGGAGTTCAGTTGTACCCAAAGCCTTCCTCTGGGGGCACTTTTGGATGGGCAAATTAGGCTTTTAATGCATTTTCTGGGGCCCGAGTTTTCAGTCGACTGCCAGGCGGGCCAGAGCTATATTTAGGCTTGCGGTGAAAGAGTGAACCCGGAGGGTCCAGTTGCATGTGGGGCTGCATAAAGGCTCCCCTGGGGAGTTCAGTTGTACCCAAAGCCTTCCTCTGGGGGCACTTCTGGATGGGTGAATGGGGCTTGAAACGCTTTTTCTTGAGCCCGAGTTTTCAGTCTTCTGCCATCGTGGCTAGGGTTATATTTAGGGTTGCTCGTAAACAGTGAACAAGGAGGGTCCAGTTGCATGTGGGGCTGCATAAAGGCTCCCCTGGGGAGTTCAGTTGTACCCAAAGCCTTTCTCTGGGTGCACATTTGGATGGGCGAATTAGGCTTTTAATGCATTTTCAGGGGCTCGAGTTTTCAGTCGACTGCCAGGCGTGCCAGGGCTATATTTAGGGTTCCTGTGAAAGAGCGAATATGGAGGGTCCAGTTGCATGTGGGGCTGCATAAAGGCTCCCCTGGGGAGTTCAGATGTACCCAAAGCCTTCCTTTGGGGGCACTTTTGGATGGGCGAATGGGGCTCGTAACACATTTTCTGTGGCCCGAGCTTTCAGTCGACTGCCAGGCGTGCTAGGGCTATATTTAGGGTTGCTGTGAAAGAGTGAACCCGGAGGGTCCAGTTGCATGTGGGGCTGCATAAAGGCTCCCCTGGGGAGTTCACTTGTACCCAAAGCCTTCCTTTGGGGGCACCTTAGGATGGTCAAATGGGGCTTGAAGCACGTTTTCTGTGGCCCGAGTTTTCAGTTTTCTGCCATGCTGGCTAGTGTTATATTTAGGGTTGCTTGTAAACAGCGAACACGGGGGGTACAGTTGCGTATGGGCCTGCATAAAGGCTCCCCTGGGGAGTTCAGTTGTACCCAAAGCCTTCCTCTGGGGGCACTTCTGGATGGGTGAATGGGGCTTGAAACGCTTTTTCTTGAGCCCGAGTTTTCAGTCTTCTGCCATGGTGGCTAGGGTTATATTTAGGGTTGCTCGTAAACAGTGAACAAGGAGGGTCCAGTTGCATGTGGGGCTGCATAAAGGCTCCCCTGGGGAGTTCAGTTGTACCCAAAGCCTTCCTTTGGGGGCACTTTGGGATAGTCCAAGGGGAATCGCAATGCGATTTCTGAGGTCCGCTTTTTCAGTCTTCTCCCATTGTGCCGAGGGCTATATTTAGGCTTGCGGTGAAAGAGTGAACCCGGAGGGTCCAGTTGTATGTGGGGCTGCATAAAGGCTCCCCTGGGGAGTTCACTTGTACCCAAAGCCTTCCTCTGGGGGCACTTTTGGATGGGCAAATTAGGCTTTTAATGCATTTTCTGGGGCCCGAGTTTTCAGTCTTCTGCCATGCTGGCTAGGGATATATTTAGGGTTGCTGTAAAGAGCGAACACGGAGGGTCCAGTTGCATGTGGGGCTGCGTAAAGGCTCCCCTGGGGAGTTCAGATGTACCCAAAGCCTTCCTTTGGGGGCACTTTTGGATGCGCGAATGGGGCTCGTAACACATTTTCTGTGGCCCGAGCTTTCAGTCGACTGCCAGGCGTGCTAGGGCTATATTTAGGCTTGCGGTGAAAGAGTGAACCCGGAGGGTCCAGTTGCATGTGGGGCTGCATAAAGGCTCCCCTGGGGAGTTCACTTGTACCCAAAGCCTTCCTCTGGGGGCACTTTTGGATGGGCAAATTAGGCTTTTAATGCATTTTCTGTGGCCCGAGTTTTCAGTCTTCTGCCATGCTGGATAGGGTTATATTTAGGGTTGCTGTAAAGATCGAACACGGAGGGTCCAGTTGCATGTGGGGCTGCATAAAGGCTCCCCTGGGGAGTCCAGTTGTACCCAAAGCCTTCCTTTGGGGGCACTTTTGGATGCGCGAATGGGGCTCGTAACACATTTTCTGTGGCCCAAGCTTTCAGTCGACTTCCAGGCGTGCTAGGGCTATATTTAGGCTTGCGGTGAAAGAGTGAACCCGGAGGGTCCAGTTGCATGTGGGGCTGCATAAAGGCTCCCCTGGGGAGTTCAGTTGTACCCAAAGCCTTCCTTTGGGGGCACCTTAGGATGGTCAAATGGGGCTTGAAGCACGTTTTCTGTGGCCCGAGTTTTCAGTTTTCTGCCATGCTGGCTAGTGTTATATTTAGGGTTGCTTGTAAACAGCGAACACGGGGGGTCCAGTTGCGTATGGGCCTGCATAAAGGCTCCCCTGGGGAGTTCAGTTGTACCCAAAGCCTTCCTTTGGGGGCACTTCTGGATGACTGAATGGGGCTTGAAACGCATTTTCTGGAGCCCGAGTTTTCAGTCCTCTGCCATAGTAGCTAGGGGTATATTTAGGGTTGCTCGTAAACAGTGAACAAGGAGAGTCCAGTTGCATGTGGGGCTGCGTTAAGGCTCCCCTGGGGAGTTCAGTTGTACCCAAAGCCTTCCTCTGGGGGCACTTTTGGATGGGCGAATTAGGCATTTAACGCATTTTCTGGGGCCCGAGCTTTCAGTCGACTGCCAGGCGGGCCAGGGCTATATTTAGGGTTGCTGTGAAAGAGTGAACCCGGAGGGTCCAGTTGCATGTGGGGCTGCATAAAGGCTCCCCTGGGGAGTTCAGTTGCACCCAAAGCCTTCCTCTGGGGGCACATTTGGATGGGCGAATTAGGCTTTTATCGCATTTTCTGGGGCCCGAGTTTTCAGTCGACTGCCAGGCGGGCCAGGGCTATATTTAGGGTTGCTGTGAAAGAGTGAACCCGGAGGGTCCAGTTGCATGTGGGGCTGCATAAAGGCTCCCCTGGGGAGATCAGTTGTACCCAAAGCCTTCCATTGGGGGCACTTCTGGATTGGTGAATGGGGCTTGAAACGCTTTTTCTGGAGCCCGAGTTTTCAGTCTTCTGCCATGCTGGCTAGGGTTATATTTAGGGTTGCTGTAAAGAGCGAACACGGAGGTTCCAGTCGCATGTGGGGCTGCATAAAGGCTCCCCTGGGAAGTTCAGTTGTACCCAAAGCCTTCCTTTCGGGGCATTTCTGGATGGGCGAAAGGGGCTTGAAACGCTTTTTCTGTGGCCCGAGTTTTCAGTCTTCTGCCATGCTGGCTAGGGTTATATTTAGGGTTGCTGTAAAGAGCGAACACGGAGGGTCCAGTTGCATGTGGGGCTGCGTAAAGGCTCCCCTGGGGAGTTCAGTTGTACCCAAAGCCTTCCTCTGGGGGCACTTTTGGAGGGGCGAATTAGGCTTTTAATGCATTTTCTGGGGCCCGAGTTTTCAGTCGACTGCCAGGCGGGCCAGGGCTATATTTAGGGTTGCTGTGAAAGAGCGAATACGGAGGGTCCAGTTGCATGTGGGGCTGCGTTAAGGCTCCCCTGGGGAGTCCAGTTGTACCCAAAGCCTTCCTTTGGGGGCACTTTGGGATGGTCCAAGCGAAATCGCAATGCGTTTTCTGAGGCCCGCTTTTTCAGTCTTCTCCCATTGCGCCGAGGGCTATATTTAGGCATGCGGTGAAAGAGCGAACCCGGAGGGTCTAGTTGCATGAGGGGCTGCGTAAAGGCTCCCCTGGGGAGTTCAGATGTACCCAAAGCCTTCCTTTGGGGGCACTTTTGGATGGGCCAATTAGGCTTTTAATGCATTTTCTGTGGCCCGAGCTTTCAGTCGACTGCCAGGCGTGCTAGGGCTATATTTAGGCTTGCGGTGAAAGAGTGAACCCGGAGGGTCCAGTTGCATGTGGGGCTGCATAAAGGCTCCCCTTGGGAGTTCAGTTGTACCCAAAGCCTTCCTTTGGGGGCCCTTCTGGATGGGTGAATGGGGCTTGAAATGCATTTTCTGGAGCCCGAGTTTTCAGTCTTCTGCCATGGTGGCTAGGGGTATATTTAGGGTTGCTCGTAAACAGTGAACAAGGAGGGTCCAGTTGCATGTGGGGCTGCGTAAAGGCTCCCCTGGGGAGTTCAGTTGTACCCAAAGCCTTCCTCTGGGGGCACTTTTGGATGGGCGAATGAGGCTTTTAACGCATTTTCTGGGGCCTGAGTTTTCACTCTTCTGCCATGCTGGCTAGGGGTATATTTAGGGTTCCTCGTAAACAGTGAACAAGGAGGGTCCAGTTGCATGTGGGGCTGCGTAAAGGCTCCCCTGGGGAGTTCAGATGTACCCAAAGCCTTCCTTTGGGGGCACTTTTGGATGGGCGAATGTGGCTCGTAACACATTTTCTGTGGCCCGAGCTTTCAGTCGACTGCCAGGCGTGCTAGGGCTATATTTAGGCTTGCGGTGAAAGAGTGAACCCGGAGGGTCCAGTTGCATGTGGGCCTGCATAAAGGCTCCCCTGTGGAGTTCAGTTGTACCCAAAGCCTTCCTCTGGGGGCACTTCTGGATGGGTGAATGGGGCTTGAAACGCTTTTTCTTGAGCCCGAGTTTTCAGTCTTCTGCCATGGTGGCTAGGGTTATATTTAGGGTTGCTCGTAAACAGTGAACAAGGAGGGTCCAGTTGCATGTGGGGCTGCATAAAGGCTCCCCTGGGGAGTTCAGTTGTACCCAAAGCCTTTCTCTGGGTGCACATTTGGATGGGCGAATTAGGCTTTTAATGCATTTTCAGGGGCTCGAGTTTTCAGTCGACTGCCAGGCGGGCCAGGGCTATAGTTAGGGTTGCTGTGAAAGAGCGAATACGGAGGGTCCAGTTGCATGTGGGGCTGCATAAAGGCTCCCCTGGGGAGTTCAGATGTACCCAAAGCCTTCCTCTGGGTCACTTTTGGATGGGCGAATGGGGTTCGTAACACATTTTCTGTGGCCCGAGCTTTCAGTCGACTGCCAGGCGTGCTAGGGCTATATTTAGGGTTGCTGTGAAAGAGTGAACCCGGAGGGTCCAGTTGCATGTGGGGCTGCATAAAGGCTCCCCTGGGGAGTTCACTTGTACCCAAAGCCTTCCTTTGGGGGCACTTTGGGATAGTCCAAGGGGAATCGCAATGCGATTTCTGAGGTCCGCTTTTTCAGTCTTCTCCCATTGTGCCGAGGGCTATATTTAGGCTTGCGGTGAAAGAGTGAACCCGGAGGGTCCAGTTGTATGTGGGGCTGCATAAAGGCTCCCCTGGGGAGTTCACTTGTACCCAAAGCCTTCCTCTGGGGGCACTTTTGGATGGGCAAATTAGGCTTTTAATGCATTTTCTGGGGCCCGAGTTTTCAGTCTTCTGCCATGCTGGCTAGGGATATATTTAGGGTTGCTGTAAAGAGCGAACACGGAGGGTCCAGTTGCATGTGGGGCTGCATAAAGGCTCCCCTGGGGAGTTCAGATGTACCCAAAGCCTTCCTTTGGGGGCACTTTTGGATGCGCGAATGGGGCTCGTAACACATTTTCTGTGGCCCGAGCTTTCAGTCGACTGCCAGGCGTGCTAGGGCTATATTTAGGCTTGCGGTGAAAGAGTGAACCCGGAGGGTCCAGTTGCATGTGGGGCTGCATAAAGGCTCCCCTGGGGAGTTCACTTGTACCCAAAGCCTTCCTCTGGGGGCACTTTTGGATGGGCAAATTAGGCTTTTAATGCATTTTCTGTGGCCCGAGTTTTCAGTCTTCTGCCATGCTGGATAGGGTTATATTTAGGGTTGCTGTAAAGATCGAACACGGAGGGTCCAGTTGCATGTGGGGCTGCATAAAGGCTCCCCTGGGGAGTCCAGTTGTACCCAAAGCCTTCCTTTGGGGGCACTTTTGGATGCGCGAATGGGGCTCGTAACACATTTTCTGTGGCCCAAGCTTTCAGTCGACTGCCAGGCGTGCTAGGGCTATATTTAGGCTTGCGGTGAAAGAGTGAACCCGGAGGGTCCAGTTGCATGTGGGGCTGCATAAAGGCTCCCCTGGGGAGTTCAGTTGTACCCAAAGCCTTCCTTTGGGGGCACCTTAGGATGGTCAAATGGGGCTTGAAGCACGTTTTCTGTGGCCCGAGTTTTCAGTTTTCTGCCATGCTGGCTAGTGTTATATTTAGGGTTGCTTGTAAACAGCGAACACGGGGGGTCCAGTTGCGTATGGGCCTGCATAAAGGCTCCCCTGGGGAGTTCAGTTGTACCCAAAGCCTTCCTTTGGGGGCACTTCTGGATGACTGAATGGGGCTTGAAACGCATTTTCTGGAGCCCGAGTTTTCAGTCCTCTGCCATAGTAGCTAGGGGTATATTTAGGGTTGCTCGTAAACAGTGAACAAGGAGAGTCCAGTTGCATGTGGGGCTGCGTTAAGGCTCCCCTGGGGAGTTCAGTTGTACCCAAAGCCTTCCTCTGGGGGCACTTTTGGATGGGCGAATTAGGCATTTAACGCATTTTCTGGGGCCCGAGTTTTCAGTCGACTGCCAGGCGGGCCAGGGCTATATTTAGGGTTGCTGTGAAAGAGTGAACCCGGAGGGTCCAGTTGCATGTGGGGCTGCATAAAGGCTCCCCTGGGGAGTTCAGTTGCACCCAAAGCCTTCCTCTGGGGGCACATTTGGATGGGCGAATTAGGCTTTTATCGCATTTTCTGGGGCCCGAGTTTTCAGTCGACTGCCAGGCGGGCCAGGGCTATATTTAGGGTTGCTGTGAAAGAGTGAACCCGGAGGGTCCAGTTGCATGTGGGGCTGCATAAAGGCTCCCCTGGGAAGTTCAGTTGTACCCAAAGCCTTCCTTTCGGGGCATTTCTGGATGGGCGAAAGGGGCTTGAAACGCTTTTTCTGTGGCCCGAGTTTTCAGTCTTCTGCCATGCTGGCTAGGGTTATATTTAGGGTTGCTGTAAAGAGCGAACACGGAGGGTCCAGTTGCATGTGGGGCTGCGTAAAGGCTCCCCTGGGGAGTTCAGTTGTACCCAAAGCCTTCCTCTGGGGGCACTTTTGGAGGGGCGAATTAGGCTTTTAATGCATTTTCTGGGGCCCGAGTTTTCAGTCGACTGCCAGGCGGGCCAGGGCTATATTTAGGGTTGCTGTGAAAGAGCGAATACGGAGGGTCCAGTTGCATGTGGGGCTGCGTTAAGGCTCCCCTGGGGAGTCCAGTTGTACCCAAAGCCTTCCTTTGGGGGCACTTTGGGATGGTCCAAGCGAAATCGCAATGCGTTTTCTGAGGCCCGCTTTTTCAGTCTTCTTCCATTGCGCCGAGGGCTATATTTAGGCATGCGGTGAAAGAGCGAACCCGGAGGGTCTAGTTGCATGTGGGGCTGCGTAAAGGCTCCCCTGGGGAGTTCAGATGTACCCAAAGCCTTCCTTTGGGGGCACTTTTGGATGGGCCAATTAGGCTTTTAATGCATTTTCTGTGGCCCGAGCTTTCAGTCGACTGCCAGGCGTGCTAGGGCTATATTTAGGCTTGCGGTGAAAGAGTGAACCCGGAGGGTCCAGTTGCATGTGGGGCTGCATAAAGGCTCCCCTTGGGAGTTCAGTTGTACCCAAAGCCTTCCTTTGGGGGCCCTTCTGGATGGGTGAATGGGGCTTGAAACGCATTTTCTGGAGCCCGAGTTTTCAGTCTTCTGCCATGGTGGCTAGGGGTATATTTAGGGTTGCTCGTAAACAGTGAACAAGGAGGGTCCAGTTGCATGTGGGGCTGCGTAAAGGCTCCCCTGGGGAGTTCAGTTGTACCCAAAGCCTTCCTCTGGGGGCACTTTTGGATGGGCGAATGAGGCTTTTAACGCATTTTCTGGGGCCTGAGTTTTCACTCTTCTGCCATGCTGGCTAGGGGTATATTTAGGGTTGCTCGTAAACAGTGAACAAGGAGGGTCCAGTTGCATGTGGGGCTGCGTAAAGGCTCCCCTGGGGAGTTCAGATGTACCCAAAGCCTTCCTTTGGGGGCACTTTTGGATGGGCGAATGGGGCTCGTAACACATTTTCTGTGGCCCGAGCTTTCAGTCGACTGCCAGGCGTGCTAGGGCTATATTTAGGCTTGCGGTGAAAGAGTGAACCCGGAGGGTCCAGTTGCATGTGGGGCTGCATAAAGGCTCCCCTGGGGAGTTCAGTTGTACCCAAAGCCTTCCTTTGGGGGCACTTTAGGATGGTCAAATGGGGCTTGAAGCACGTTTTCTGTGGCCCGAGTTTTCAGTTTTCTGCCATGCTGGCTAGTGTTATATTTAGGGTTGCTTGTAAACAGCGAACACGGGGGGTCCAGTTGCGTATGGGCCTGCATAAAGGCTCCCCTGGGGAGTTCAGTTGTACCCAAAGCCTTCCTCTGGGGGCACTTGTGGATGGGTGAATGGGGCTTGAAACGCTTTTTCTTGAGCCCGAGTTTTCAGTCTTCTGCCATCGTGGCTAGGGTTATATTTAGGGTTGCTCGTAAACAGTGAACAAGGAGGGTCCAGTTGCATGTGGGGCTGCATAAAGGCTCCCCTGGGGAGTTCAGTTGTACCCAAAGCCTTTCTCTGGGTGCACATTTGGATGGGCAAATTAGGCTTTTAATGCATTTTCTGGGGCCCGAGATTTCAGTCAACTGCCAGGCGGGCCAGGGATATATTTAGGGTTGCTGTGAAAGAGCGAATATGGAGGGTCCAGTTGCATGTGGGGCTGCATAAAGGCTCCCCTGGGGAGTTCACTTGTACCCAAAGCCTTCCTTTGGGGGCACTTCTGGATGGGTGAATGGGGCTTGAAACACTTTTTCTGTGGCCCGAGTTTTCAGTTTTCTGCCATGCTGGCTAGTGTTATATTTAGGGTTGCTTGTAAACAGCGAACACGGGGGGTCCAGTTGCGTATGGGCCTGCATAAAGGCTCCCCTGGGGAGTTCACTTGTACCCAAAGCCTTCCTTTCGGGGCACTTTGGGATGGTCAAATGGGGCTTGAAGCACGTTTTCTGGAGCCCGATTTTTCAGTTGTCTGCCATGCGGGCCAGGGTTATATTTAGGGTTGCTGTGAAAGAGCGAATACGGAGGGTCCAGTTGCATGTGGGGCTGCGTAAAGGCTCCCCTGGGGAGTTCAGATGTACCCAAAGCCTTCCTTTGGGGGCACCTTAGGATGGTCAAATGGGGCTTGAAGCACGTTTTCTGTGGCCCGATTTTTCAGTCGTCTGCCATGCGGGCCAGGGTTATATTTAGGGTTGCTGTGAAAGAGCGAATACGGAGGGTCCAGTTGCATGTGGGGCTGCATAAAGGCTCCCCTGGGGAGTTCACTTGTACCCAAAGCCTTCCTTTGGGGGCACTTCTGGATGGGCGAAAGGGGCTTGAAACGCATTTTCTGGAGCCCAAGTTTTCAGTTTTCTGCCATGCTGGCTAGGGGTATATTTAGGGTTGCTCGTAAACAGTGAGCAAGGAGGGTCCAGTTGCATGTGGGGCTGCGTAAAGGCTCCCCTGGGGAGTTCAGATGTACCCAAAGCCTTCCTTTGGGGGCACTTTTGGATGGGCGAATGGGGCTCGTAACACATTTTCTGTGGCCCGAGCTTTCAGTCGACTGCCAGGCGTGCTAGGTCTATATTTACGCTTGCGGTGAAAGAGTGAACCCGGAGGGTCCAGTTGCATGTGGGGCTGCATAAAGGCTCCCCTGGGGAGCCCAGTTGTACCCAAAGCCTTCCTCTGGGGGCACTTCTGGATGGGTGAATGGGGCTTGAAACGCATTTTCTGGAGCCCGAGTTTTCAGTCTTCTGCCATGGTGGCTAGGGGTATATATAGGGTTTCTCGTAAACAGTGAACAAGGAGGGTCCAGTTGCATGTGGGGCTGCATAAAGGCTCCCCTGGGGAGTTCAGTTGTACCCAAAGCCTTCCTTTGGGGGCATTTCTGGATGGGCGAAAGGGGCTTGAAACGCTTTTTCTGTGGCCCGAGTTTTCAGTCTTCTGCCATGAAGGCTAGGGTTATATTTAGGGTTGCTGTAAAGAGCGAACACGGAGGGTCCAGTTACATGTGGGGCTGCATAAAGGTTCCCCTGGGGAGTTCAGTTGTACCCAAAGCCTTCCTCTGGGGGCACTTTTGGATGGGCGAATGGGGCTCGTAACACATTTTCTGTGGCCCGAGTTTTCAGTCGACTGCCAGGTGGGCCAGGGCTATATTTAGGGTTGCTGTGAAAGAGCGAATACGGAGGGTCCAGTTGCATGTGGGGCTGCGTTAAGGCTCCCCTGGGGAGTTCACTTGTACCCAAAGCCTTCCTTTGGGGGCACTTTGGGATGGTCCAAGCGAAATCGCAATGCGTTTTCTGAGGCCCGCTTTTTCAGTCTTCTCCCATTGCGCCGAGGGCTATATTTAGGCTTGCGGTGAAAGAGCGAACCCGGAGGGTCTAGTTGCATGTGGGGCTGCGTAAAGGCTCCCCTGGGGAGTTCAGATGTACCCAAAGCCTTCCTTTGGGGGCACTTTTGGATGGGCCAATTAGGCTTTTAATGCATTTTCTGTGGCCCGAGCTTTGAGTCGACTGCCAGGCGTGCTAGGGCTATATTTAGGCTTGCGGTGAAAGAGTGAACCCGGAGGGTCCAGTTGCATGTGGGGCTGCATAAAGGCTCCCCTGGGGAGTTCAGTTGTACCCAAAGCCTTCCTTTGGGGGCCCTTCTGGATGGGTGAATGGGGCTTGAAACGCATTTTCTGGAGCCCGAGTTTTCAGTCTTCTGCCATGCTGGCTAGGGGTATATTTAGGGTTGCTCGTAAACAGTGAACAAGGAGGGTCCAGTTGCATGTGGGGCTGCGTAAAGGCTCCCCTGGGGAGTTCAGTTGTACCCAAAGCCTTCCTCTGGGGGCACTTTTGGATGGGCGAATGAGGCTTTTAACGCATTTTCTGGGGCCCGAGTTTTCAGTCTTCTGCCATGGTGGCTAGGGGTATATATAGGGTTGCTCGTAAACAGTGAACAAGGAGGGTCCAGTTGCATGTGGGGCTGCATAAAGGCTCCCCTGGGGAGTTCAGTTGTACCCAAAGCCTTCCTTTGGGGGCATTTCTGGATGGGCGAAAGGGGCTTGAAACGCTTTTTCTGTGGCCCGAGTTTTCAGTCTTCTGCCATGCAGGCTAGGGTTATATTTAGGGTTGCTGTAAAGAGCGAACACGGAGGGTCCAGTTGCATGTGGGGCTGCATAAAGGTTCCCCTGGGGAGTTCAGTTGTACCCAAAGCCTTCCTCTGGGGGCACTTTTGGATGGGCGAATGGGGCTCGTAACACATTTTCTGTGGCCCGAGTTTTCAGTCGACTGCCAGGTGGGCCAGGGCTATATTTAGGGTTGCTGTGAAAGAGCGAATACGGAGGGTCCAGTTGCATGTGGGGCTGCGTTAAGGCTCCCCTGGGGAGTCCAGTTGTACCCAAAGCCTTCCTTTGGGGGCACTTTGGGATGGTCCAAGCGAAATCGCAATGCGTTTTCTGAGGCCCGCTTTTTCAGTCTTCTCCCATTGCGCCGAGGGCTATATTTAGGCTTGCGGTGAAAGAGCGAACCCGGAGGGTCTAGTTGCATGTGGGGCTGCGTAAAGGCTCCCCTGGGGAGTTCAGATGTACCCAAAGCCTTCCTTTGGGGGCACTTTTGGATGGGCCAATTAGGCTTTTAATGCATTTTCTGTGGCCCGAGCTTTGAGTCGACTGCCAGGCGTGCTAGGGCTATATTTAGGCTTGCGGTGAAAGAGTGAACCCGGAGGGTCCAGTTGCATGTGGGGCTGCATAAAGGCTCCCCTGGGGAGTTCAGTTGTACCCAAAGCCTTCCTTTGGGGGCCCTTCTGGATGGGTGAATGGGGCTTGAAACGCATTTTCTGGAGCCCGAGTTTTCAGTCTTCTGCCATGCTGGCTAGGGGTATATTTAGGGTTGCTCGTAAACAGTGAACAAGGAGGGTCCAGTTGCATGTGGGGCTGCGTAAAGGCTCCCCTGGGGAGTTCAGTTGTACCCAAAGCCTTCCTCTGGGGGCACTTTTGGATGGGCGAATGAGGCTTTTAACGCATTTTCTGGGGCCCGAGTTTTCAGTCGACTGCCATGCTGGCTAGGGGTATATTTAGGGTTGCTCGTAAACAGTGAACAAGGAGGGTCCAGTTGCATGTGGGGCTGCGTAAAGGCTCCCCTGGGGAGTTCAGATGTACCCAAAGCCTTCCTTTGGGGGCACTTTTGGAAAGGCGAATGGGGCTCGTAACACATTTTCTGTGGCCCGAGCTTTCAGTCGACTGCCAGGCGTGCTAGGGCTATATTTAGGCTTGCGGTGAAAGAGTGAACCCGGAGGGTCCAGTTGCATGTGGGGCTGCATAAAGGCTCCCCTGGGGAGTTCAGTTGTACGCAAAGCCTTCCTTTGGGGGCACTTTAGGATGGTCAAATGGGGCTTGAAGCACGTTTTCTGTGGCCCGAGTTTTCAGTTTTCTGCCATGCTGGCTAGTGTTATATTTAGGGTTGCTTGTAAACAGCGAACACGGGGGGTCCAGTTGCGTATGGGCGTGCATAAAGGCTCCCCTGGGGAGTTCAGTTGTACCCAAAGCCTTCCTTTGGGGGCACTTCTGGATGGGTGAATTGGGCTTGAAACGCATTTTCTGGAGCCCGAGTTTTCAGTCTTCTGCCATGCTGGCTAGGGTTATATTTAGGGTTGCTGTAAAGAGTGAACACGGAGGTTTCAGTCGCATGTGGGGCTGCATAAAGGCTCCCCTGGGGATTTCAGTTGTACCCAAAGCCTTCCTTTGGGGGCATTTCTGGATGGGCGAAAGGGGCTTGAAACGCTTTTTCTGTGGCCCGAGTTTTCAGTCTTCTGCCATGCTGGCTAGGGTTATATTTAGGGTTGCTGTAAAGAGCGAACACGGAGGGTCCAGTTGCATGTGGGGCTGCATAAAGGCTCCCCTGGGGAGTTCAGTTGTACCCAAAGCCTTCCTCTGGGGGCACTTTCGGAGGGGCGAATTAGGCTTTTAATGCATTTTCTGGGGCCCGAGTTTTCAGTCGACTGCCAGGCGGGCCAGGGCTATATTTAGGGTTCCTGTGAAAGAGCGAATACGGAGGGTCCAGTTGCATGTGGGGCTGCGTTAAGGCTCCCCTGGGGAGTCCAGTTGTACCCAAAGCCTTCCTTTGGGGGCACTTTTGGATGGTCCAAACGAAATCGCAATGCGTTTTCTGAGGCCCGCTTTTTCAGTCTTCTCCCATTGCGCCGAGGGCTATATTTAGGCTTGCGGTGAAAGAGTGAACCCGGAGGGTCCAGTTGCATGTGGGGCTGCATAAAGGCTCCCCTGGGGAGTTCAGTTGTACCCAAAGCCTTCCTTTGGGGGCCCTTCTGGATGGGTGAATGGGGCTTGAAACGCATTTTCTGGAGCCCGAGTTTTCAGTCTTCTGCCATGGTGGCTAGGGGTATATATAGGGTTGCTCATAAACAGTGAACAAGGAGGGTCCAGTTGCATGTGGGGCTGCGTAAAGGCTCCCCTGGGGAGTTCAGATGTACCCAAAGCCTTCCTCTGGGGGCACTTTTGGATGGGCGAATTAGGCTTTTAACGCATTTTCTGGGGCCCGAGTTTTCAGTCGACTGCCAGGCGAGACAAGGCGATATTTAGGGTTGCTGTGAAAGAGTGAACCCGGAGGGTCCAGTTGCATGTGGGGCTGCATAAAGGCTCCCCTGGGGAGTTCAGTTGTACCCAAAGCCTTCCTTTGGGGGCACTTTGGGATGGTCCAAGGGGAATCGCAATGCGATTTCTGAGGCCCGCTTTTTCAGTCTTCTCCCATTGTGCCGAGGGCTATATTTAGGGTTGCTGTGAAAGAGCAAATACGGACGGTCCAGTTGCATGTGGGGCTGCATAAAGGCTCCCCTGGGGAGTTCAGTTGTACCCAAAGCCTTCCTTTGGGGGCACTTCTGGATGGGTGAATGGGGCTTGAAACGCATTTTCTGGAGCCCGAGTTTTCAGTCTTCTGCCATGCTGGCTAGGGGTATATTTAGGGTTGCTCGTAAACACTGAAAAAGGAGGGTCCAGTTGCATGTGGGGCTGCATAAAGGCTCCCCTGGGGAGTTCACTTGTACCCAAAGCCTTCCTCTGGGGGCACTTTTGGATGGGCAAATTAGGCTTTTAATGCATTTTCTGGGGCCCGAGTTTTCAGTCTTCTGCCATGCTGGCTAGGGGTATATTTAGGGTTGCTCGTAAACACTGAAAAAGGAGGGTCCAGTTGCATGTGGGGCTGCATAAAGGCTCCCCTGGGGAGTTCACTTGTACCCAAAGCCTTCCTCTGGGGGCACTTTTGGATGGGCAAATTAGGCTTTTAATGCATTTTCTGGGGCCCGAGTTTTCAGTCTTCTGCCATGCTGGCTAGGGTTATATTTAGGGTTGCTGTAAAGAGCGAACACGGAGGGTCCAGTTGCATGTGGGGCTGCGTAAAGGCTCCCCTGGGGAGTCCAGTTGTACCCAAAGCCTTCCTTTGGGGGCACTTTTGGATGCGCGAATGGGGCTCGTAGCACATTTTCTGTGGCCCGAGCTTTCAGTCGACTGCCAGGCGTGCTAGGGCTATATTTAGGCTTGCGGTGAAAGAGTGAACCCGGAGGGTCCAGTTGCATGTGGGGCTGCATAAAGGCTCCCCTGGGGAGTTCAGTTGTACCCAAAGCCTTCCTTTGGGGGCACCTTAGGATGGTCAAATGGGGCTTGAAGCACGTTTTCTGTGGCCCGAGTTTTCAGTTTTCTGCCATGCTGGCTAATGTTATATTTAGGGTTGCTTGTAAACAGCGAACACGGGGGGTCCAGTTGCGTATGGGCCTGCATAAAGGCTCCCCTGGGGAGTTCAGTTGTACCCAAAGCCTTCCTTTGGGGGCACTTCTGGATGAGTGAATGGGGCTTGAAACGCATTTTCTGGAGCCCGAGTTTTCAGTCCTCTGTCATAGTAGCTAGGGGTATATTTAGGGTTGCTCGTAAACAGTGAACAAGGAGGGTCCAGTTGCATGTGGGGCTGCGTTAAGGCTCCCCTGGGGAGTTCAGTTGTACCCAAAGCCTTCCTCTGGGGGCAGTTTGGGATGGTCCAAGGGGAATCGCAATGCGATTTCTGAGGCCCGCTTTTTCAGTCTTCTCCCATTGTGCCGAGGGTTATATTTAGGCTTGCGGTGAAAGAGTGAACCCGGAGGGTCCAGTTGCATGTGGGGCTGCATAAAGGCTCCCCTGGGGAGTTCACTTGTACCCAAAGTCTTCCTTTGGGGGCACTTCTGGATGGGTGAATGGGGCTTGAAACGCATTTTCTGGAGCCCGAGTTTTCAGTCTTCTGCCATGGTGGCTAGGGTTATATTTAGGGTTGCTCGTAAACAGTGAACAAGGAGGGTCCAGTTGCATGTGGGGCTGCGTAAAGGCTCCCCTGGGGAGTTCAGATGTACCCAAAGCCTTCCTCTGGGGGCACTTTTGGATGGGCAAATTAGGATTTTAATGCATTTTCTGGGGCCCGAGATTTCAGTCAACTGCCAGGCGGGCCAGGGATATATTTAGGGTTGCTGTGAAAGAGCGAATATGGAGGGTCCAGTTGCATGTGGGGCTGCATAAAGGCTCCCCTGGGGAGTTCACTTGTACCCAAAGCCTTACTTTCGGGGCACTTTGGGATGGTCAAATGGGGCTTGAAGCAAGTTTTCTGGGGCCCGATTTTTCAGTTGTCTGCCATGCGGGCCGGGGTTATATTTAGGGTTGCTGTGAAAGAGCGAATACGGAGGGTCCAGTTGCATGTGGGGCTGCGTAAAGGCTCCCCTGGGGAGTTCAGATGTACCCAAAGCCTTCCTTTGGGGGCACTTTTGGATGGGCGAATGGGGCTCGTAACACATTTTCTGTGGCCCGAGCTTTCAGTCGACTGCCAGGCGTGCTAGGTCTATATTTACGCTTGCGGTGAAAGAGTGAACCCAGAGGGTCCAGTTGCATGTGGGGCTGCATAAAGGCTCCCCTGGGGAGTCCAGTTGTACCCAAAGCCTTCCTTTGGGGGCACTTCTGGATGGGTGAATGGGGCTTGAAACGCATTTTCTGGAGCCCGAGTTTTCAGTCTTCTGCCATGGTGGCTAGGGGTATATATAGGGTTGCTCGTAAAGAGTGAACAAGGAGGGTCCAGTTGCATGTGGGGCTGCATAAAGGCTCCCCTGGGGAGTTCAGTTGTACCCAAAGCCTTCCTTTGGGGGCATTTCTGGATGGGCGAAAGGGGCTTGAAACGCTTTTTCTGTGGCCCGAGTTTTCAGTCTTCTGCCATGCAGGCTAGGGTTATATTTAGGGTTGCTGTAAAGAGCGAACACGGAGGGTCCAGTTGCATGTGGGGCTGCGTAAAGGCTCCCCTGGGGAGTTCAGTTGTACCCAAAGCCTTCCTCTGGGGGCACTTTTGGAGGGGCGAATTAGGCTTTTAATGCATTTTCTGGGGCCCGAGTTTTCAGTCGACTGCCAGGCGGGCCAGGGCTATATTTAGGGTTGCTGTGAAAGAGCGAATACGGAGGGTCCAGTGTCATGTGGGGCTGCGTTAAGGCTCCCCTGGGGAGTCCAGTTGTACCCAAAGCCTTCCTTTGGGGGCACTTTGGGATGGTCCAAGCGAAATCGCAATGCGTTTTCTGAGGCCCGCTTTTTCAGTCTTCTCCCATTTGCGCCGAGGGCTATATTTAGGCTTGCGGTGAAAGAGCGAACCCGGAGGGTCTAGTTGCATGTGGGGCTGCGTAAAGGCTCCCCTGGGGAGTTCAGATGTACCCAAAGCCTTCCTTTGGGGGCCCTTCTGGATGGGTGAATGGGGCTTGAAACGCATTTTCTGGAGCCCGAGTTTTCAGTCTTCTGCCATGGTGGCTAGGGGTATATTTAGGGTTGCTCGTAAACAGTGAACAAGGAGGGTCCAGTTGCATGTGGGGCTGCGTAAAGGCTCCCCTGGGGAGTTCAGTTGTACCCAAAGCCTTCCTCTGGGGGCACTTTTGGATGGGCGAATGAGGCTTTTAACGCATTTTCTGGGGCCTGAGTTTTCAGTCTTCTGCCATGCTGGCCACGGGTATATTTAGGGTTGCTCGTAAACAGTGAACAAGGAGGGTCCAGTTGCATGTGGGGCTGCGTAAAGGCTCCCCTGGGGAGTTCAGATGTACCCAAAGCCTTCCTTTGGGGGCACTTTTGGATGGGCGAATGGGGCTCGTAACACATTTTCTGTGGCCCGAGCTTTCAGTCGACTGCCAGGCGTGCTAGGGCTATATTTAGGCTTGCGGTGAAAGAGTGAACCCGGAGGGTCCATTTGCATGTGGGGCTGCATAAAGGCTCCCCTGGGGAGTTCAGTTGTACCCAAAGCCTTCCTTTGGGGGCACTTTAGGATGGTCAAATGGGGCTTGAAGCACGTTTTCTGTGGCCCGAGTTTTCAGTTTTCTGCCATGCTGGCTAGTGTTATATTTAGGGTTGCTTGTAAACAGCGAACACGGGGGGTCCAGTTGCGTATGGGCCTGCATAAAGGCTCCCCTGGGGAGTTCAGTTGTACCCAAAGCCTTTCTCTGGGTGCACATTTGGATGGGGAATTAGGCTTTTAATGCATTTTCAGGGGCTCGAGTTTTCAGTCGACTGCCAGGCGGGCCAGGGCTATATTTAGGGTTGCTGTGAAAGAGCGAATACGGAGGGTCCAGTTGCATGTGGGGCTGCATAAAGGCTCCCCTGGGGAGTTCAGTTGTACCCAAAGCCTTCCTTTGGGGGCACTTCTGGATGGGTGAATGGGGCTTGAAACGCATTTTCTGGAGCCCGAGTTTTCAGTCTTCTGCCATGCTGGCTAGGGGTATATTTAGGGTTGCTCGTAAACAGTGAACAAGGAGGGTCCAGTTGCATGTGGGGCTGCGTAAAGGCTCCCCTGGGGAGTTCAGTTGTACCCAAAGCCTTCCTCTGGGGGCACTTTTGGATGGGCGAATGAGGCTTTTAACGCATTTTCTGGGGCCTGAGTTTTCAGTCTTCTGCCATGCTGGCTAGGGGTATATTTAGGGTTGCTCGTAAACAGTGAACAAAGAGGGTCCAGTTGCATGTGGGGCTGCGTAAAGGCTCCCCTGGGGAGTTCAGTTGTACCCAAAGCCTTCCTTTGGGGGCACTTTTGGATGGGCGAATGGGGCTCGTAACACATTTTCTGTGGCCCGAGCTTTCATTCGACTGCCAGGCGTGCTAGGGCTATATTTAGGCTTGCGGTGAAAGAGTGAACCCGGAGGGTCCAGTTGCATGTGGGGCTGCATAAAGGCTCCCCTGGGGAGTTCAGTTGTACGCAAAGCCTTCCTTTGGAGGCACTTTAGGATGGTCAAATGGGGCTTGAAGCACGTTTTCTGTGGCCCGAGTTTTCAGTTTTCTGCCATGCTGGCTAGTGTTATATTTAGGGTTGCTTGTAAACAGCGAACACGGGGGGTCCAGTTGGGTATGGGCGTGCATAAAGGCTCCCCTGGGGAGTTCAGTTGTACCCAAAGCCTTCCTTTGGGGGCCCTTCTGGATGGGTGAATTGGGCTTGAAACGCATTTTCTGGAGTCCGAGTTTTCAGTCTTCTGCCATGGTGGCTAGGGGTATATTGAGGGTTGCTCGTAAACAGTGAACAAGGAGGGTCCAGTTGCATGTGGGGCTGCGTTAAGGCTCCCCTGGGGAGTTCAGTTGTACCCAAAGCCTTCCTCTGGGGGCACTTTTGGATGGGCAAATTAGGCTTTTAATGCATTTTCTGGGGCCCGAGTTTTCAGTCGACTGCCAGGCGGGCCAGAGCTATATTTAGGCTTGCGGTGAAATAGTGAACCTGGAGGGTCCAGTTGCATGTGGGGCTGCATAAAGGCTCCCCTGGGGAGTTCACTTGTACCCAAATCCATCCTCTGGGGGCACTTCTGGATGGGTGAATGGGGCTTGAAACGCATTTTCTGGAGCCCGAGTTTTAAGTCTTCTGCCATGGTGGCTAGGGTTATATTTAGGGTTGCTGTAAAGAGCGAACACGGAGGGTCCAGTTGCATGTGGGGCTGCGTAAAGGCTCCCCTGGGGAGTTCAGATGTACCCAAAGCCTTCCTTTGGGGGCACTTTTGGATGGGCGAATGGGGCTCGTAACACATTTTCTGTGGCCCGAGCTTTCAGTCGACTGCCAGGCGTGCTAGGGCTATATTTAGGGTTGCTGTGAAAGAGTGAACCCGGAGGGTCCATTTGCATGTGGGGCTGCATAAAGGCTCCCCTGGGGAGTTCAGTTGTACCCAAAGCCTTCCTTTGGGGGCACTTTAGGATGGTCAAATGGGGCTTGAAGCACGTTTTCTGTGGCCCGAGTTTTCAGTTTTCTGCCATGCTGGCTAGTGTTATATTTAGGGTTGCTTGTAAACAGCGAACACGGGGGGTCCAGTTGCGTATGGGCCTGCATAAAGGCTCCCGTGGGGAGTTCAGTTGTACCCAAAGCCTTCCTTTGGGGGCACTTCTGGATGGGTGAATGGGGCTTGAAACGCATTTTCTGGAGCCCTAGTCTTCAGTCTTCTGCCATGGTGGCTAGGGGTATATTTAGGGTTGCTCATAAACAGTGAACAAGTAGGGTCCAGTTGCATGTGGGGCTGCGTTAAGGCTCCCCTGGGGAGTTCACTTGTACCCAAAGCCTTCCTCTGGGGGAACATTTGGATGGGCGAATTAGGCTTTTAATGCATTTTCTGTGGCCCGAGTTTTCAGTCGACTGCCAGGCGGGCCAGGGCTATATTTAGGGTTGCTGTGAAAGTGCGAATACGGAGGGTCCAGTTGCATGTGGGGCTGCGTTAAGGCTCCCCTGGGGAGTTCAGTTGTACCCAAAGCCATCCTTTGGGGGCACTTCTGGATGGGTGAATGGGGCTTGAAACGCATTTTCTGTGGCCCGAGTTTTCAGTTTTCTGCCCTGCTGGCTATTGTTATATTTAGGGTTGCTTGTAAAGAGCGAACAAGGAGGGTCCAGTTGCATGTGTTGCTGCATAAAGGCTCCCCTGGGGAGTTCAGTTGTACCCAAAGCCTTCCTTTGGGGGCACTTCTGGATGGGCGAAAGGGGCTTGAAACGCTTTTTCTGTGGCCCGAGTTTTCAGTCTTCTGCCATGCTGGCTAGGGGTATATTTAGGGTTGCTCGTAAACAGTGAACAAGGAGGGTCCAGTTGCATGTGGGGCTGCATAAAGGCTCCCCTGGGGAGTTCAGTTGTACCCAAAGCCTTCCTCTGGGGGCACTTTTGGATGGGCGAATTAGGCTTTTAACAGTTTTTCTGTGGCACGAGTTTTCAGTCGACTGCCAGGCGGGCCAGGGCTATATTTAGGGTTGCTGTGAAAGAGCGAATACGGAGGGTCCAGTTGCATGTGGGGCTGCGTAAAGGCTCCCCTGGGGAGTTCAGATGTACCCAATGCCTTCCTTTGGGAGCACTTTTGGATGGGCGAATGGGGCTCGTAGCACATTTTCTGTGGCCCGAGCTTTCAGTCGACTGCCAGGCGTGCTAGGGCTATATTTACGCTTGCGGTGAAAGAGTGAACCCGGAGGGTCCAGTTGCATGTGGGGCTGCATAAAGGCTCCCCTGGGGAGTTCAGTTGTACCCAAAGCCTTCCTTTGGGGGCACTTCTGGATGGGTGAATGGGGCTTGAAACGCATTTTCTGGAGCCCGAGTTTTCAGTCGTCTGCCATGGTGGCTAGGGGTATATTTAGGGTTGCTCGTAAACAGTGAACAAGGAGGGACCAGTTGCATGTGGGGCTGCGTAAAGGCTCCCCTGGGGAGTCCAGTTGTACCCAAAGCCTTGCTTTGGGGGCACTTTTGGATGGTCCAAGGGGAATCGCAATGCGTTTTCTGAGGCCAGCTTTTTCAGTCTTCTCCCATTGCGCCGAGGGCTATATTTAGGCTTGCGTTGAAAGAGTGAACCCGGAGGGTCCAGTTGCATGTGGGGCTGCATAAAGGCTCCCCTGGGGAGTTCACTTGTACCCAAAGCCTTCCTTTGGGGGCACTTTTAGATGGGTGAATGGGGCTTGAAACGCATTTTCTGGGGCCCGAGTTTTCAGTCGACTGTCAGGCGGGCCAGGGCTATATTTAGGGTTGCTGTGAAAGAGCGAATACGGAGGGTCCAGTTGCATGTGGGGCTGCCTAAAGGCTCCCCTGGAGAGTTCACTTGTACCCAAAGCCTTCCTTTGGGGGCACTTTTGGATGGGCGAATTAGGCTTTTAACGCATTTTCTGGGGCCCGAGTTTTCAGTCGACTGCCAGGCGGGCCAGGGCTATATTTAGGGTTGCTGTGAAAGAGTGAACCCGGAGGGTCCAGTTGCATGTGGGGCTGCATACATCCTCCCCTGGGGAGTTCACTTGTACCCAAATCCATCCTTTGGGGGCACTTCTGGATGGGTGAATTGGGCTTGAAACGCTTTTTCTGTGGCCCGAGTTTTCAGTTTTCTGCCCTGCTGGCTATTGTTATATTTAGGGTTGCTTGTAAAGAACGAACACGGGGGGTCCAGTTGCGTATGGGCCTGCATAAAGGCTCCCCTGGGGAGTCCAGTTGTACCCAAAGCCTTCCTTTGGGAGCACTTTTGGATGGTCCAAGGGGAATCGTTATGCGTTTTCGGAGGCCAGCTTTTTCAGTCTTCTCCCATTGCGCCGAGAGGTATATATAGTGTTGCGGTGAAAGAGTGAACCCGGAGGGTCCAGTTGCATGTGGGGCTGCATAAAGGCTCCCCTGGGGAGTTCACTTGTACCCAAAGCCTTCCTTTGGGGGCACTTCTGGATGGGTGAATGGGGCTTGAAACGCATTTTCTGGAGCCCGAGTTTTCAGTCTTCTGCCATGGTGGCTAGGGGTATATTTAGGGTTGCTCGTAAACAGTGAGCAAGGAGGGTCCAGTTGCATGTGGGGCTGCATAAAGGCTCCCCTGGGGAGTTCAGCTGTACCCAAAGCCTTCCTCTGGGGGCACTTTTGGATGGGCGAATGAGGCTTTTAACGCATTTTCTGGGGCCTGAGTTTTCAGTCTTCTGCCATGCTGGCTAGGGGTATATTTAGGGTTGCTCGTAAACAGTGAACAAAGAGGGTCCAGTTGCATGTGGGGCTGCGTAAAGGCTCCCCTGGGGAGTTCAGTTGTACCCAAAGCCTTCCTTTGGGGGCACTTTTGGATGGGCGAATGGGGCTCGTAACACATTTTCTGTGGCCCGAGCTTTCATTCGACTGCCAGGCGTGCTAGGGCTATATTTAGGCTTGCGGTGAAAGAGTGAACCCGGAGGGTCCAGTTGCATGTGGGGCTGCATAAAGGCTCCCCTGGGGAGTTCAGTTGTACGCAAAGCCTTCCTTTGGAGGCACTTTAGGATGGTCAAATGGGGCTTGAAGCACGTTTTCTGTGGCCCGAGTTTTCAGTTTTCTGCCATGCTGGCTAGTGTTATATTTAGGGTTGCTTGTAAACAGCGAACACGGGGGGTCCAGTTGGGTATGGGCGTGCATAAAGGCTCCCCTGGGGAGTTCAGTTGTACCCAAAGCCTTCCTTTGGGGGCCCTTCTGGATGGGTGAATTGGGCTTGAAACGCATTTTCTGGAGCCCGAGTTTTCAGTCTTCTGCCATGGTGGCTAGGGGTATATTGAGGGTTGCTCGTAAACAGTGAACAAGGAGGGTCCAGTTGCATGTGGGGCTGCGTTAAGGCTCCCCTGGGGAGTTCAGTTGTACCCAAAGCCTTCCTCTGGGGGCACTTTTGGATGGGCAAATTAGGCTTTTAATGCATTTTCTGGGGCCCGAGTTTTCAGTCGACTGCCAGGCGGGCCAGAGCTATATTTAGGCTTGCGGTGAAATAGTGAACCTGGAGGGTCCAGTTGCATGTGGGGCTGCATAAAGGCTCCCCTGGGGAGTTCACTTGTACCCAAATCCATCCTCTGGGGGCACTTCTGGATGGGTGAATGGGGCTTGAAACGCATTTTCTGGAGCCCGAGTTTTAAGTCTTCTGCCATGGTGGCTAGGGTTATATTTAGGGTTGCTGTAAAGAGCGAACACGGAGGGTCCAGTTGCATGTGGGGCTGCGTAAAGGCTCCCCTGGGGAGTTCAGATGTACCCAAAGCCTTCCTTTGGGGGCACTTTTGGATGGGCGAATGGGGCTCGTAACACATTTTCTGTGGCCCGAGCTTTCAGTCGACTGCCAGGCGTGCTAGGGCTATATTTAGGGTTGCTGTGAAAGAGTGAACCCGGAGGGTCCATTTGCATGTGGGGCTGCATAAAGGCTCCCCTGGGGAGTTCAGTTGTACCCAAAGCCTTCCTTTGGGGGCACTTTAGGATGGTCAAATGGGGCTTGAAGCACGTTTTCTGTGGCCCGAGTTTTCAGTTTTCTGCCATGCTGGCTAGTGTTATATTTAGGGTTGCTTGTAAACAGCGAACACGGGGGGTCCAGTTGCGTATGGGCCTGCATAAAGGCTCCCGTGGGGAGTTCAGTTGTACCCAAAGCCTTCCTTTGGGGGCACTTCTGGATGGGTGAATGGGGCTTGAAACGCATTTTCTGGAGCCCTAGTCTTCAGTCTTCTGCCATGGTGGCTAGGGGTATATTTAGGGTTGCTCATAAACAGTGAACAAGTAGGGTCCAGTTGCATGTGGGGCTGCGTTAAGGCTCCCCTGGGGAGTTCACTTGTACCCAAAGCCTTCCTCTGGGGGAACATTTGGATGGGCGAATTAGGCTTTTAATGCATTTTCTGTGGCCCGAGTTTTCAGTCGACTGCCAGGCGGGCCAGGGCTATATTTAGGGTTGCTGTGAAAGTGCGAATACGGAGGGTCCAGTTGCATGTGGGGCTGCGTTAAGGCTCCCCTGGGGAGTTCAGTTGTACCCAAAGCCATCCTTTGGGGGCACTTCTGGATGGGTGAATGGGGCTTGAAACGCATTTTCTGTGGCCCGAGTTTTCAGTTTTCTGCCCTGCTGGCTATTGTTATATTTAGGGTTGCTTGTAAAGAGCGAACAAGGAGGGTCCAGTTGCATGTGTTGCTGCATAAAGGCTCCCCTGGGGAGTTCAGTTGTACCCAAAGCCTTCCTTTGGGGGCACTTCTGGATGGGCGAAAGGGGCTTGAAACGCTTTTTCTGTGGCCCGAGTTTTCAGTCTTCTGCCATGCTGGCTAGGGGTATATTTAGGGTTGCTCGTAAACAGTGAACAAGGAGGGTCCAGTTGCATGTGGGGCTGCATAAAGGCTCCCCTGGGGAGTTCAGTTGTACCCAAAGCCTTCCTCTGGGGGCACTTTTGGATGGGCGAATTAGGCTTTTAACAGTTTTTCTGTGGCACGAGTTTTCAGTCGACTGCCAGGCGGGCCAGGGCTATATTTAGGGTTGCTGTGAAAGAGCGAATACGGAGGGTCCAGTTGCATGTGGGGCTGCGTAAAGGCTCCCCTGGGGAGTTCAGATGTACCCAATGCCTTCCTTTGGGAGCACTTTTGGATGGGCGAATGGGGCTCGTAGCACATTTTCTGTGGCCCGAGCTTTCAGTCGACTGCCAGGCGTGCTAGGGCTATATTTACGCTTGCGGTGAAAGAGTGAACCCGGAGGGTCCAGTTGCATGTGGGGCTGCATAAAGGCTCCCCTGGGGAGTTCAGTTGTACCCAAAGCCTTCCTTTGGGGGCACTTCTGGATGGGTGAATGGGGCTTGAAACGCATTTTCTGGAGCCCGAGTTTTCAGTCGTCTGCCATGGTGGCTAGGGGTATATATAGGGTTGCTCGTAAACAGTGAACAAGGAGGGACCAGTTGCATGTGGGGCTGCGTAAAGGCTCCCCTGGGGAGTCCAGTTGTACCCAAAGCCTTGCTTTGGGGGCACTTTTGGATGGTCCAAGGGGAATCGCAATGCGTTTTCTGAGGCCAGCTTTTTCAGTCTTCTCCCATTGCGCCGAGGGCTATATTTAGGCTTGCGTTGAAAGAGTGAACCCGGAGGGTCCAGTTGCATGTGGGGCTGCATAAAGGCTCCCCTGGGGAGTTCACTTGTACCCAAAGCCTTCCTTTGGGGGCACTTTTAGATGGGTGAATGGGGCTTGAAACGCATTTTCTGGGGCCCGAGTTTTCAGTCGACTGTCAGGCGGGCCAGGGCTATATTTAGGGTTGCTGTGAAAGAGCGAATACGGAGGGTCCAGTTGCATGTGGGGCTGCCTAAAGGCTCCCCTGGAGAGTTCACTTGTACCCAAAGCCTTCCTTTGGGGGCACTTTTGGATGGGCGAATTAGGCTTTTAACGCATTTTCTGGGGCCCGAGTTTTCAGTCGACTGCCAGGCGGGCCAGGGCTATATTTAGGGTTGCTGTGAAAGAGTGAACCCGGAGGGTCCAGTTGCATGTGGGGCTGCATACATCCTCCCCTGGGGAGTTCACTTGTACCCAAATCCATCCTTTGGGGGCACTTCTGGATGGGTGAATTGGGCTTGAAACGCTTTTTCTGTGGCCCGAGTTTTCAGTTTTCTGCCCTGCTGGCTATTGTTATATTTAGGGTTGCTTGTAAAGAACGAACACGGGGGGTCCAGTTGCGTATGGGCCTGCATAAAGGCTCCCCTGGGGAGTCCAGTTGTACCCAAAGCCTTCCTTTGGGAGCACTTTTGGATGGTCCAAGGGGAATCGCAATGCGTTTTCTGAGGCCCGCTTTTTCAGTCTTCTCCCATTGCGCCGAGAGGTATATATAGTGTTGCGGTGAAAGAGTGAACCCGGAGGGTCCAGTTGCATGTGGGGCTGCATAAAGGCTCCCCTGGGGAGTTCACTTGTACCCAAAGCCTTCCTTTGGGGGCACTTCTGGATGGGTGAATGGGGCTTGAAACGCATTTTCTGGAGCCCGAGTTTTCAGTCTTCTGCCATGGTGGCTAGGGGTATATTTAGGGTTGCTCGTAAACAGTGAGCAAGGAGGGTCCAGTTGCATGTGGGGCTGCATAAAGGCTCCCCTGGGGAGTTCAGCTGTACCCAAAGCCTTCCTCTGGGGGCACTTTTGGATGGGCGAATTAGGCTTTTAACAGTTTTTCTGGGGCCCGAGTTTTCAGTCGACTGCCAGGCGGGCCAGGGATATATTAAGGGTTGCTGTGAAAGAGCGAATACGGAGGGTCCAGTTGCATGTGGGGCTGCGTTAAGGCTCCCCTGGGGAGTCCAGTTGTACCCAAAGCCTTCCTTTGGGAGCACTTTTGGATGGTTCAAGGGGAATTGCAATGTGTTTTCTGAGGCCCGCTTTGTCAGTCTTCTCCCATTGCGCCGAGGGCTATATTTAGGCTTGCGGTGAAAGAGTGAACCCGGAGTGTCCAGTTGCATGTGGGGCTGCATAAAGGCTCCCCTGGGGAGTTCAGTTGTACCCAAAGCCTTCCTTTGGGGGGACTTCTGGATGGGTGAATGGGGCTTGAAACGCTTTTTCTGTGGCCCGAGTTTTCAGTTTTCTGCCATGCTGGCTAGTGTTATATTTAGGGTTGCTTGTAAACAGCGAACACGGGGGGTCCAGTTGCGTATGGGCATGCATAAAGGCTCCCCTGGGGAATTCAGTTGTACCCAAAGCCTTCCTTTGGGGGCACTTTTGGATGGTCGAATGGGGCTTGTAGCACGTTTTCTGGGGCCCGATTTTTCAGTCGTCTGCCATGCGGGCCAGGGTTATATTTAGGGTTGCTGTGAAAGAGCGAATACGGAGGGTCCAGTTGCATGTGGGGCTGCATAAAGGCTCCCCTGGGGAGTTCACTTGTACCCAAAGCCTTCCTTTGGGGGCACTTCTGGATGGGCGAAAGGGGCTTGAAACGCATTTTCTGGAGCCCAAGTTTTCAGTTTTCTGCCATGCTGGCTAGGGGTATATTTAGGGTTGCTCGTAAACAGTGAGCAAGGAGGGTCCAGTTGCATGTGGGGCTGCGTAAAGGCTCCCCTGGGGAGTTCAGTTGTACCCAAAGCCTTCCTCTGGGGGCACTTCTGGATGGGCGAATTAGGCTTTTAACGCATTTTCTGGGGCCCGAGTTTTCAGTCGACTGCCAGGCGGGCCAGGGCTATATTTAGGGTTGCTGTGAAAGAGCGAATACGGAGGGTCCAGTTGCATGTGGGGCTGCATAAAGGCTCCCCTGGGGAGTTCACTTGTACCCAAAGCCTTCCTTTGGGGGCACTTCTGGATGGGTGAATGGGGCTTGAAACGCATTTTCTGGAGCCCGAGTTTTCAGTCTTCTGCCATGGTGGCTAGGGTTATATTTAGGGTTGCTCGTAAACAGTGAACAAGGAGGGTCCAGTTGCATGTGGGGCTGCGTAAAGGCTCCCCTGGGGAGTTCAGATGTACCCAAAGCCTTCCTCTGGGGGCACTTTTGGATGGGCAAATTAGGCTTTTAATGCATTTTCTGGGGCCCGAGATTTCAGTCAACTGCCAGGCGGGCCAGGGATATATTTAGGGTTGCTGTGAAAGAGCGAATATGGAGGGTCCAGTTGCATGTGGGGCTGCATAAAGGCTCCCCTGGGGAGTTCACTTGTACCCAAAGCCTTCCTTTGGGGGCACTTCTGGATGGGTGAATGGGGCTTGAAACGCTTTTTCTGTGGCCCGAGTTTTCAGTTTTCTGCCATGCTGGCTAGTGTTATATTTAGGGTTGCTTGTAAACAGCGAACACGGGGGGTCCAGTTGCGTATGGGCCTGCATAAAGGCTCCCCTCGGGAGTTCACTTGTACCCAAAGCCTTCCTTTGGGGGCACTTCTGGATGGTCAAATGGGGCTTGAAGCAAGTTTTCTGGGGCCCGATTTTTCAGTTGTCTGCCATGCGGGCCGGGGTTATATTTAGGGTTGCTGTGAAAGAGCGAATACGGAGGGTCCAGTTGCATGTGGGGCTGCGTAAAGGCTCCCCTGGGGAGTTCAGATGTACCCAAAGCCTTCCTTTGGGGGCACTTTTGGATGGGCGAATGGGGCTCGTAACACATTTTCTGTGGCCCGAGCTTTCAGTCGACTGCCAGGCGTGCTAGGTCTATATTTACGCTTGCGGTGAAAGAGTGAACCCGGAGGGTCCAGTTGCATGTGGGGCTGCATAAAGGCTCCCCTGGGGAGTCCAGTTGTACCCAAAGCCTTCCTTTGGGGGCACTTCTGGATGGGTGAATGGGGCTTGAAACGCATTTTCTGGAGCCCGAGTTTTCAGTCTTCTGCCATGGTGGCTAGGGGTATATATAGGGTTGCTCGTAAAGAGTGAACAAGGAGGGTCCAGTTGCATGTGGGGCTGCATAAAGGCTCCCCTGGGGAGTTCAGTTGTACCCAAAGCCTTCCTTTGGGGGCATTTCTGGATGGGCGAAAGGGGCTTGAAACGCTTTTTCTGTGGCCCGAGTTTTCAGTCTTCTGCCATGCAGGCTAGGGTTATATTTAGGGTTGCTGTAAAGAGCGAACACGGAGGGTCCAGTTGCATGTGGGGCTGCGTAAAGGCTCCCCTGGGGAGTTCAGTTGTACCCAAAGCCTTCCTCTGGGGGCACTTTTGGAGGGGCGAATTAGGCTTTTAATGCATTTTCTGGGGCCCGAGTTTTCAGTCGACTGCCAGGCGGGCCAGGGCTATATTTAGGGTTGCTGTGAAAGAGCGAATACGGAGGGTCCAGTGTCATGTGGGGCTGCGTTAAGGCTCCCCTGGGGAGTCCAGTTGTACCCAAAGCCTTCCTTTGGGGGCACTTTGGGATGGTCCAAGCGAAATCGCAATGCGTTTTCTGAGGCCCGCTTTTTCAGTCTTCTCCCATTTGCGCCGAGGGCTATATTTAGGCTTGCGGTGAAAGAGCGAACCCGGAGGGTCTAGTTGCATGTGGGGCTGCGTAAAGGCTCCCCTGGGGAGTTCAGATGTACCCAAAGCCTTCCTTTGGGGGCCCTTCTGGATGGGTGAATGGGGCTTGAAACGCATTTTCTGGAGCCCGACTTTTCAGTCTTCTGCCATGCTGGCTAGGGGTATATTTAGGGTTGCTCGTAAACAGTGAACAAGGAGGGTCCAGTTGCATGTGGGGCTGCGTAAAGGCTCCCCTGGGGAGTTCAGTTGTACCCAAAGCCTTCCTCTGGGGGCACTTTTGGATGGGCGAATGAGGCTTTTAACGCATTTTCTGGGGCCTGAGTTTTCAGTCTTCTGCCATGCTGGCTAGGGGTATATTTAGGGTTGCTCGTAAACAGTGAACAAGGAGGGTCCAGTTGCATGTGGGGCTGCGTAAAGGCTCCCCTGGGGAGTTCAGATGTACCCAAAGCCTTCCTTTGGGGGCACTTTTAGATGGGCGAATGGGCCTCGTAACACATTTTCTGTGGCCCGAGCTTTCAGTCGACTGCCAGGCGTGCTAGGGCTATATTTAGGCTTGCGGTGAAAGAGTGAACCCGGAGGGTCCATTTGCATGTGGGGCTGCATAAAGGCTCCCCTGGGGAGTTCAGTTGTACGCAAAGCCTTCCTTTGGGGGCACTTTAGGATGGTCAAATGGGGCTTGAAGCACGTTTTCTGTGGCCCGAGTTTTCAGTTTTCTGCCATGCTGGCTAGTGTTATATTTAGGGTTGCTTGTAAACAGCGAACACGGGGGGTCCAGTTGCGTATGGGCCTGCATAAAGGCTCCCCTGGGGAGTTCAGTTGTACCCAAAGCCTTTCTCTGGGTGCACATTTGGATGGGCGAATTAGGCTTTTAATGCATTTTCAGGGGCTCGAGTTTTCAGTCGACTACCAGGCGGGCCAGGGCTATATTTAGGGTTGCTGTGAAAGAGCGAATACGGAGGGTCCAGTTGCATGTGGGGCTGCATAAAGGCTCCCCTGGGGAGTTCAGTTGTACCCAAAGCCTTCCTTTGGGGGCACTTCTGGATGGGTGAATGGGGCTTGAAACGCATTTTCTGGAGCCCGAGTTTTCAGTCTTCTGCCATGCTGGCTAGGGGTATATTTAGGGTTGCTCGTAAACAGTGAACAAGGAGGGTCCAGTTGCATGTGGGGCTGCGTAAAGGCTCCCCTGGGGAGTTCAGTTGTACCCAAAGCCTTCCTCTGGGGGCACTTTTGGATGGGCGAATGAGGCTTTTAACGCATTTTCTGGGGCCTGAGTTTTCAGTCTTCTGCCATGCTGGCTAGGGGTATATTTAGGGTTGCTCGTAAACAGTGAACAAGGAGGGTCCAGTTGCATGTGGGGCTGCGTAAAGGCTCCCCTGGGGAGTTCAGTTGTACCCAAAGCCTTCCTTTGGGGGCACTTTTGGATGGGCGAATGGGCCTCGTAACACATTTTCTGTGGCCCGAGCTTTCAGTCGACTGCCAGGCGTGCTAGGGCTATATTTAGGCTTGCGGTGAAAGAGTGAACCCGGAGGGTCCAGTTGCATGTGGGGCTGCATAAAGGCTCCCCTGGGGAGTTCAGTTGTACGCAAAGCCTTCCTTTGGGGGCACTTTAGGATGGTCAAATGGGGCTTGAAGCACGTTTTCTGTGGCCCGAGTTTTCAGTTTTCTGCCATGCTGGCTAGTGTTATATTTAGGGTTGCTTGTAAACAGCGAACACGGGGGGTCCAGTTGGGTATGGGCGTGCATAAAGGCTCCCCTGGGGAGTTCAGTTGTACCCAAAGCCTTCCTTTGGGGGCACTTCTGGATGGGTGAATTGGGCTTGAAACGCATTTTCTGGAGCCCGAGTTTTCAGTCTTCTACCATGGTGGCTAGGGGTATATTGAGGGTTGCTCGTAAACAGTGAACAAGGAGGGTCCAGTTGCATGTGGGGCTGCGTTAAGGCTCCCCTGGGGAGTTCAGTTGTACCCAAAGCCTTCCTCTGGGGGCACTTTTGTATGGGCAAATTAGGCTTTTAATGCATTTTCTGGGGCCCGAGTTTTCAGTCGACTGCCAGGCGGGCCAGAGCTATATTTAGGCTTGCGGTGAAATAGTGAACCCGGAGGGTCCAGTTGCATGTGGGGCTGCATAAAGGCTCCCCTGGGGAGTTCACTTGTACCCAAATCCATCCTCTGGGGGCACTTCTGGATGGGTGAATGGGGCTTGAAACGCATTTTCTGGAGCCCGAGTTTTAAGTCTTCTGCCATGGTGGCTAGGGTTATATTTAGGGTTGCTGTAAAGAGCGAACACGGAGGGTCCAGTTGCATGTGGGGCTGCGTAAAGGCTCCCCTGGGGAGTTCAGATGTACCCAAAGCCTTCCTTTGGGGGCACTTTTGGATGGGCGAATGGGGCTCGTAACACATTTTCTGTGGCCCGAGCTTTCAGTCGACTGCCAGGCGTGCTAGGGCTATATTTAGGCTTGCGGTGAAAGAGTGAACCCGGAGGGTCCAGTTGCATGTGGGGCTGCATAAAGGCTCCCCTGGGGAGTTCACTTGTACCCAAAGCCTTCCTTTGGGGGCACTTCTGGATGGGTGAATCGGGCTTGAAGCACGTTTTCTGTGGCCCGAGTTTTCAGTTTTCTGCCATGCTGGCTAGTGTTATATTTAGGGTTGCTTGTAAACAGCGAACACGGGGGGTCCAGTTGCGTATGGGCCTGCATAAAGGCTCCCGTGGGGAGTTCAGTTGTACCCAAAGCCTTCCTTTGGGGGCACTTCTGGATGGGTGAATGGGGCTTGAAACGCATTTTCTGGAGCCCTAGTCTTCAGTCTTCTGCCATGGTGGCTAGGGGTATATTTAGGGTTGCTCATAAACAGTGAACAAGTAGGGTCCAGTTGCATGTGGGGCTGCGTTAAGGCTCCCCTGGGGAGTTCACTTGTACCCAAAGCCTTCCTCTGGGGGAACATTTGGATGGGCGGATTAGGCTTTTAATGCATTTTCTGTGGCCCGAGTTTTCAGTCGACTGCCAGGCGGGCCAGGGCTATATTTAGGGTTGCTGTGAAAGTGCGAATACGGAGGGTCCAGTTGCATGTGGGGCTGCGTAAAGGCTCCCCTGGGGAGTTCAGTTGTACCCAAAGCCTTCCTCTGGGGGCACTTTTGGATGGGCGAATGAGGCTTTTAACGCATTTTCTGGGGCCTGAGTTTTCAGTCTTCTGCCATGCTGGCTAGGGGTATATTTAGGGTTGCTCGTAAACAGTGAACAAGGAGGGTCCAGTTGCATGTGGGGCTGCGTAAAGGCTCCCCTGGGGAGTTCAGATGTACCCAAAGCCTTCCTTTGGGGGCACTTTTAGATGGGCGAATGGGCCTCGTAACACATTTTCTGTGGCCCGAGCTTTCAGTCGACTGCCAGGCGTGCTAGGGCTATATTTAGGCTTGCGGTGAAAGAGTGAACCCGGAGGGTCCATTTGCATGTGGGGCTGCATAAAGGCTCCCCTGGGGAGTTCAGTTGTACGCAAAGCCTTCCTTTGGGGGCACTTTAGGATGGTCAAATGGGGCTTGAAGCACGTTTTCTGTGGCCCGAGTTTTCAGTTTTCTGCCATGCTGGCTAGTGTTATATTTAGGGTTGCTTGTAAACAGCGAACACGGGGGGTCCAGTTGCGTATGGGCCTGCATAAAGGCTCCCCTGGGGAGTTCAGTTGTACCCAAAGCCTTTCTCTGGGTGCACATTTGGATGGGCGAATTAGGCTTTTAATGCATTTTCAGGGGCTCGAGTTTTCAGTCGACTACCAGGCGGGCCAGGGCTATATTTAGGGTTGCTGTGAAAGAGCGAATACGGAGGGTCCAGTTGCATGTGGGGCTGCATAAAGGCTCCCCTGGGGAGTTCAGTTGTACCCAAAGCCTTCCTTTGGGGGCACTTCTGGATGGGTGAATGGGGCTTGAAACGCATTTTCTGGAGCCCGAGTTTTCAGTCTTCTGCCATGCTGGCTAGGGGTATATTTAGGGTTGCTCGTAAACAGTGAACAAGGAGGGTCCAGTTGCATGTGGGGCTGCGTAAAGGCTCCCCTGGGGAGTTCAGTTGTACCCAAAGCCTTCCTCTGGGGGCACTTTTGGATGGGCGAATGAGGCTTTTAACGCATTTTCTGGGGCCTGAGTTTTCAGTCTTCTGCCATGCTGGCTAGGGGTATATTTAGGGTTGCTCGTAAACAGTGAACAAGGAGGGTCCAGTTGCATGTGGGGCTGCGTAAAGGCTCCCCTGGGGAGTTCAGTTGTACCCAAAGCCTTCCTTTGGGGGCACTTTTGGATGGGCGAATGGGGCTCGTAACACATTTTCTGTGGCCCGAGCTTTCATTCGACTGCCAGGCGTGCTAGGGCTATATTTAGGCTTGCGGTGAAAGAGTGAACCCGGAGGGTCCAGTTGCATGTGGGGCTGCATAAAGGCTCCCCTGGGGAGTTCAGTTGTACGCAAAGCCTTCCTTTGGGGGCACTTTAGGATGGTCAAATGGGGCTTGAAGCACGTTTTCTGTGGCCCGAGTTTTCAGTTTTCTGCCATGCTGGCTAGTGTTATATTTAGGGTTGCTTGTAAACAGCGAACACGGGGGGTCCAGTTGGGTATGGGCGTGCATAAAGGCTCCCCTGGGGAGTTCAGTTGTACCCAAAGCCTTCCTTTGGGGGCACTTCTGGATGGGTGAATTGGGCTTGAAACGCATTTTCTGGAGCCCGAGTTTTCAGTCTTCTGCCATGGTGGCTAGGGGTATATTGAGGGTTGCTCGTAAACAGTGAACAAGGAGGGTCCAGTTGCATGTGGGGCTGCGTTAAGGCTCCCCTGGGGAGTTCAGTTGTACCCAAAGCCTTCCTCTGGGGGCACTTTTGTATGGGCAAATTAGGCTTTTAATGCATTTTCTGGGGCCCGAGTTTTCAGTCGACTGCCAGGCGGGCCAGAGCTATATTTAGGCTTGCGGTGAAATAGTGAACCCGGAGGGTCCAGTTGCATGTGGGGCTGCATAAAGGCTCCCCTGGGGAGTTCACTTGTACCCAAATCCATCCTCTGGGGGCACTTCTGGATGGGTGAATGGGGCTTGAAACGCATTTTCTGGAGCCCGAGTTTTAAGTCTTCTGCCATGGTGGCTAGGGTTATATTTAGGGTTGCTGTAAAGAGCGAACACGGAGGGTCCAGTTGCATGTGGGGCTGCGTAAAGGCTCCCCTGGGGAGTTCAGATGTACCCAAAGCCTTCCTTTGGGGGCACTTTTGGATGGGCGAATGGGGCTCGTAACACATTTTCTGTGGCCCGAGCTTTCAGTCGACTGCCAGGCGTGCTAGGGCTATATTTAGGCTTGCGGTGAAAGAGTGAACCCGGAGGGTCCAGTTGCATGTGGGGCTGCATAAAGGCTCCCCTGGGGAGTTCACTTGTACCCAAAGCCTTCCTTTGGGGGCACTTCTGGATGGGTGAATCGGGCTTGAAGCACGTTTTCTGTGGCCCGAGTTTTCAGTTTTCTGCCATGCTGGCTAGTGTTATATTTAGGGTTGCTTGTAAACAGCGAACACGGGGGGTCCAGTTGCGTATGGGCCTGCATAAAGGCTCCCGTGGGGAGTTCAGTTGTACCCAAAGCCTTCCTTTGGGGGCACTTCTGGATGGGTGAATGGGGCTTGAAACGCATTTTCTGGAGCCCTAGTCTTCAGTCTTCTGCCATGGTGGCTAGGGGTATATTTAGGGTTGCTCATAAACAGTGAACAAGTAGGGTCCAGTTGCATGTGGGGCTGCGTTAAGGCTCCCCTGGGGAGTTCACTTGTACCCAAAGCCTTCCTCTGGGGGAACATTTGGATGGGCGGATTAGGCTTTTAATGCATTTTCTGTGGCCCGAGTTTTCAGTCGACTGCCAGGCGGGCCAGGGCTATATTTAGGGTTGCTGTGAAAGTGCGAATACGGAGGGTCCAGTTGCATGTGGGGCTGCGTTAAGGCTCCCCTGGGGAGTTCAGTTGTACCCAAAGCCATCCTTTGGGGGCACTTCTGGATGGGTGAATGGGGCTTGAAACGCATTTTCTGTGGCCCGAGTTTTCAGTTTTCTGCCCTGCTGGCTATTGTTATATTTAGGGTTGCTTGTAAAGAGCGAACAAGGAGGGTCCAGTTGCATGTGTTGCTGCATAAAGGCTCCCCTGGGGAGTTCAGTTGTACCCAAAGCCTTCCTTTGGGGGCACTTCTGGATGGGCGAAAGGGGCTTGAAACGCTTTTTCTGGAGCCCGAGTTTTCAGTCTTCTGCCATGGTGGCTAGGGGTATATTTAGGGTTGCTCGTAAACAGTGAACAAGGAGGGTCCAGTTGCATGTGGGGCTGCATAAAGGCTCCCCTGGGGAGTTCAGTTGTACCCAAAGCCTTCCTCTGGGGGCACTTTTGGATGGGCGAATTAGGCTTTTAACAGTTTTTCTGTGGCACGAGTTTTCAGTCGACTGCCAGGCGGGCCAGGGCTATATTTAGGGTTGCTGTGAAAGAGCGAATACGGAGGGTCCAGTTGCATGTGGGGCTGCGTAAAGGCTCCCCTGGGGTGTTCAGATGTACCCAATGCCTTCCTTTGGGAGCACTTTTGGATGGGCGAATGGGGCTCGTAGCACATTTTCTGTGGCCCGAGCTTTCAGTCGACTGCCAGGCGTGCTAGGGCTATATTTACGCTTGCGGTGAAAGAGTGAACCCGGAGGGTCCAGTTGCATGTGGGGCTGCATAAAGGCTCCCCTGGGGAGTTCACTTGTACCCAAAGCCTTCCTTTGGGGGCACTTCTGGATGGGTGAATGGGGCTTGAAACGCATTTTCTGGAGCCCGAGTTTTCAGTCGTCTGCCATGGTGGCTAGGGGTATATTTAGGGTTGCTCGTAAACAGTGAACAAGGAGGGTCCAGTTGCATGTGGGGCTGCGTAAAGGCTCCCCTGGGGAGTCCAGTTGTACCCAAAGCCTTGCTTTGGGGGCACTTTTGGATGGTCCAAGGGGAATCGCAATGCGTTTTCTGAGGCCCGCTTTTTCAGTCTTCTCCCATTGCGCCGAGGGCTATATTTAGGCTTGCGTTGAAAGAGTGAACCCGGAGGGTCCAGTTGCATGTGGGGCTGCATAAAGGCTCCCCTGGGGAGTTCACTTGTACCCAAAGCCTTCCTCTGGGGGCACTTCTGAATGGGCGAATTAGGCTTTTAACGCATTTTCTGGGGCCCGAGTTTTCAGTCGACTGCCAGGCGGGCCAGGGCTATATTTAGGGTTGCTGTGAAAGAGTGAACCCGGAGGGTCCAGTTGCATGTGGGGCTGCATAAATGCTCCCCTGGGGAGTTCACTTGTACCCAAATCCATCCTTTGGGGGCACTTCTGGATGGGTGAATGGGGCTTGAAACGCTTTTTCTGTGGCCCGAGTTTTCAGTTTTCTGCCCTGCTGGCTATTGTTATATTTAGGGTTGCTTGTAAAGAACGAACACGGGGGGTCCAGTTGCGTATGGGCCTGCATAAAGGCTCCCCTGGGGAGTCCAGTTGTACCCAAAGCCTTCCTTTGGGAGCACTTTTGGATGGTCCAAGGGGAATCGCAATGCGTTTTCTGAGGCCCGCTTTTTCAGTCTTCTCCCATTGCGCCGAGAGGTATATATAGTGTTGCGGTGAAAGAGTGAACCCGGAGGGTCCAGTTGCATGTGGGGCTGCATAAAGGCTCCCCTGGGGAGTTCACTTGTACCCAAAGCCTTCCTTTGGGGGCACTTCTGGATGGGTGAATGGGGCTTGAAACGCATTTTCTGGAGCCCGAGTTTTCAGTCTTCTGCCATGGTGGCTAGGGGTATATTTAGGGTTGCTCGTAAACAGTGAGCAAGGAGGGTCCAGTTGCATGTGGGGCTGCATAAAGGCTCCCCTGGGGAGTTCAGCTGTACCCAAAGCCTTCCTCTGGGGGCACTTTTGGATGGGCGAATTAGGCTTTTAACAGTTTTTCTGGGGCCCGAGTTTTCAGTCGACTGCCAGGCGGGCCAGGGATATATTAAGGGTTGCTGTGAAAGAGCGAATACGGAGGGTCCAGTTGCATGTGGGGCTGCGTTAAGGCTCCCCTGGGGAGTCCAGTTGTACCCAAAGCCTTCCTTTGGGAGCACTTTTGGATGGTTCAAGGGGAATTGCAATGTGTTTTCTGAGGCCCGCTTTGTCAGTCTTCTCCCATTGCGCCGAGGGCTATATTTAGGCTTGCTGTGAAAGAGTGAACCCGGAGTGTCCAGTTGCATGTGGGGCTGCATAAAGGCTCCCCTGGGGAGTTCAGTTGTACCCAAAGCCTTCCTTTGGGGGGACTTCTGGATGGGTGAATGGGGCTTGAAACGCTTTTTCTGTGGCCCGAGTTTTCAGTTTTCTGCCATGCTGGCTAGTGTTATATTTAGGGTTGCTTGTAAACAGCGAACACGGGGGGTCCAGTTGCGTATGGGCATGCATAAAGGCTCCCCTGGGGAATTCAGTTGTACCCAAAGCCTTCCTTTGGGGGCACTTTTGGATGGTCGAATGGGGCTTGTAGCACGTTTTCTGGGGCCCGATTTTTCAGTCGTCTGCCATGCGGGCCAGGGTTATATTTAGGGTTGCTGTGAAAGAGCGAATACGGAGGGTCCAGTTGCATGTGGGGCTGCATAAAGGCTCCCCTGGGGAGTTCACTTGTACGCAAAGCCTTCCTTTGGGGGCACTTCTGGATGGGCGAAAGGGGCTTGAAACGCATTTTCTGGAGCCCAAGTTTTCAGTTTTCTGCCATGCTGGCTAGGGGTATATTTAGGGTTGCTCGTAAACAGTGAGCAAGGAGGGTCCAGTTGCATGTGGGGCTGCGTAAAGGCTCCCCTGGGGAGTTCAGTTGTACCCAAAGCCTTCCTCTGGGGGCACTTCTGGATGGGCGAATTAGGCTTTTAACGCATTTTCTGGGGCCCGAGTTTTCAGTCGACTGCCAGGCGGGCCAGGGCTATATTTAGGGTTGCTGTGAAAGAGCGAATACGGAGGGTCCAGTTGCATGTGGGGCTGCCTAAAGGGTCCCCTGGGGAGTCCAGTTGTACCCAAAGCCTTCCTTTGGGGGCACTTTTGGATGGTCCAAAGGGAATCGCAATGCGTTTTCTGAGGCCCGCTTTTTCAGTCTTCTCCCATTGCGCCGAGGGCTATATTTAGGGTTGCTGTGAAAGAGGGAACCCGGAGGGTCCAGTTGCATGTGGGGCTGCATAAAGGCTCCCCTGGGGAGTTCACTTGTACCCAAAGCCTTCCTTTGGGGGCACTTCTGGATGGGCGAATGGGGCTTGAAACGCTTTTTCTGTGGCCCGAGCTTTCAGTCGACTGCCAGGCGTGCTAGGGCTATATTTAGGGTTGCTGTGAAAGAGTGAACCCGGAGGGTCCAGTTGCATGTGGGGCTGCATAAAGGCTCCCCTGGGGACTTCACTTGTACCCAAAGCCTTCCTTTGCGGGCACTTCTGGATGGGTGAATGGGGCTTGAAACGCATTTTCTGGAGCCCGAGTTTTCAGTCTTCTGCCATGGTGGCTAGGGGTATATTTAGGGTTGCTCGTAAACAGTGAACAAGGAGGGTCCAGTTGCATGTGGGGCTGCGTAAAGGCTCCCCTGGGGAGTTCAGTTGTACCCAAAGCCTTCCTCTGGGGGAACTTTTGGATGGGCGAATTAGGCTTTTAATTCATTTTCTGTGGCCCGAGTTTTCAGTCGACTGCCAGGCGGGCCAGGGCTATATTTAGGGTTGCTGTGAAAGAGCGAATACGGAGGGTCCAGTTGCATGTGAGGGTGCTTTAAGGCTCCCCTGGGGAGTTCAGTTGTACCCAAAGCCTTCCTCTGGGGGCACTTTTGTATGGGCGAATTAGGCTTTTAACGCATTTTCTGGGGCCCGAGTTTTCAGTCGACTGCCAGGCGGGCCAGAGCTATATTTAGGGTTCCTGTGAAAGAGGGAACCCGGAGGGTCCAGTTGCATGTGGGGCTGCATAAAGGCTCCCCTGGGGAGTTCACTTGTACCCAAAGCCTTCCTTTGGGGGCACTTCTGGATGGGCGAAAGGGGCTTGAAACGCTTTTTCTGTGGCCCGAGCTTTCAGTCGACTGCCAGGCGTGCTAGGGCTATATTTACGCTTGCGGTGAAAGAGTGAACCCGGAGGGTCCAGTTGCATGTGGGGCTGCATAAAGGCTCCCCTGGGGAGTTCACTTGTACCCAAAGCCTTCCTCTGGGGGCACTTCTGAATGGGCGAATTAGGCTTTTAACGCATTTTCAGGGGCCCGAGTTTTCAGTCGACTGCCAGGCGGGCCAGGGCTATATTTAGGGTTGCTGTGAAAGAGCGAATACGGAGGGTCCAGTTGCATGTGGGGCTGCCTAAAGGGTCCCCTGTGGAGTCCAGTTGTACCCAAAGCTTTCCTTAGGGGGCACTTTTGGATGGTCCAAGGGGAATCGCAATGCGTTTTCTGAGGCCAGCTTTTTCAGTCTTCTCCCATTGCGCCGAGGGCTATATTTAGGCTTGCGGTGAAAGAGCGAATACGGAGGGTCCAGTTGCATGTGGGGCTGCGTAAAGGCTCCCCTGGGGAGTTCAGATGTACCCAAAGCCTTCCTTTGGGGGCACTTTTGGGTGGGCCAATTAGGCTTTTAATGCATTTTCTGGGGCCCGAGCTTTCAGTCGACTGCCAGGCGTGCTAGAGCTATATTTAGGCTTGCGGTGAAAGAGTGAACCCGGAGGGTCCAGTTGCATGTGCGGCTGCATAAAGGCTCCCCTGGGGAGTTCACTTGTACCCAAAGCCTTCCTTTGGGGGCACTTCTGGATGGGTGAATGGGGCTTGAAACGCATTTTCTGGAGCCCGAGTTTTCAGTTTTCTGCCATGGTGGCTAGGGGTATATTTAGGGTTGCTCGTAAACAGTGAACAAGGAGGGTCCAGTTGCATGTGGGGCTGCGTAAAGGCTCCCCTGGGGAGTTCAGTTGTACCCAAAGCCTTCCTCTGGGGGCACTTTTGGATGGGCGAATGAGGCTTTTAACGCATTTTCTGGGGCCCGAGATTCAGTCGACTGCCAGGCGGGCCAGGGCTATATTTAGGGTTGCTGTGAAAGAGCGAATATGGAGGGTCCAGTTGCATGTGGGGCTGCATAAAGGCTCCCCTGGGGAGTTCATTTGTACCCAAAGCCTTCCTTTGGGGGCACTTCTGGATGGGCGAAAGGGGCTTGAAACTCCTTTTCTGTGGCCCGAGTTTTCAGCTTTGTGCCATGCTGGCTAGTGTTATATTTAGGGTTGCTTGTAAACAGCGAACAAGGGGGGTCCAGTTGCGTATGGGCCTGCATAAAGGCTCCCCTGGGGAGTTCAGATGTACCCAAAGCCTTCCTTTGGGGGCACTTTTGGATGGTCGAATGGGGCTTGAAACGCTTTTTCTGGAGCCTGAATTTTCAGTCTTCTGCCATGCTTGCTAGGGGTATATTTAGGGTTGCTCGTAAACAGTGAACAAGGAGGGTCCAGTTGCATGTGGGGCTGCATAAAGGCTCCCCTGGGGAGTTCAGTTGTACCCAAAGCCTTCCTCTGGGGGCACTTTTGGATGGGCGAATGAGGCTTTTAACGCATTTTCTGGGGCCCGAGTTTTCAGTCGACTGCCAGGCGGGCCAGGGCTATATTTAGGGTTGCTGTGAAAGAGCGAATACGGAGGGTCCAGTTGCATGTGGGGCTGCATAAAGGCTCCCCTGGGGAGTTCATTTGTACCCAAAGCCTTCCTTTGGGGGCACTTCTGGATGGGCGAAAGGGGCTTGAAACGCTTTTTCTGTGGCCCGAGCTTTCAGTCGACTGCCAGGCGTGCTAGGGCTATATTTAGGCTTGCGGTGAAAGAGTGAACCCGGAGGGTCCAGTTGCATGTGGGGCTGCATAAAGGCTCCCCTGGGGAGTTCACTTGTACCCAAAGCCTTCCTTTGGGGGCACTTCTGGATGGGTGAATGGGGCTTGAAACGCATTTTCTGGAGCCCGAGTTTTCAGTCTTCTGCCATGGTGGCTAGGGTTATATTTAGGGTTGCTCGTAAACAGTGAGCAAGGAGGGTCCAGTTGCATGTGGGGCTGCATAAAGGCTCCCCTGGGGAGTTCAGTTGTACCCAAAGCCTTCCTCTGGGGGCACTTTTGGATGGGCGAATTAGGCTTTTAACAGTTTTTCTGGGGCCCGAGTTTTCAGTCGACTGCCAGGCGGGCCAGGGCTATATTTAGGGTTGCTGTGAAAGAGCGAATACGGAGGGTCCAGTTGCATGTGGGGCTGCGTTAAGGCTCCCCTGGGGAGTCCAGTTGTACCCAAAGCCTTCCTTTGGGAGCACTTTTGGATGGTCCAAGGGGAATTGCAATGCGTTTTCTGAGGCCCGCTTTTTCAGTCTTCTCCCATTGCGCCGAGGGCTATATTTAGGCTTGCGGTGAAAGAGTGAACCCGGAGTGTCCAGTTGCATGTGGGGCTGCATAAAGGCTCCCCTGGGGAGTTCAGTTGTACCCAAAGCCTTCCTTTGGGGGCACTTCTGGATGGGTGAATGGGGCTTGAAACGCTTTTTCTGTGGCCCGAGTTTTCAGTTTTCTGCCATGCTGGCTAGTGTTATATTTAGGGTTGCTTGTAAACAGCGAACACGGGGGGTCCAGTTGCGTATGGGCGTGCATAAAGGCTCCCCTGGGGAATTCAGTTGTACCCAAAGCCTTCCTTTGGGGGCACTTTTGGATGGTCGAATGGGGCTTGTAGCATGTTTTCTGGGGCCCGATTTTTCAGTCGTCTGCCATGCGGGCCAGGGTTATATTTAGGGTTGCTGTGAAAGAGCGAATACGGAGGGTCCAGTTGCATGTGGGGCTGCATAAAGGCTCCCCTGGGGAGTTCACTTGTACGCAAAGCCTTCCTTTGGGGGCACTTCTGGATGGGCGAAAGGGGCTTGAAACGCATTTTCTGGAGCCCAAGTTTTCAGTTTTCTGCCATGCTGGCTAGGGGTATATTTAGGGTTGCTCGTAAACAGTGAACAAGGAGGGTCCAGTTGCATGTGGGGCTGCGTAAAGGCTCCCCTGGGGAGTTCAGTTGTACCCAAAGCCTTCCTCTGGGGGCACTTCTGGATGGGCGAATTAGGCTTTTAACGCATTTTCTGGGGCCCGAGTTTTCAGTCGACTGCCAGGCGGGCCAGGGCTATATTTAGGGTTGCTGTGAAAGAGCGAATACGGAGGGTCCAGTTGCATGTGGGGCTGCCTAAAGGGTCCCCTGTGGAGTCCAGTTGTACCCAAAGCCTTCCTTTGGGGGCACTTTTGGATGGTCCAAGGGGAATCGCAATGCGTTTTCTGAGGCCCGCTTTTTCAGTCTTCTCCCATTGCGCCGAGGGTTATATTTAGGCTTGCGGTGAAAGAGCGAATACGGAGGGTCCAGTTGCGTGTGGGGCTGCGTAAAGGCTCCCCTGGGGAGTTCAGATGTACCCAAAGCCTTCCTTTGGGGGCACTTTTGGGTGGGCCAATTAGGCTTTTAATGCATTTTCTGGGGCCTGAGCTTTCAGTCGACTGCCAGGCGTGCTAGGGCTATATTTAGGCTTGCGGTGAAAGAGTGAACCCGGAGGGTCCAGTTGCATGTGCGGCTGCATAAAGGCTCCCCTGGGGAGTTCACTTGTACCCAAAGCCTTCCTTTGGGGGCACTTCTGGATGGGTGAATTGGGCTTGAAACGCATTTTCTGGAGCCCGAGTTTTCAGTTTTCTGCCATGGTGGCTAGGGGTCTATTTAGGGTTGCTCGTAAACAGTGAACAAGGAGGGTCCAGTTGCATGTGGGGCTGCGTAAAGGCTCCCCTGGGGAGTTCAGTTGTACCCAAAGCCTTCCTCTGGGGGCACTTTTGGATGGGCGAATGAGGCTTTTAACGCATTTTCTGGGGCCCGAGTTTTCAGTCAACTGCCAGGCGGGCCAGGGCTATATTTAGGGTTGCTGTGAAAGAGCGAATACGGAGGGTCCAGTTGCATGTGGGGCTGCATAAAGGCTCCCCTGGGGAGTTCATTTGTACCCAAAGCCTTCCTTTGGGGGCACTTCTGGATGGGCGAAAGGGGCTTGAAACTCTTTTTCTGTGGCCCGAGTTTTCAGCTTTGTGCCATGCTGGCTAGTGTTATATTTAGGGTTGCTTGTAAACAGCGAACACGGGGGGTCCAGTTGCGTATGGGCCTGCATAAAGGCTCCCCTGGGGAGTTCAGATGTACCCAAAGCCTTCCTTTGGGGGCACTTTTGGATGGTCGAATGGGGCTTGAAACGCATTTTCTGGAGCCTGAATTTTCAGTCTTCTGCCATGGTGGCTAGGGGTATATTTAGGGTTGCTCGTAAACAGTGAACAAGGAGGGTCCAGTTGCATGTGGGGCTGCATAAAGGCTCCCCTGGGGAGTTCAGTTGTACCCAAAGCCTTCCTCTGGGGGCACTTTTGGATGGGCGAATGAGGCTTTTAACGCATTTTCTGGGGCCCGAGTTTTCAGTCGACTGCCAGGCGGGCCAGGGCTATATTTAGGGTTGCTGTGAAAGAGCGAATACGGAGGGTCCAGTTGCATGTGGGGCTGCATAAAGGCTCCCCTGGGGAGTTCATTTGTACCCAAAGCCTTCCTTTGGGGGCACTTCTGGATGGGCGAAAGGGGCTTGAAACTCTTTTTCTGTGGCCCGAGTTTTCAGCTTTGTGCCATGCTGGCTAGTGTTATATTTAGGGTTGCTTGTAAACAGCGAACACGGGGGGTCCAGTTGCGTATGGGCCTGCATAAAGGCTCCCCTGGGGAGTTCAGATGTACCCAAAGCCTTCCTTTGGGGGCACTTTTGGATGGTCGAATGGGGCTTGAAACGCATTTTCTGGAGCCTGAATTTTCAGTCTTCTGCCATGCTTGCTAGGGGTATATTTAGGGTTGCTCATAAACAGTGAACAAGGAGGGTCCAGTTGCATGTGGGGCTGCATAAAGGCTCCCCTGGGGAGTTCAGATGTACCCAAAGCCTTCCTTTGGGGGCACTTTTGGAGGGGCGAATTAGGCTTTTAATGCATTTTCTGTGGCCTGAGTTTTCAGTCTTCTGCCATGCTGGCTAGGGTTATATTTAGGGTTGCTGTAAAGAGCGAACCCGGAGGGTCCAGTTGCATGTGGGGCTGCGTAAAGGCTCCCCTGGGGAGTCCAGTGTTACCCAAAGCCTTCCTTTGGGGGCACTTTTGGATGGTCCAAGGGGAATCGCAATGCGTTTTCTGAGGCCCGCTTTTTCAGTCTTCTCCCATTGCGCCAAGGGCTATATTTAGGGTTGCTGTGAAAGAGCAAATACGGACGGTCCAGTTGCATGTGGGGCTGCATAAAGGCTCCCCTGGGGAGTTCAGTTGTACCCAAAGCCTTCCTTTGGGGGCACTTCTGGATGGGTGAATGGGGCTTGAAACGCATTTTCTGGAGCCCGAGTTTTCAGTCTTCTGCCATGGTGGCTAGGGGTATATTTAGGGTTGCTCGTAAACAGTGAACAAGGAAGGTCCAGTTGCATGTGGGGCTGCGTAAAGGCTCCCCTGGGGAGTTCAGTTGTACCCAAAGCCTTCCTCTGGGGGCACTTTTGTATGGGCGAATTAGGCTTTTAACGCATTTTCTGGGGCCCGAGTTTTCAGTCGACTGCCAGGCGGGCCAGAGCTATATTTAGGGTTGCTGTGAAAGAGGGAACCCGGAGGGTCCAGTTGCATGTGGGGCTGCATAAAGGCTCCCCTGGGGAGTTCACTTGTACCCAAAGCCTTCCTTTGGGGGCACTTCTGGATGGGCGAAAGGGGCTTGAAACGCTTTTTCTGTGGCCCGAGCTTTCAGTCGACTGCCAGGCGTGCTAGGGCTATATTTAGGCTTGCGGTGAAAGAGTGAACCCGGAGGGTCCAGTTGCATGTGGGGCTGCATAAAGGCTCCTCTGGGGAGTTCACTTGTACCCAAAGCCTTCCTTTGGGGGCACTTCTGGATGGGTGAATCGGGCTTGAAACACATTTTCTGGAGCCCGAGTTTTCAGTCTTCTGCCATGGTGGCTAGGGGTATATTTAGGGTTGCTCGTAAACAGTGAGCAAGGAGGGTCCAGTTGCATGTGGGGCTGCATAAAGGCTCCCCTGGGGAGTTCAGTTGTACCCAAAGCCTTCCTCTGGGGGCACTTTTGGATGGGCGAATTAGGCTTTTAACAGTTTTTCTGGGGCCCGAGTTTTCAGTCGACTGCCAGGCGGGCCAGGGCTATATTTAGGGTTGCTGTGAAAGAGCGAATACGGAGGGTCCAGTTGCATGTGGGGCTGCGTTAAGGCTCCCCTGGGGAGTCCAGTTGTACCCAAAGCCTTCCTTTGGGAGCACTTTTGGATGGTCCAAGGGGAATTGCAATGCGTTTTCTGAGGCCCGCTTTTTCAGTCTTCTCCCATTGCGCCGAGGGCTATATTTAGGCTTGCGGTGAAAGAGTGAACCCGGAGTGTCCAGTTGCATGTGGGGCTGCATAAAGGCTCCCCTGGGGAGTTCAGTTGTACCCAAAGCCTTCCTTTGGGGGCACTTCTGGATGGGTGAATGGGGCTTGAAACGCTTTTTCTGTGGCCCGAGTTTTCAGTTTTCTGCCATGCTGGCTAGTGTTATATTTAGGGTTGCTTGTAAACAGCGAACACGGGGGGTCCAGTTGCGTATGGGCGTGCATAAAGGCTCCCCTGGGGAATTCAGTTGTACCCAAAGCCTTCCTTTGGGGGCACTTTTGGATGGTCGAATGGGGCTTGTAGCATGTTTTCTGGGGCCCGATTTTTCAGTCGTCTGCCATGCGGGCCAGGGTTATATTTAGGGTTGCTGTGAAAGAGCGAATACGGAGGGTCCAGTTGCATGTGGGGCTGCATAAAGGCTCCCCTGGGGAGTTCACTTGTACGCAAAGCCTTCCTTTGGGGGCACTTCTGGATGGGCGAAAGGGGCTTGAAACGCATTTTCTGGAGCCCAAGTTTTCAGTTTTCTGCCATGCTGGCTAGGGGTATATTTAGGGTTGCTCGTAAACAGTGAACAAGGAGGGTCCAGTTGCATGTGGGGCTGCGTAAAGGCTCCCCTGGGGAGTTCAGTTGTTCCCAAAGCCTTCCTCTGGGGGCACTTCTGGATGGGCGAATTAGGCTTTTAACGCATTTTCTGGGGCCCGAGTTTTCAGTCGACTGCCAGGCGGGCCAGGGTTATATTTAGGGTTGCTGTGAAAGAGCGAATACGGAGGGTCCAGTTGCATGTGGGGCTGCCTAAAGGGTCCCATGTGGAGTCCAGTTGTACCCAAAGCCTTCCTTTGGGGGCACTTTTGGATGGTCCAAGGGGAATCGCAATGCGTTTTCTGAGGCCCGCTTTTTCAGTCTTCTCCCATTGCGCCGAGGGCTATATTTAGGCTTGCGGTGAAAGAGCGAATACGGAGGGTCCAGTTGCATGTGGGGCTGCGTAAAGGCTCCCCTGGGGAGTTCAGATGTACCCAAAGCCTTCCTTTGGGGGCACTTTTGGGTGGGCCAATTAGGCTTTTAATGCATTTTCTGGGGCCCGAGCTTTCAGTCGACTGCCAGGCGTGCTAGGGCTATATTTAGGCTTGCGGTGAAAGAGTGAACCCGGAGGGTCCAGTTGCATGTGCGGCTGCATAAAGGCTCCCCTGGGGAGTTCACTTGTACCCAAAGCCTTCCTTTGGGGGCACTTCTGGATGGGTGAATTGGGCTTGAAACGCATTTTCTGGAGCCCGAGTTTTCAGTTTTCTGCCATGGTGGCTAGGGGTCTATTTAGGGTTGCTCGTAAACAGTGAACAAGGAGGGTCCAGTTGCATGTGGGGCTGCGTAAAGGCTCCCCTGGGGAGTTCAGTTGTACCCAAAGCCTTCCTCTGGGGGCACTTTTGGATGGGCGAATGAGGCTTTTAACGCATTTTCTGGGGCCCGAGTTTTCAGTCGACTGCCAGGCGGGCCAGGGCTATATTTAGGGTTGCTGTGAAAGAGCGAATACGGAGGGTCCAGTTGCATGTGGGGCTGCATAAAGGCTCCCCTGGGGAGTTCATTTGTACCCAAAGCCTTCCTTTGGGGGCACTTCTGGATGGGCGAAAGGGGCTTTAAACTCTTTTTTTGTGGCCCGAGTTTTCAGCTTTGTGCCATGCTGGCTAGTGTTATATTTAGGGTTGCTTGTAAACAGCGAACACGGGGGGTCCAGTTGCGTATGGGCCTGCATAAAGGCTCCCCTGGGGAGTTCAGATGTACCCAAAGCCTTCCTTTGGGGGCACTTTTGGATGGTCGAATGGGGCTTGAAACGCATTTTCTGGAGCCTGAATTTTCAGTCTTCTGCCATGCTTGCTATGGGTATATTTAGGGTTGCTCGTAAACAGTGAACAAGGAGGGTCCAGTTGCATGTGGGGCTGCATAAAGGCTCCCCTGGGGAGTTCAGTTGTACCCAAAGCCTTCCTTTGGGGGCACTTTTGGAGGGGCGAATTAGGCCTTTAATGCATTTTCTGTGGCCCGAGTTTTCAGTCTTCTGCCATGCTGGCTAGGGTTATATTTAGGGTTGCTGTAAAGAGCGAACACGGAGGGTCCAGTTGCATGTGGGGCTGCGTAAAGGCTCCCCTGGGGAGTCCAGTTGTACTCAAAGCCTTCCTTTGGGGGCACTTTTGGATGGTCCAAGGGGAATCGCAATGCGTTTTCTGAGGCCCGCTTTTTCAGTCTTCTCCCATTGCGCCAAGGGCTATATTTAGGGTTGCTGTGAAAGAGCAAATACGGACGGTCCAGTTGCATGTGGGGCTGCATAAAGGCTCCCCTGGGGAGTTCAGTTGTACCCAAAGCCTTCCTTTGGGGGCACTTCTGGATGGGTGAATGGGGCTTGAAACGCATTTTCTGGAGCCCGAGTTTTCAGTCTTCTGCCATGGTGGCTAGGGGTATATTTAGGGTTGCTCGTAAACAGTGAACAAGGAGGGTCCAGTTGCATGTGGGGCTGCGTAAAGGCTCCCCTGGGGAGTTCAGTTGTACCCAAAGCCTTCCTTTGGGGGCACTTTTGGATGGGCGAATTAGGATTTTAACGCATTTTCTGGGGCCCGAGTTTTCAATCGACTGCCAGGCGGGCCAGGGCTATATTTAGGGTTCCTGTGAAAGAGCGAATATGGAGGGTCCAGTTGCATGTGGGGCTGCATAAAGGCTCCCCTGGGGAGTTCACTTGTACCCAAAGCCTTCCTTTGGGGGCACTTCTGGATGGTCGAATGGGGCTTGAAACGCATTTTCTGGAGCCTGAATTTTCAGTCTTCTGCCATGGTGGCTAGGGGTATATTTAGGGTTGCTCGTAAACAGTGAACAAGGAGGGTCCAGTTGCATGTGGGGCTGCATAAAGGCTCCCCTGGGGAGTTCAGTTGTACCCAAAGCCTTCCTTTGGGGGCACTTTTGGAGGGGCGAATTAGGCCTTTAATGCATTTTCTGTGGCCCGAGTTTTCAGTCTTCTGCCATGATGGCTAGGGTTATATTTAGGGTTGCTGTAAAGAGCGAACACGGAGGGTCCAGTTGCATGTGGGGCTGCGTAAAGGCTCCCCTGGGGAGTCCAGTTGTACTCAAAGCCTTCCTTTGGGGGCACTTTTGGATGGTCCAAGGGGAATCGCAATGCGTTTTCTGAGGCCCGCTTTTTCAGTCTTCTCCCATTGCGCCAAGGGCTATATTTAGGGTTGCTGTGAAAGAGCAAATACGGACGGTCCAGTTGCATGTGGGGCTGCATAAAGGCTCCCCTGGGGAGTTCAGTTGTACCCAAAGCCTTCCTTTGGGGGCACTTCTGGATGGGTGAATGGGGCTTGAAACGCATTTTCTGGAGCCCGAGTTTTCAGTCTTCTGCCATGGTGGCTAGGGGTATATTTAGGGTTGCTCGTAAACAGTGAACAAGGAGGGTCCAGTTGCATGTGGGGCTGCGTAAAGGCTCCCCTGGGGAGTTCAGTTGTACCCAAAGCCTTCCTTTGGGGGCACTTTTGGATGGGCGAATGAGGCTTTTAACGCATTTTCTGTGGCCCGAGATTTCAATCGACTGCCAGGCGGGCCAGGGCTATATTTAGGGTTCCTGTGAAAGAGCGAATATGGAGGGTCCAGTTGCATGTGGGGCTGCATAAAGGCTCCCCTGGGGAGTTCACTTGTACCCAAAGCCTTCCTTTGGGGGCACTTCTGGATGGGCGAAAGGGGCTTGAAACGCTTTTTCTGTGGCCCGAGTTTTCAGTCTTCTGCCATGGTGGCTAGGGTTATATTTAGGGTTGCTGTAAAAAGCGAACCCGGAGGGTCCAGTTGCATGTGGGGCTGCATAAAGGCTCCTCTGGGGAGTTCACTTGTACCCAAAGCCTTTCTTTGGAGGCACTTCTGTATGGGTGAATCGGGCTTGAAACGCATTTTCTGGAGCCCGAGTTTTCAGTCTTCTGCCATGGTGGCTAGGAGTATATTTTGGGTTGCTCGTAAACAGTGAACAAGGAGGGTCCAGTTGCATGTGGGGCTGCGTAAAGGCTCCCCTGGGGAGTTCAGATGTACCCAAAGCCTTCCTTTGGGGGCACTTTTGGATGGGCGAATGGGGCTCGTAACACATTTTCTGTGGCCCGAGCTTTCAGTCGACTGCCAGGCGTGCTAGGGCTATATTTAGGCTTGCGGTGAAAGAGTGAACCCGGAGGGTCCAGTTGCATGTGGGGCTGCATTAAGGCTCCCCTGGGGAGTTCACTTGTACCCAAAGCCTTCCTTTGGGGGCACTTTTGGATGGTCGAATGGGGCTTGTAGCACGTTTTCTGGGGCCTGATTTTTCAGTCGTCTGCCATGCGGGCCAGGGTTATATTTAGGGTTGCTGTGAAAGAGCGAATATGGAGGGTCCAGTTGCATGTGGGGCTGCATAAAGGCTCCCCTGGGGAGTTCACTTGTACCCAAAGCCTTCCTTTGGGGGCACTTCTGGATGGGCGAAAGGGGCTTGAAACGCTTTTTCTGTGGCCCGAGTTTTCAGTCTTCTGCCATGCTGGCTAGGGTTATATTTAGGGTTGCTGTAAAGAGCGAACGCGGAGGGTCCAGTTGCATGTGGGGCTGCGTAAAGGCTCCCCTGGGAGTTCAGATTTACCCAAAGCCTTCCTTTGGGGCCACTACTGGATGGGCGAAAGGGGCTTGAAACGCTTTTTCTGTGGCCCGAGATTTCAGTCTTCTGCCATGCTGGGTAGGGTTATATTTAGGGTTGCTGTAAAGAGCGAACACGGAGAGTCCAGTTGCATGTGGGGCTGCATAAAGGCTCCCCTGGGGAGTTCACTTGTACCCAAAGCCTTCCTTTGGGGGCACTTCTGGATGGGTGAATGGGGCTTGAAACGCATTTTCTGGGGCCCGAGTTTTCAGTCGACTGCCAGGCGGGCCAGGGCTATATTTAGGGTTGCTGTGAAAGAGTGAACCCGGAGGGTCCAGTTGCATGCGGGGCTGCGTAAAGGCTCCCCTGGGGAGTTCAGATGTACCCAAAGCCTTCCTTTGGGGGCACTTTTGGATGGGCGAATGGGGCTCGTAACACATTTTCTGTGGCCCGAGCTTTCAGTCGACTGTCAGGCGTGCTAGGGCTATATTTAGGCTTGCGGTGAAAGAGTGAACCCGGAGGGTCCAGTTGCATGTGGGGCTGCATAAAGGCTCCCCTGGGGAGTTCACTTGTACCCAAAGCCTTCCTTAGGGGGCCCTTCTGGATGGGTGAATGGGGCTTGAAACGCATTTTCTGGAGCCCGAGTTTTCAGTCTTCTGCCATGCTGGCTAGTGTTATATTTAGGGTTGCTCGTAAACAGTGAACAAGGAGGGTCCAGTTGCATGTGGGGCTGCGTAAAGGCTCCCCTGGGGAGTTCACTTGTACCCAAAGCCTTCCTTTGGGGGCACTTCTGGATGGGCGAAAGGGGCTTGAAACGCATTTTCTGTGGCCCGAGTTTTAAGTCTTCTGCCATGCTGGCTAGGGTTATATTTAGGGTTGCTGTAAAGAGCGAACAAGGAGGGTCCAGTTGCATGTGGGGCTGCGTAAAGGCTCCCCTGGGAGTTCAGATTTACCCAAAGCCTTCCTTTGGGGCCACTTCTGGATGGGCGAAAGGGGCTTGAAACGCTTTTTCTGTGGCCCGAGATTTCAGTCTTCTGCCATGCTGGGTAGGGTTATATTTAGGGTTGCTGTAAAGAGCGAACACGGAGGGTCCAGTTGCATGTGGGGCTGCATAAAGGCTCCCCTGGGGAGTTCACTTGTACCCAAAGCCTTCCTTTGGGGGCACTTCTGGATGGGTGAATGGGGCTTGAAACGCATTTTCTGGGGCCCGAGTTTTCAGTCAACTGCCAGGCAGGCCAGGGCTATATTTAGGGTTGCTGTGAAAGAGTGAACCCGGAGGGTCCAGTTGCATGTGGGGCTGCGTAAAGGCTCCCCTGGGGAGTTCACTTGTACCCAAAGCCTTCCTTTGGGGGCACTTTTGGATGGGCGAATGGGGCTCGTAACACATTTTCTGTGGCCCGAGCTTTCAGTCGACTGTCAGGCGTGCTAGGGCTATATTTAGGCTTGCGGTGAAAGAGTGAACCCGGAGGGTCCAGTTGCATGTGGGGCTGCATAAAGGCTCCCCTGGGGAGTTCACTTGTACCCAAAGCCTTCCTTTGGGGGCACTTCTGGATGGGTGAATGGGGCTTGAAACGCATTTTCTGGAGCCCGAGTTTTCAGTCTTCTGCCATGGTGGCTAGGGGTATATTTAGGGTTGCTGTGAAAGAGCGAATACGGAGGGTCCAGTTGCATGTGGGGCTGCATAAAGGCTCCCCTGGGGAGTTCACTTGTACCCAAAGCCTTCCTTTGGGGGCACTTCTGGATGGGCGAAAGGGGCTTGAAACTTTTTTTCTGTGGCCCGAGTTTTCAGTCTTCTGCCATGCTGGCTAGGTTTTTATTTAGGGTTGCTGTAAAGAGCGAACACGGAGGGTCCAGTTGCATGTGGGGCTGCGTAAAGGCTCCCCTGGGGAGTTCAGTTGTACCCAAAGCCTTCCTCTGGGGGCACTTTTGGAGGGGCGAATTAGGCTTTTAATGCATTTTGTGGGGCCCGAGTTTTCAGTCGACTGCCAGGCGGGCCAGGGATATATTTAGGGTTCCTGTGAAAGAGCGAATACGGAGGGTCCAGTTGCATGTGGGGCTGCGTTAAGGCTCCCCTGGGGAGTCCAGTTGTACCCAAAGCCTTCCTTTGGGGGCACATTTGGATGGTCCAAACGAAATCGCAATGCGTTTTCTGAGGCCCGCTTTTTCAGTCTTCTCCCATTGCGCCGAGGGCTATATTTAGGCTTGCGGTGAAAGAGCGAACCCGGAGGGTCTAGTTGCACGTGGGGCTGCGTAAAGGCTCCCCTGGGGAGTTCAGATGTACCCAAAGCCTTCCTTTGGGGGCACTTTTGGATGGGCCAATTAGGCTTTTAATGCATTTTCTGTGGCCCGAGCTTTCAGTCGACTGCCAGGCTTGCTAGGGCTATATTTAGGCTTGCGGTGAAAGAGTGAACCCGGAGGGTCCAGTTGCATGTGGGGCTGCATAAAGGCTCCCCTGGGGAGTTCAGTTGTACCCAAAGCCTTCCTTTGGGGGCCCTTCTGGATGGGTGAATGGGTCTTGAAACGCATTTTCTGGAGCCCGAGTTTTCAGTCTTCTGCCATGCTGGCTAGGGGTATATTTAGGGTTGCTCGTAAACAGCGAACACGGGGGGTCCAGTTGCGTATGGGCCTGCATAAAGGCTCCCCTGGGGAGTTCAGATGTACCCATAGCCTTCCTTTGGGGGCACTTTTGGATGGGCGAATGGGGCTCGTAACACATTTTCTGTGGCCCGAGCTTTCAGTCGACTGCCAGGCGTGCTAGGGCTATATTTAGGCTTGCGGTGAAAGAGCGAATACGGAGGGTCCAGTTGCATGTGGGGCTGCATAAAGGCTCCCCTGGGGAGTTCAGTTGTACCCAAAGCCTTCCTTTGGGGGCACTTCTGGATGGGTGAATGGGGCTTGAAACGCATTTTCTGGAGCCTGAGTTTTCAGTCTTCTGCCATGCTGGCTAGGGGTATATTTAGGGTTGCTCGTAAACAGTGAACAAGGAGGGTCCAGTTGCATGTGGGGCTGCATAAAGGCTCCCCTGGGGAGTTCACTTGTACCCAAAGCCTTCCTTTGGGGGCACTTTTGGATGGGCCAATTAGGCTTTTAATGCATTTTCTGTGGCCCGAGTTTTCAGTCTTCTGCCATGCTGGCTAGGGTTATATTTAGGGTTGCTGTAAAGAGCGAACAAGGAGGGTCCAGTTGCATGTGTTGCTGCATAAAGGCTCCCCTGGGGAGTTCAGATGTACCCAAAGCCTTCCTTTGGGGGCACTTTTGGATGGGCGAATTAGGCTTTTAACGCATTTTCTGGGGCCCGAGTTTTCAGTCGACTGCCAGGCGGGCCAGGGCTATATTTAGGGTTGCTGTGAAAGAGCGAATACGGAGGGTCCAGTTGCATGTGGGGCTGCATAAAGGCTCCCCTGGGGAGTTCAGTTGTACCCAAAGCCTTCCTTTGGGGGCACTTTTGGATGGGCGAATTAGGCTTTTAACGCATTTTCTGGGGCCCGAGTTTTCATTCGAATGCCATGCGGGCCAGGGTTATATTTAGGGTTGCTGTGAAAGAGTGAACCCGGAAGGTACAGTTGCATGTGGGGCTGCATAAAGGCTCCCCTGGGGAGTTCAGTTGTACCCAAAGCCTTCCTTTTCGGGCACTTCTGGATGGGTGAATGGGGCTTGAAACGCTTTTCTGTGGCCCGAGTTTTCAGTTTTCTGCTAGGCTGGATAGTGTTATATTTAGGGTTGCTTTAAACAGCGAACACGGGAGGTCCAGTTGCGTATGGGCATGCATAAAGGCTCCCCTGGGGAGTTCACTTGTACCCAAAGCCTTCCTTTGGGGGCACTTTTGGATGGTCGAATGGGGCTTGTAGCACGTTTTCTGGGGCCTGATTTTTCAGTCGTCTGCCATGCGGGCCAGGGTTATATTTATGGTTGCTGTGAAAGAGCGAATACGGAGGGTGCAGTTGCATGTGGGGCTGCGTAAAGGCTCCCCTGGGGAGTTCAGTTGTACCCAAAGCCTTCCTTTGGGGGCACTTCTGGATGGGTGAATGGGGCTTGAAACGCATTTTCTGGAGCCTGAGTTTTCAGTCTTCTGCCATGCTGGCTAGGGGTATATTAAGGGTTGCTCGTAAACAGTGAACAAGGAGGGTCCAGTTGCATGTGGGGCTGCATAAAGGCTCCCCTGGGGAGTTCACTTGTACGCAAAGCCTTCCTTTGGGGGCACTTCTGGATGTGCGAAAGGGGCTTGAAACTCTTTTTCTGTGGCCCGAGTTTTCAGTCTTCTGCCATGGTGGTTAGGGGTATATTTAGGGCTGCTCGTAAACAGTGAACAAGGAGGGTCCAGTTGCATGTGGGGCTGCGTAAAGGCTCCCCTGGGGAGTTCAGATGTACCCAAAGCCTTCCTTTGGGGGCACTTTTGGATGGTCGAATGGGGCTCGTAACACATTTTCTGTGGCCCGAGCTTTCAGTCGACTGCCAGGCGTGCTAGGGCTATATTTAGACTTGCGGTGAAAGAGTGAACCCGGAGGGTCCAGTTGCATGTGGGGCTGCATAAAGGCTCCCCTGGGGAGTTCAGTTGTACCCAAAGCCTTCCTTTGGGGGCACTTTTGGATGGTCCAAGGGAAATCGCAATGCGTTTTCTGAGGCCCGCTTTTTCAGTCTTCTTCCATTGCCCCAAGGGATATATTTAGGCTTGCGGTGAAAGAGCGAACCCGGAGGGTCTAGTTGCATGTGGGGCTGCGTAAAGGCTCCCCTGGGGAGTTCAGATGTACCCAAAGCCTTCCTTTGGGGGCACTTTTGGATGGGCCAATTAGGCTTTTAATGCATTTTCTGTGGCTCGAGCTTTCAGTCGACTGCCAGGCGTGCTAGGGCTATATTTAGGCTTGCGGTGAAAGAGTGAATACGGAGGGTCCAGTTGCATGTGGGGCTGCGTAAAGGCTCCCCTGGGGAGTTCAGTTGTACCCAAAGCCTTCCTTTGGGGGCACTTCTGGATGGGTGAATGGGGCTTGAAACGCATTTTCTGGAGCCTGAGTTTTCAGTCTTCTGACATGCTGGCTACGGGTATATTTAGGGTTGCTCGTAAACAGTGAACAAGGAGGGTCCAGTTGCATGTGGGGCTGCATAAAGGCTCCCCTGGGGAGTTCACTTGTACCCAAAGCCTTCCTTTGGGGGCACTTCTGGATGGGCGAATTAGGCTTTTAATGCATTTTCTGTTACCCGAGTTTTCAGTCTTCTGCCATGCTGGCTAGGGGTATATTTAGGGTTGCTGTAAAGAGCGAACACGGAGGGTCCAGTTGCATGTGGGGCTGCGTAAAGGCTCCCCTGGGGAGTCCAGTTGTACCCAAAGCCTTCCTTTGGGGGCACTTTGGGATGGTCCAAGGGGAATCGCAATGCGTTTTCTGAGGCCCGCTTTTTCAGTCTTCTCCCATTGCGCCAAGTGCTATATTTAGGCTTGCGGTGAAAGAGTGAACCCGGAGGGTCCAGTTGCATGTGGGGCTGCATAAAGGCTCCCCTGGGGAGTTCAGATGTACCCAAAGCCTTCCTTTGGGGGCACTTTTGGATGGTCGAATGGGGCTCGTAACACATTTTCTGTGGCCCGAGCTTTCAGTCTTCTGCCATGGTGGCTAGGGGTCTATTTAGGGTTGCTCGTAAACAGTGAACAAGGAGGGTCCAGTTGCATGTGGGGCTGCGTAAAGGCTCCCCTGGGGAGTTCAGTTGTACCCAAAGCCTTCCTTTGGGGGCACTTCTGGATGGGTGAATGGGGCTTGAAACGCTTTTTCTGTGGCCCGAGTTTTCAGTCTTCTGCCATGGTGGCTAGGGGTCTATTTAGGGTTGCTCGTAAACAGTGAACAAGGAGGGTCCAGTTGCATGTGGGGCTGCGTAAAGGCTCCCCTGGGGAGTTCAGTTGTACCCAAAGCCTTCCTTTGGGGGCACTTCTGGATGGGTGAATGGGGCTTGAAACGCATTTTCTGGGGCCCGTGTTTTCAGTCGACTGCCAGGCGGGCCAGGGCTATATTTAGGGTTGCTGTGAAAGAGCGAATACGGAGGGTCCAGTTGCATGTGGGGCTGCGTTAAGGCTCCCCTGGGGAGTTCAGATGTACCCAAAGCCTTCCTCTGGGGGCACTTTTGGATGGTCGAATGGGGCTTGTAACACATTTTCTGTGGCCCGAGCTTTCAGTCGACTGCCAGGCGGGCCAGGTTTATATTTAGGGTTGCTGTGAAAGAGTGAACCCGGAGGGTCCAGTTGCATGTGGGGCTGCATAAAGTCTCCCCTGGGGAGTTCAGTTGTACCCAAAGCCTTCCTTTGGGGGCACTTTTGGATGGTCCAAGGGAAATCGCAATGCGTTTTCTGAGGCCCGCTTTTTCAGTCTTCTCCCATTGCGCCGAGGGCTATATTTAGGCTTGCGGTGAAAGAGCGAACCCGGAGGGTCTAGTTGCATGTGGGGCTGCGTAAAGGCTCCCCTGGGGAGTTCAGATGTACCCAAAGCCTTCCTTTGGGGGCACTTTTGGATGGGCCAATTAGGCTTTTAATGCATTTTCTGGGGCCCGAGCTTTCAATCGACTGCCAGGCGTGCTAGGGCTATATTTAGGCTTGCGGTGAAAGAGTGAACCCGGAGGGTCCAGTTGCATGTGGGGCTGCATAAAGGCTCCCCTGGGGAGTTCAGTTGTACCCAAAGCCTTCCTTTGGGGGCACTTCTGGATGGGTGAATAGGGCTTGAAACGCATTTTCTGGGGCCCGAGTTTTCAGTCGACTGCCAGGCGGGCCAGGGTTATATTTAGGGTTGCTGTGAAAGAGTGAACCCGGAGGGTCCAGTTGCATGTGGGGCTGCATAAAGTCTCCCCTGGGGAGTTCAGTTGTACCCAAAGCCTTCCTTTGGGGGCACTTTTGGATGGTCCAAGGGAAATCGCAATGCATTTTCTGAGGCCCGCTTTTTCAGTCTTCTCCCATTGCGCCGAGGGCTATATTTAGGCTTGCGGTGAAAGAGCGAACCCGGAGGGTCTAGTTGCATGTGGGGCTGCGTAAAGGCTCCCCTGGGGAGTTCAGTTGTACCCAAAGCCTTCCTCTGGGGGCACTTTTGGATGGGCGAATTAGGCTTTTAACGCATTTTCTGGGGCCCGAGTTTTCAGTCGACTGCCAGGCGGGCCAGGGCTATATTTAGGGTTGCTGTGAAAGAGCGAATACGGAGGGTCCAGTTGCATGTGGGGCTGCATAAAGGCTCCCCTGGGGAGTTCACTTGTACCCAAAGCCTTCCTTTGGGGGCACTTCTGGATGGGCGAAACTGGCTTGAAACGCTTTTTCTGTGGCCCGAGTTTTCAGCTTTCTGCCATGCTGGCTAGGGTTATATTTAGGGTTGCTTGTAAACAGCGAACACGGGGGGTCCAGTTGCGTATGGGCCTGCATAAAGGCTCCCCTGGGGAGTTCAGATGTACCCAAAGCCTTCCTTTGGGGGCACTTTTGGATGGGCGAATGGGGCTCGTAACACATTTTCTGTGGCCCGAGCTTTCAGTCGACTGCCAGGCGTGCTAGGGCTATATTTAGGCTTGCGGTGAAAGAGCGAATACGGAGGGTCCAGTTGCATGTCGGGCTGCATAAAGGCTCCCCTGGGGAGTTCAGTTGTACCCAAAGCCTTCCTTTGGGGGCACTTCTGGATGGGTGAATGGGGCTTGAAAGGCATTTTCTGTGGCCTGAGTTTTCAGTCTTCTGCCATGCTGGCTAGGGGTATATTTAGGGTTGCTCGTAAACAGTGAACAAGGAGGGTCCAGTTGCATGTGGGGCTGCATAAAGGCTCCCCTGGGGAGTTCAGTTGTTCCCAAAGCCTTCCTTTGGGGGCACTTTTGGATGGGCGAATTAGGCTTTTAATGCATTTTCTGGGGCCCGAGTTTTCAGTCTTCTGCCATGCTGGCTAGGGTTATATTTAGGGTTGCTGTAAAGAGCGAACACGGAGGGTCCAGTTGCATGTGGGGCTGCGTTAAGGCTCCCCTGGGGAGTCCAGTTGTACCCAAAGCCTTCCTTTGGGGGCACTTTGGGATGGTCCAAGGGGAATCGCAATGCGTTTTCTGAGTCCCGCTTTTTCCGTCTTCTCCCATTGCGACAAGGGCTATATTTAGGCTTGCGGTGAAAGAGTGAATACGGAGGGTCCAGTTGCATGTGGGGCTGCATAAAGGCTCCCCTGGGGAGTTCAGTTTACCCAAAGCCTTCCTTTGGGGGCACTTCTGGATGGGTGAATGGGGCTTGAAACGCATTTTCTGGGGCCCGAGTTTTCAGTTGACTGCCAGGCGGGCCAGGGCTATATTTAGGGTTGCTGTGAAAGAGCGAATAAGGAGGGTCCAGTTGCATGTGGGGCTGCGTTAAGGCTCCCCTGGGGAGTTCAGTTGTACCCAAAGCCTTCCTCTGGGGGCACTTTTGGATGGGCGAATGGGGCTTTTAACGCATTTTCTGTGGCCCGAGTTTTCAGTCGAATGCCAGGCTGGCCAGGGTTATATTTAGGGTTGCTGTGAAACAGTGAACCCGGAGGGTCCAGTTGCATGTGGGGCTGCATAAAGGCTCCCCTGGGGAGTTCAGTTGTACCCAAAGCCTTCCTTTGGGGGCACTTCTGGATGGGTGAATGGGGCTTGAAACGCATTTTCTGTGGCCCGAGTTTTCAGTTTTCTTCTAGGCTGGCTAGTGTTATATTTAGGGTTGCTTGTAAACAGCGAACACGGGGGGTCCAGTTGCGTATGGGCCTGAATAAAGGCTCCCCTGGGGAGTTCACTTGTACCCAAAGCCTTCCTTTGGGGGCACTTTTGGATGGTCGAATGGGGCTTGTAGCACGTTTTCTGGGGCCTGATTTTTCAGTCGTCTGCCATGCTGGCTAGGGTTACATTTAGGGTTGCTGTAAAGAGCGAACGCGGAGGGTCCAGTTGCATGTGGGGCTGCGTAAAGGCTACCCTGGGGAGTTCAGATGTACCCAAAGCCTTCCTTTGGGGGCACTTTTGGATGGGCGAAAGGGGCTTGAAACGCTTTTTCTGTGGCCCGAGTTTTCAGTCTTCTGCCATGCTGGCTAGGGTTACATTTAGGGTTGCAGTAAAGAGCGAACAAGGAGGGTCCAGTTGCATGTGGGGCTGCGTAAAGGCTCCCCTGGGGAGTTCAGATGTCCCCAAGGCCTTCCTTTGGGGGCACTTTTGGATGGGCGAAAGGGGCTTGAAACGCTTTTTCTGTGGCCCGAGTTTTCAGTCTTCTGCCATGCTGGCTAGGGTTATATTTAGGGTTGCTGTAAAGAGCGAACACGGAGGGTCCAGTTGCATGTGGGTCTGCATAAAGGCTCCCCTGGGGAGTTCACTTGTACCCAAAGCCTTCCTCTGGGGGCACTTCTGGATGGGTGAATGGGGCCTGAAACACATTTTCTGGAGCCCGAGTTTTCAATCTTCTGCCATGGTGGCTAGGGGTATATTTAGGGTTGCTCGTAAACAGTGAACAAGGAGGGTCCAGTTGCATGTGGGGCTGCGTAAAGGCTCCCCTGGGGAGTTCAGATGTACCCAAAGCCTTCCTTTGGGGGCACTTTTGGATGGGCAAATGGGGCTCGTAACACACTTTCTGTGGCCCGAGCTTTCAGTCGACTGCCAGGCGTGGTAGGCCAAATTTAGGGTTGCTGTGAAAGAGTTAACCCGGAGGGTCCAGTTGCATGTGGGGCTGCATAAAGGCTCCCCTGGGGAGTTCACTTGTACCCAAAGCCTTTCTTTGGGGGCACTTCTGGATGGGTGAATGGGGCTTTTAACGCATTTTCTGGGGCCCGAGTTTTCAGTCGACTGCCAGGCGGGCCAGGGCTATATTTAGGGTTGCTGTGAAAGAGTGAACCCTAAGGGTACAGTTGCATGTGGGGCTGCGTTAAGGCTCCCCTGGGGAGTTCAGTTGTACCTAAAGCCTTCCTCTGGGGGCACTTTTGGATGGGCGAATGGGGCTTGTAGCATGTTTTCTGTGGCCCGAGTTTTCAGTCGACTGCCAGGCGGGCCAGGGCTATATTTAGGGTTGCTGTGAAAGAGTGAACCCGGAGGGTCCATTTGCATGTGGGGCTGCATAAAGGCTCCCCTGGGGAGTTCACTTGTACCCAAAGCCTTCCTTTGGGGGCACTTCTGGATGGGTGAATGGGGCTTGAAACGCTTTTTCTGTGGCCCGAGTTTTCAGTTTTCTGCCATGCTGGCAGGTGTTATATTTAGGGTTGCTTGTAAACACCGAACACGGGGGGTCCAGTTGCGTATGGGCCTGCATAAAAGCTCCCCTGGGGAGTTCAGATGTATCCAAAGCCTTCCTTTGGGGGCACTTTTGGATGGTCGAATGGGGCTTGTAGCACGTTTTCTGGGGCCCGATTTTTCAGTCGTCTGCCATGCGGGCCAGGTTTATATTTAGGGTTGCTGTGAAAGAGCGAACACAGAGGGTCCAGTTGCATGTGGGGCTGCGTAAAGGCTCCCCTGGGGAGTTCAGATGTACCCAAAGCCTTCCTTTGGGGGCAATTTTGGATGGGCGAATGGGGCTCGTAACACATTTTCTGTGGCCCGAGCTTTCAGTCGACTGCCAGGCGTGCTAGGGCTATATTTAGGCTTGCGGTGAAAGAGTGAACCCGGAGGGTCCAGTTGCATGTGGGGCTGCATAAAGGCTCCCCTGGGGAGTTCACTTGTACCCAAAGCCTTCCTTTGGGGGCACTTCTGGATGGGCGAAAGGGGCTTGAAACGCTTTTTCTGTGGCCCGAGTTTTCAGTCTTCTGCCATGCTGGCTAGGGTTACATTTAGGGTTGCTGTAAAGAGCGAACGCAGAGGGTCCAGTTGCATGTGGGGCTGCATAAAGGCTCCCCTGGGGAGTTCACTTGTACCCAAAGCCTTCCTTTGGGGGCACTTCTGGATGGGCGCATGGGGCTTGAAACGCATTTTCTGTGGCCCGAGTTTTAAGTCTTCTGCCATGCTGGCTAGGGTTATATTTAGGGTTGCTGTAAAGAGCGAACAAGGAGGGTCCAGTTGCATGTGGGGCTGCGTAAAGGCTCCCCTGGGGAGTTCAGATGTACCCAAAGCCTTCCTTTGGGGGCACTTTTGGATGGGCGAATGGGGCTCGTAACACATTTTCTGTGGCCCGAGCTTTCAGTCGACTGCCAGGCGTGCTAGGGCTATATTTAGGCTTGCGGTGAAAGAGTGAACCCGGAGGGTCCAGTTGCATGTGGGGCTGCATAAAGGCTCCCCTGGGGAGTTCACTTGTACCCAAAGCCTTCCTTTGGGGGCACTTCTGGATGGGTGAATGGGGCTTTTAACGCATTTTCTGGGGCCCGAGTTTTCAGTCGACTGCCAGGCGGGCCAGGGCTATATTTAGGGTTGCTGTGAAAGAGTGAACCCTAAGGGTACAGTTGCATGTGGGGCTGCGTTAAGGCTCCCCTGGGGAGTTCAGTTGTACCCAAAGCCTTCCTTTGGGGGCACTTCTGGATGGGTGAATGGGGCTTGAAACTCTTTTTCTGTGGCCCGAGTTTTCAGTTTTCTGCCATGCTGGCTAGTGTTATATATAGGGTTGCTTGTAAACACCGAACACGGGGGGTCCAGTTGCGTATGGGCCTGCATAAAAGCTCCCCTGGGGAGTTCACTTGTACCCAAAGCCTTCCTTTGGGGGCACTTCTGGATTGTCGAAAGGGGCTTGAAACGCTTTTTCTGTGGCCCGAGTTTTCAGTTTTCTGCCATGCTGGCTAGGGTTATATTTAGGGTTGCTGTGAAAGAGCGAACAAGGAGGGTCCAGTTGCATGTGAGGCTGCATAAAGGCTCCCCTGGGGAGTTCAGATGTACCCAAAGCCTTCCTTTGGGGGCAATTTTGGATGGGCGAATGGGGCTCGTAACACATTTTCTGTGGCCCGAGCTTTCAGTCGACTGCCAGGCGTGCTAGGGCTATATTTAGGCTTGCGGTGAAAGAGTGAACCCGGAGGGTCCAGTTGCATGTGGGGCTGCATAAAGGCTCCCCTGGGGAGTTCACTTGTACCCAAAGCCTTCCTCTGGGGGCACTTCTGGATGGGTGAATGGGGCCTGAAAAACATTTTCTGGAGCCCGAGTTTTCAGTCTTCTTCCATGGTGGCTAGGGGTATATTTAGGGTTGCTCGTAAACAGTGAACAAGGAGGGTCCAGTTGCATGTGGGGCTGCGTAAAGGCTCCCCTGGGGAGTTCACTTGTACCCAAAGCCTTCCTTTGGGGGCACTTCTGGATGGGCGAAAGGGGCTTGAAACGCTTTTTCTGTGGCCCGAGTTTTCAGTCTTCTGCCATGCTGGCTACGTTTTTATTTAGGGTTGCTGTAAAGAGCGAACACGGAGGGTCCAGTTGCATGTGGGGCTGCATAAAGGCTCCCCTGGGGAGTTCACTTGTACCCAAAGCCTTCCTTTGGGGGCACTTCTGGATGGGTGAATGGGGCTTGAAATGCTTTTTCTGTGGCCCGAGTTTTCAGTTTTCTGCCATGGTGGCTAGGGGTCTATTTAGGGTTGCTAGTAAACAGTGAACAAGGAGGGTCCAGTTGCATGTGGGGCTGCGTAAAGGCTCCCCTGGGGAGTTCACTTGTACCCAAAGCCTTCCTCTGGGGGCACTTTTGGATGGGCGAATGGGGCTTGTAACACGTTTTCTGTGGCCCTAGTTTTCAGTCGACTGCCAGGCGGGCCAGGGCTATATTTAGGGTTGCTGTGAAAGAGCAAATACGGAGGGTCCAGTTGCATGTGGGGCTGCGTTAAGGCTCCCCTGGGGAGTTCAGTTGTACCCAAAGCCTTCCTCTGGGGGCACTTTTGGATGGGCGAATGAGGCTTTTAACGCATTTTCTGGGGCCCGAGTTTTCAGTCGACTGCCAGGCGGGCCAGGGCTATATTTAGGGTTGCTGTGAAAGAGTGAACCCGGAGGGTCCAGTTGCATGTGGGGCTGCATAAAGGCTCCCCTGGGGAGTTCACTTGTACCCAAAGCCTTCCTTTGGGGGCACTTCTGGATGGGTGAATGGGGCTTGAAACGCTTTTTCTGTGGCCCGAGTTTTCAGTTTTCTTCCATGCTGGCTAGTGTTATAATTAGGGTTGCTTGTAAACAGCGAACACGGGGGGTCCAGTTGAGTATGGGCCTGCATAAAAGCTCCCCTGGGGAGTTCAGATGTACCCAAAGCCTTCCTCTGGGGGCACTTTTGGATGGGCGAATGGGGCTTGTAGCACGTTTTCTGGGGCCTGATTTTTCAGTCGTCTGCCATGCGGGCCAGGGTTATATTTATGGTTGCTGTGAAAGAGCGAATACGGAGGGTCCAGTTGCATGTGGGGCTGCATAAAGGCTCCCCTGGGGAGTTCACTTGTACCCAAAGCCTTCCTTTGGGGGCACTTCTGGATGGGCGAAAGGGGCTTGAAACGCTTTTTCTGTGGCCCGAGTTTTCAGTCTTCTGCCATGCTGGCTAGGGTTACATTTAGGGTTGCTGTAAAGAGCGAACGCAGAGGGTCCAGTTGCATGTGGGGCTGCATAAAGGCTCCCCTGGGGAGTTCACTTGTACCCAAAGCCTTCCTTTGGGGGCACTTCTGGATGGGCGCATGGGGCTTGAAACGCTTTTTCTGTGGCCCGAGTTTTAAGTCTTCTGCCATGCTGGCTAGGGTTATATTTAGGGTTGCTGTAAAGAGCGAACAAGGAGGGTCCAGTTGCATGTGGGGCTGCGTAAAGGCTCCCCTGGGGAGTTCAGATGTACCCAAAGCCTTCCTTTGGGGGCACTTTTGGATGGGCGAATGGGGCTCGTAACACATTTTCTGTGGCCCGAGCTTTCAGTCGACTGCCAGGCGTGCTAGGGCTATATTTAGGCTTGCGGTGAAAGAGTGAACCCGGAGGGTCCAGTTGCATGTGGGGCTGCATAAAGGCTCCCCTGGGGAGTTCACTTGTACCCAAAGCCTTCCTTTGGGGGCACTTATGGATGGGTGAATGGGGCTTTTAACGCATTTTCTGGGGCCCGAGTTTTCAGTCGACTGCCAGGCGGGCCAGGGCTGTATTTAGGGTTGCTGTGAAAGAGTGAACCCTAAGGGTACAGTTGCATGTGGGGCTGCGTTAAGGCTCCCCTGGGGAGTTCAGTTGTACCCAAAGCCTTCCTTTGGGGGCACTTCTGGATGGGTGAATGGGGCTTGAAACTCTTTTTCTGTGGCCCGAGTTTTCAGTTTTCTGCCATGCTGGCTAGTGTTATATATAGGGTTGCTTGTAAACACCGAACACGGGGGGTCCAGTTGCGTATGGGCCTGCATAAAAGCTCCCCTGGGGAGTTCACTTGTACCCAAAGCCTTCCTTTGGGGGCACTTCTGGATTGTCGAAAGGGGCTTGAAACGCTTTTTCTGTGGCCCGAGTTTTCAGTTTTCTGCCATGCTGGCTAGGGTTATATTTAGGGTTGCTGTGAAAGAGCGAACAAGGAGGGTCCAGTTGCATGTGAGGCTGCATAAAGGCTCCCCTGGGGAGTTCAGATGTACCCAAAGCCTTCCTTTGGGGGCAATTTTGGATGGGCGAATGGGGCTCGTAACACATTTTCTGTGGCCCGAGCTTTCAGTCGACTGCCAGGCGTGCTAGGGCTATATTTAGGCTTGCGGTGAAAGAGTGAACCCGGAGGGTCCAGTTGCATGTGGGGCTGCATAAAGGCTCCCCTGGGGAGTTCACTTGTACCCAAAGCCTTCCTCTGGGGGCACTTCTGGATGGGTGAATGGGGCCTGAAAAACATTTTCTGGAGCCCGAGTTTTCAGTCTTCTGCCATGCTGGCTAGGGGTCTATTTAGGGTTGCTCGTAAACAGTGAACAAGGAGGGTCCAGTTGCATGTGGGGCTGCGTAAAGGCTCCCCTGGGGAGTTCACTTGTACCCAAAGCCTTCCTTTGGGGGCACTTCTGGATGGGCGAAAGGGGCTTGAAACGCTTTTTCTGTGGCCCGAGTTTTCAGTCTTCTGCCATGCTGGCTACGTTTTTATTTAGGGTTGCTGTAAAGAGCGAACACGGAGGGTCCAGTTGCATGTGGGGCTGCATAAAGGCTCCCCTGGGGAGTTCACTTGTACCCAAAGCCTTCCTTTGGGGGCACTTCTGGATGGGTGAATGGGGCTTGAAATGCTTTTTCTGTGGCCCGAGTTTTCAGTTTTCTGCCATGGTGGCTAGGGGTCTATTTAGGGTTGCTAGTAAACAGTGAACAAGGAGGGTCCAGTTGCATGTGGGGCTGCGTAAAGGCTCCCCTGGGGAGTTCACTTGTACCCAAAGCCTTCCTCTGGGGGCACTTTTGGATGGGCGAATGGGGCTTGTAACACGTTTTCTGTGGCCCTAGTTTTCAGTCGACTGCCAGGCGGGCCAGGGCTATATTTAGGGTTGCTGTGAAAGAGCAAATACGGAGGGTCCAGTTGCATGTGGGGCTGCGTTAAGGCTCCCCTGGGGAGTTCAGTTGTACCCAAAGCCTTCCTCTGGGGGCACTTTTGGATGGGCGAATGAGGCTTTTAACGCATTTTCTGGGGCCCGAGTTTTCAGTCGACTGCCAGGCGGGCCAGGGCTATATTTAGGGTTGCTGTGAAAGAGTGAACCCGGAGGGTCCAGTTGCATGTGGGGCTGCATAAAGGCTCCCCTGGGGAGTTCACTTGTACCCAAAGCCTTCCTTTGGGGGCACTTCTGGATGGGTGAATGGGGCTTGAAACGCTTTTTCTGTGGCCCGAGTTTTCAGTTTTCTTCCATGCTGGCTAGTGTTATAATTAGGGTTGCTTGTAAACAGCGAACACGGGGGGTCCAGTTGAGTATGGGCCTGCATAAAAGCTCCCCTGGGGAGTTCAGATGTACCCAAAGCCTTCCTCTGGGGGCACTTTTGGATGGGCGAATGGGGCTTGTAGCACGTTTTCTGGGGCCTGATTTTTCAGTCGTCTGCCATGCGGGCCAGTGTTATATTTATGGTTGCTGTGAAAGAGCGAATACGGAGGGTCCAGTTGCATGTGGGGCTGCATAAAGGCTCCCCTGGGGAGTTCACTTGTACCCAAAGCCTTCCTTTGGGGGCACTTCTGGATGGGCGAAAGGGGCTTGAAACGCTTTTTCTGTGGCCCGAGTTTTCAGTCTTCTGCCATGCTGGCTAGGGTTACATTTAGGGTTGCTGTAAAGAGCGAACGCAGAGGGTCCAGTTGCATGTGGGGCTGCATAAAGGCTCCCCTGGGGAGTTCACTTGTACCCAAAGCCTTCCTTTGGGGGCACTTCTGGATGGGCGAATGGGGCTTGAAACGCTTTTTCTGTGGCCCGAGTTTTAAGTCTTCTGCCATGCTGGCTAGGGTTATATTTAGGGTTGCTGTAAAGAGCGAACAAGGAGGGTCCAGTTGCATGTGGGGCTGCGTAAAGGCTCCCCTGGGGAGTTCAGATGTACCCAAAGCCTTCCTTTGGGGGCACTTTTGGATGGGCGAATGGGGCTCGTAACACATTTTCTGTGGCCCGAGCTTTCAGTCGACTGCCAGGCGTGCTAGGGCTATATTTAGGCTTGCGGTGAAAGAGTGAACCCGGAGGGTCCAGTTGCATGTGGGGCTGCATAAAGGCTCCCCTGGGGAGTTCACTTGTACCCAAAGCCTTCCTTTGGGGGCACTTCTGGATGGGTGAATGGGGCTTTTAACGCATTTTCTGGGGCCCGAGTTTTCAGTCGACTGCCAGGCGGGCCAGGGCTATATTTAGGGTTGCTGTGAAAGAGTGAACCCTAAGGGTACAGTTGCATGTGGGGCTGCGTTAAGGCTCCCCTGGGGAGTTCAGTTGTACCCAAAGCCTTCCTTTGGGGGCACTTCTGGATGGGTGAATGGGGCTTGAAACTCTTTTTCTGTGGCCCGAGTTTTCAGTTTTCTGCAATGCTGGATAGTGTTATATTTAGGGTTGCTTGTAAACACCGAACACGGGGGGTCCAGTTGAGTATGGGCCTGCATAAAAGCTCCCCTGGGGAGTTCAGATGTACCCAAAGCCTTCCTTTGGGGGCACTTTTGGATGGTCGAATGGGGCTTGTAGCACGTTTTCTGTGGCCCGATTTTTCAGTCGTCTGCCATGCGGGCCAGGTTTATATTTAGGGTTGCTGTGAAAGAGCGAATACGGAGGGTCCAGTTGCATGTGGGGCTGCATAAAGGCTCCCCTGGGGAGTTCACTTGTACCCAAAGCCTTCCTTTGGGGGCACTTCTGGATTGTCGAAAGGGGCTTGAAACGCTTTTTCTGTGGCCCGAGTTTTCAGTTTTCTGCCATGCTGGCTAGGGTTATATTTAGGGTTGCTGTGAAAGAGCGAACAAGGAGGGTCCAGTTGCATGTGGGGCTGCATAAAGGCTCCCCTGGGGAGTTCAGATGTACCCAAAGCCTTCCTTTGGGGGCAATTTTGGATGGGCGAATGGGGCTCGTAACACATTTTCTGTGGCCCGAGCTTTCAGTCGACTGCCAGGCGTGCTAGGGCTATATTTAGGCTTGCGGTGAAAGAGTGAACCCGGAGGGTCCAGTTGCATGTGGGGCTGCATAAAGGCTCCCCTGGGGAGTTCACTTGTACCCAAAGCCTTCCTCTGGGGGCACTTCTGGATGGGTGAATGGGGCCTGAAAAACATTTTCTGGAGCCCGAGTTTTCAGTCTTCTGCCATGGTGGCTAGGGGTATATTTAGGGTTGCTCGTAAACAGTGAACAAGGAGGGTCCAGTTGCATGTGGGGCTGCATAAAGGCTCCCCTGGGGAGTTCAGATGTACCCAAAGCCTTCCTTTGGGGGCACTTTGGGATGGGCGAATGGGGCTCGTAACACACTTTCTGTGGCCCGAGCTTTCAGTCGACTGCCAGGCGTGCTAGGGCTATATTTAGGGTTGCTGTGAAAGAGTGAACCCGGAGGGTCCAGTTGCATGTGGGGCTGCATAAAGGCTCCCCTGGGGAGTTCAGTTGTTCCCAAAGCCTTCCTTTGGGGGCACTTCTGGATGGGCGAAAGGGGCTTGAAACGCTTTTTCTGTGGCCCGAGTTTTCAGTCTTCTGCCATGCTGGCTAGGGTTACATTTAGGGTTGCTGTAAAGAGCGAATGCGGAGGGTCCAGTTGCATGTGGGGCTGCATAAAGGCTCCCCTGGGGAATTCACTTGTACCCAAAGCCTTCCTTTGGGGGCACTTCTGGATGGGCGAAAGGGGCTTGAAACGCTTTTTCTGTGGCCCGAGTTTTCAGTCTTCTGCCATGCTGGCTAGGGTTACATTTAGGGTTGCTGTAAAGAGCGAACAAGGAGGGTCCAGTTGCATGTGGGGCTGCGTAAAGGCTCCCCTGGGGAGTTCAGATGTCCCCAAGGCCTTCCTTTGGGGGCACTTTTGGATGGGCGAAAGGGGCTTGAAACGCTTTTTCTGTGGCCCGAGTTTTCAGTCTTCTGCCATGCTGGCTAGGGTTATATTTAGGGTTGCTGTAAAGAGCGAACACGGAGGGTCCAGTTGCATGTGGGTCTGCATAAAGGCTCCCCTGGGGAGTTCACTTGTACCCAAAGCCTTCCTCTGGGGGCACTTCTGGATGGGTGAATGGGGCCTGAAACACATTTTCTGGAGCCCGAGTTTTCAATCTTCTGCCATGGTGGCTAGGGGTATATTTAGGGTTGCTCGTAAACAGTGAACAAGGAGGGTCCAGTTGCATGTGGGGCTGCGTAAAGGCTCCCCTGGGGAGTTCAGATGTACCCAAAGCCTTCCTTTGGGGGCACTTTTGGATGGGCAAATGGGGCTCGTAACACACTTTCTGTGGCCCGAGCTTTCAGTCGACTGCCAGGCGTGGTAGGCCAAATTTAGGGTTGCTGTGAAAGAGTTAACCCGGAGGGTCCAGTTGCATGTGGGGCTGCATAAAGGCTCCCCTGGGGAGTTCACTTGTACCCAAAGCCTTTCTTTGGGGGCACTTCTGGATGGGTGAATGGGGCTTTTAACGCATTTTCTGGGGCCCGAGTTTTCAGTCGACTGCCAGGCGGGCCAGGGCTATATTTAGGGTTGCTGTGAAAGAGTGAACCCTAAGGGTACAGTTGCATGTGGGGCTGCGTTAAGGCTCCCCTGGGGAGTTCAGTTGTACCTAAAGCCTTCCTCTGGGGGCACTTTTGGATGGGCGAATGGGGCTTGTAGCATGTTTTCTGTGGCCCGAGTTTTCAGTCGACTGCCAGGCGGGCCAGGGCTATATTTAGGGTTGCTGTGAAAGAGTGAACCCGGAGGGTCCAGTTGCATGTGGGGCTGCATAAAGGCTCCCCTGGGGAGTTCACTTGTACCCAAAGCCTTCCTTTGGGGGCACTTCTGGATGGGTGAATGGGGCTTGAAACGCTTTTTCTGTGGCCCGAGTTTTCAGTTTTCTGCCATGCTGGCAGGTGTTATATTTAGGGTTGCTTGTAAACACCGAACACGGGGGGTCCAGTTGCGTATGGGCCTGCATAAAAGCTCCCCTGGGGAGTTCAGATGTATCCAAAGCCTTCCTTTGGGGGCACTTTTGGATGGTCGAATGGGCTTGTAGCACGTTTTCTGGGGCCCGATTTTTCAGTCGTCTGCCATGCGGGCCAGGTTTATATTTAGGGTTGCTGTGAAAGAGCGAACACAGAGGGTCCAGTTGCATGTGGGGCTGCGTAAAGGCTCCCCTGGGAGTTCAGATGTACCCAAAGCCTTCCTTTGGGGGCAATTTTGGATGGGCGAATGGGGCTCGTAACACATTTTCTGTGGCCCGAGCTTTCAGTCGACTGCCAGGCGTGCTAGGGCTATATTTAGGCTTGCGGTGAAAGAGTGAACCCGGAGGGTCCAGTTGCATGTGGGGCTGCATAAAGGCTCCCCTGGGGAGTTCACTTGTACCCAAAGCCTTCCTTTGGGGGCACTTCTGGATGGGCGAAAGGGGCTTGAAACGCTTTTTCTGTGGCCCGAGTTTTCAGTCTTCTGCCATGCTGGCTAGGGTTACATTTAGGGTTGCTGTAAAGAGCGAACGCAGAGGGTCCAGTTGCATGTGGGGCTGCATAAAGGCTCCCCTGGGGAGTTCACTTGTACCCAAAGCCTTCCTTTGGGGGCACTTCTGGATGGGCGCATGGGCTTGAAACGCATTTTCTGTGGCCCGAGTTTTAAGTCTTCTGCCATGCTGGCTAGGGTTATATTTAGGGTGCTGTAAAGAGCGAACAAGGAGGGTCCAGTTGCATGTGGGGCTGCGTAAAGCTCCCCTGGGGAGTTCAGATGTACCCAAAGCCTTCCTTTGGGGGCACTTTTGGATGGGCGAATGGGGCTCGTAACACATTTTCTGTGGCCCGAGCTTTCAGTCGACTGCCAGGCGTGCTAGGGCTATATTTAGGCTTGCGGTGAAAGAGTGAACCCGGAGGGTCCAGTTGCATGTGGGGCTGCATAAAGGCTCCCCTGGGGAGTTCACTTGTACCCAAAGCCTTCCTTTGGGGGCACTTCTGGATGGGTGAATGGGGCTTTTAACGCATTTTCTGGGGCCCGAGTTTTCAGTCGACTGCCAGGCGGGCCAGGGCTATATTTAGGGTTGCTGTGAAAGAGTGAACCCTAAGGGTACAGTTGCATGTGGGGCTGCGTTAAGGCTCCCCTGGGGAGTTCAGTTGTACCCAAAGCCTTCCTTTGGGGGCACTTCTGGATGGGTGAATGGGGCTTGAAACTCTTTTTCTGTGGCCCGAGTTTTCAGTTTTCTGCCATGCTGGCTAGTGTTATATATAGGGTTGCTTGTAAACCCGAACACGGGGGGTCCAGTTGCGTATGGGCCTGCATAAAAGCTCCCCTGGGGAGTTCACTTGTACCCAAAGCCTTCCTTTGGGGGCACTTCTGGATTGTCGAAAGGGGCTTGAAACGCTTTTTCTGTGGCCCGAGTTTTCAGTTTTCTGCCATGCTGGCTAGGGTTATATTTAGGGTTGCTGTGAAAGAGCGAACAAGGAGGGTCCAGTTGCATGTGAGGCTGCATAAAGGCTCCCCTGGGGAGTTCAGATGTACCCAAAGCCTTCCTTTGGGGGCAATTTTGGATGGGCGAATGGGGCTCGTAACACATTTTCTGTGGCCCGAGCTTTCAGTCGACTGCCAGGCGTGCTAGGGCTATATTTAGGCTTGCGGTGAAAGAGTGAACCCGGAGGGTCCAGTTGCATGTGGGGCTGCATAAAGGCTCCCCTGGGGAGTTCACTTGTACCCAAAGCCTTCCTCTGGGGGCACTTCTGGATGGGTGAATGGGGCCTGAAAAACATTTTCTGGAGCCCGAGTTTTCAGTCTTCTTCCATGGTGGCTAGGGGTATATTTAGGGTTGCTCGTAAACAGTGAACAAGGAGGGTCCAGTTGCATGTGGGGCTGCGTAAAGGCTCCCCTGGGGAGTTCACTTGTACCCAAAGCCTTCCTTTGGGGGCACTTCTGGATGGGCGAAAGGGGCTTGAAACGCTTTTTCTGTGGCCCGAGTTTTCAGTCTTCTGCCATGCTGGCTACGTTTTTATTTAGGGTTGCTGTAAAGAGCGAACACGGAGGGTCCAGTTGCATGTGGGGCTGCATAAAGGCTCCCCTGGGGAGTTCACTTGTACCCAAAGCCTTCCTTTGGGGGCACT